>NC_091453.1:116546669-116888169 GCF_964237555.1 Oryctolagus cuniculus | reverse complement strand
TGTACATAGTGACAGGTAGAAATTTACCTTCAGTCTTCTGTATATTAACATCCAATTTTCCCAGTACCATTTATTAAAGAGCCTCCCCTTTCCATATGAATGTTCTTTGTGTGATTGTCAAAAATCAATTGACTATATGTGTGCTTATAAATTTTGGAGTTCTCTATTCCATTGGTCTATGTATCAGTTTGTATCCAGTTTTGGTGAATATAATTCTGTAGCATATTTTAAAGTAAGGTATTACTATATATCTAGCTTTGTTTTTGTTGTTGTTGTTGTTTTTTTTTTTTTTCTTTCCTCAAGATTGTTTTGGCTAGTCTTTTTTTTTAGCTTATATTTAGTAGATATAAATTTCCAAAGTGCAGTTTATGGATCACAATGGCTTTTTCCCACCCATAACTTCCCTACCACCCACAACCCTCCCATCTCCAGCTCCCTCTCCCATTCCATTCACATCAAGATTCATTTTCAATTATCTATATATACAGAAGATCAATTTAGTATATATTAAGTAAAGATTTCATCAGTTTTCCCCCACACAGAACACAAAGTGTAAAATACTGTTTGAGCACTAGTTATAGCATTAATTCACATTGAACTACACATTAAGGACAGAGATCCTACATGAGGAGTAAGTGCACAGTGACTCCTGTTGTTGACTTAACAAATTGAGACTCTTGTTTATGACATCAGCAATCTCCCCAGGCTCTAGTCATGAGTTGCCAAGGCTATGGAAGCCCCCTAAACTCGCCGACTTTGATCTTATTTAGACAAGGCCATAGTCAAAGTGGAAGTTCTCTCCTCCCTTCAGAGAAAGATACCTCCTTCTTTGATGGCTGGTTCTTTCTACTGGGATCTCACTCGCACAGATCTTTCATTTAGGTTTGTTATTGTTGTTGTTGTTGTTTTGTTTTGTTTTGTTTTAATTTTTATTATTATTATTTTTTTTTTTTTTTTGCCAGAGTGTCTTGGCTTTCCATGCCTAGAATATTCTCATGGGCTCTTCAGCCAGATCTGAATGCCTTAAGGGCTCATTCCAAGGACAGAGTGCTATTTAGGACATCTGCCATTCTATGAGTCTGCTGTGTATCCCGCTTCCCTACGTTGGATCGTTCTCTCCCTTTTTGATTCTATCAGTTAGTATTAGCAGACACTAGTCTTGTTTATGTGATCCCTTTGACTCTTAGACCTATCATTATGATCTATTGTGACCTGAAATTGATCAAGTGGAAATTATATCAGGGATGCAGGTTGAATGGTTCAACATTTACATACCAATAAACAATAAAATTCATTAACAGAATGAAGAACAAAAGCATAATACTCATAACAGTAGATGCAAGAAAAGCATTCAGCAAGACTCAACACCTTTTCATGAAAAAATTCTCAGTAAATTAAGTATACAAAAATATACCTCAACATAATAAAGATAAATATGACAAATCCATCGTCAACATCATAAAAAAATGAGGAAAGCTAATGAGATGGCATTGGTACATGCAACTATGATGGGATTGTATTGGAACCCCTGGCACGTTTCTAACTCCACCACTTGGGGCAAGTCAGCTTGAGCATGACCCAAATTGTACATCCCCTGCCTCTCTTATTCCCACTCTTACATTTAACAGGGATCACTTTTCAGTTAAATTTAAACACCTAAGAATAATTGTGTGTTAATTACAAAGCTCAACCAATAATATTAAGTAGAACAAAAAAAATACTAAAAGGGACAAAGTATTAAGTTGTACATCAACATTGCTGACAAGGACTGATCAAGGCACTGTTTCTCATAGTGTCCATTTCACATCACCAGGTTTCCTTTTTGATGCTCAGTTAGTTGTCACCGATCAGGGAGAACATATGATATTTGTCCTTCTGGGACTGGCTTGTTTCACTCAGCATGATGTTTTCCAGATTCCTCCATTTTCTTGCAAATGACCGGATTTCATTTTTTTTTACTGCTATATAGTATTTTTTTATTATTACTTTTTTTTGACAGGCAGAGTGGACAGTGAGAGAGAGACAGAGATAAAGTCTTCCTTTGCCATTGGTTCACCCTTCCAATGGCCGCCGAGGCCGGCGCGCTGCGGCCGGCACACCGCGCTCATCAGATGGCAGGAGCCAGGTACTTATCCTGGTCTCATGGGGTGCAGGGCCCAAGTACTGGGGCCATCCTCCACTGCACTCCCTGGCCACAGCAGAGAGCTGGCCTGGAAGAGGGGCAACCGGGACAGAATCCGGCACCCCGACCAGGACTAGAACCCGGTGTGCCAGCGCCGCAAGGTGGAGGATTAGCCTAGTGAGCCACAGCACCGGCTGCTGTATAATATTTTATAGAGTATTCTATAGAGTACATGCCCCATAATTTCTTTATCCAGTCTACTGTTGATGGGCATTTGGGTTGATTCCAGGTCTTAGCTATTGTGAATTGAGCTGCAATAATCATTAAGGTGCAGACAGCTTTTTTGTTTGCCAATTTAATTTCCTTAGGGTAAATAGTCTTTTTTAAAAGATTCATTTATTTATTTGAAAGAGTTACACAGAAAGAGAAGGAGAGAGAGAGCAAATGAGCGAGCGAAAGAGCAAGCTAGCACTTCGGTTGGTTAATTCACTCCCCAGATGGCTCCAAAGGCCAGGACTGGGCCCGACAGAAGTCAGGAGCCAGGAGCTTCTTTTGGGTTTCCCATATGGGTGCACAGGCATCTCACATTGTTTTCTTAGGCACAGTATCAGAGAGATAGATGGGAAGTGGACTCAAAGTGGTGTCTATATGTGATGCTTACATTGCAGTTGGTGGATTTACCCTCCTTGCCACAGCACAGGCCTACTTTGCTGTTCCTAATCTTTTGTAATTCCATTTGAATTTAAGGATTGCTTTTTTACTTGTATTCCTGTGAAGAATGCCATTGGAATTTTGATGGATTTTGCATTTAATCTGCAGATTGCATTAGGACACAGAGTCATTTTAACAATACTAATTCTTGCAATGCATGAACATGGGAATTTCTCCCCCCTTTCTGTGTATGTCCTCTTGAATTTCTTTCATCAGTATTTCATGGTTTTCATTGTAGTGATTTTTATTTTTAGTTAGATTTATTCCTAGATATGTTAAAATTTGTTTGCATATTTATTTGAGCGGCTGAGGGAAAGAGAGACACAGAGAGCTCTGCAATCCACTAATTTTCTCCCTAAATCCCTGCAACAGCCAGGCTGGGCCAGGCTGAAACCAGGAGCCTAGAATTAAATCTGGGTCTCACACATGGGTGTTATGGACCCAAGTACTTGAACCATTCCCTTCTACCTCCCTCAGTATGCACCAACAGGAAACTGGAATCAGGAATGGAGCTTGGTCTTAAACCCAAGGACTCCAGTATAGGACGAAGGCTTAGGAAGTTGTGGCTTAAACTTGCTGTGCCAAATTCTCACATCCTAGATATTTTTGTAGCTATGGTCAATTGGATTATCTCCTTGATTTTTCCAACAATTTACTGCTATATAAAAATGCTCCTATTGTTATATGTTTATTTTGTATCCTGCAACTTTACTATATTCATGTTATCAGTTCTAACAGCTTTTTCATGGATTCTTTACATTTTTTATATATAAAACTTTGTTGTATGCCAACAGGGATAATTTGACTTCTTTCCAATTTGGAATCATTTTCTTTCTATTGCTTAATTGCTCTTCCTGGTATTTCCAGTAGTATGCTGTACAAGAAAGATGAAAGTGGACAATTTTGCCTTTTTCCAGTTCTTAGAGGAAATATTTTCAGTTTTCCTCATTTTTTTATGATGTTGACGATGGATTTGTCATATTTATCTTTATTATGTTGAGGTGTATTTTTGTATACTTAATTTACTGAGAATTTTTTCATGAAAAGGTGTTGAGTCTTGCTGAATGCTTTTCTTGCATCTACTGTTATGAGTATTATGTTTTTGTTCTTCATTCTGTTAATGAATTTTATTGTTTATTGGTATGTAAATGTTGAACCATTCAACCTGCATCCCTGATATAATTTCCACTTGAACATGATTTATTATCTTTTTGATGTGAGTATTTTGTTGACAATTTTGTATCTGCATTCATAAATGATATTGGTCTGTAGTATTCTGTTTTATTATGGCTTTGCCTGGTTTTGGTATGAAGGTAACACTGGACTTATAAACAGTTTCTTCTTTAACACTTTCTTGGAATGGTTTGGGAATAGTTTGTATTCATTTCTCTCTAAATGTTTTATACAATCTAGCTCTAAAGCCATCAGCTCCTGGATGTTTCTTTCTTGAGAAACTTTCAATTACTGCTTCAGTATCATTACTTGTTATTGACAACTTTAGATTTTCTGTTTCTTGTTGATTTAACCTGGGTGGGTTGTATGTATCCCGGAATGTATCCGTTTCTTATAGATTTTCCCAATTTGTTGGAGTAAAATTGGTCACAGTGGTTGTGATAATCCTTTGCATTCTGTAGTATCATTTGTAAGATCTCCTTTTTAATCTTTATTTATTTTAATTTTCTATTGTTTTTTTCTTTGTTAGTCTGGCTAAAGGGTTGTTTATTTCATGTTGTTTTTCAAAAAAGCACCTTTTAATTTCATAGATTTTTAGTTTTGATTTCACTGACTTCTGCTCTGATGTTTATTATTTCATTACTTCTAACTTTGGCTTTGATTTATTCTTGCTGTTTTTAAGCCCTTGAGGTACATTGTTAGGTCATTTATTTGAAATCTTCCTATTTTTAATGTATGCATGCATTTGTACAGACTCCTTACTTAATAGTCATTTGCTGTGTCCCACAGGTTTTTATATGTTGTACTTTTGTTTTCGTTTGTTTCAAGAATTTTATTTCCTTTTTCATTTTTTCAATGACTGATTGACCAGGAGTGTTTTATTAAATTTCCATTCTTGTTATTGGCTTCTAGTTTTTTCCCATTTTGGACAGAGAAGATACATGCTATGATTCTTCTTTTTAAAAAATGTATTGAGAATTGATATGTGAATACAGTCCATTTTGGAGATGTTCCATTGTATGAAATATTATATAAATGTCTTTTATACCCTTTTGCTCTATAGTGTAGTTAAGCTCCAGTATATCTTTGTTAGTTTTCTCTCTGAATGATGTGTCCATTGATAAAAGTTGGGTGCTGAAATCCCCAACTATCATTGTATTAGAATTCATCTTTGCCTATAGATCTAATACTTGCTTTATGTATTTGGATACAAGATTCAGTTCTAGAATCTGTTATTTTCTCTTTCTTGATTCCCTCTCTTGAGGTGCTTGTTTTGAAATCATGCCTCATGTGACTTCAAATAAAATCTATATACTGGTCATTATCCTAATTCTCCAACCTACATCCCTTATATAAAACCCAGAGTCATTTCCAGCTGCTTCCTTGACATTTCCATTTGCATACCTAATTGGCAGCTTTAAGTTAACATATCCAAACAGAAATGTTCCTGTCACTTCCCTAAGTATTCTATGTGCCCATTTCTCTAACTTAATAAAGGCAACCTCATCTTTCCAGTTGTTTAAATCAATTGCTCCTTGGAGCTATCCTTCCCTCTTTTCTCTAACACTACCAACCCAATGTTTCATCAAATATTGACTTTTCCTTCAAGATATATGAATTCCAGAGCCAAGCTTTCTACCTTCTATGTCAACCCTCTCACACCTGGGTCATTAAACAGCCTCCTGATTAGTCTCCCTGCTTCTATCCTTATTCTGCACAGTTATCTTTTGTAAATGTAAGTCAGATCATATAATAACTCCTCTCTTCAGATTCCTCCAGTATTCTTGGTGAAGTGTCAAGTCTGTAGTATGGATTGTAAGGCCATTTGTGACATTGTCCACATGCTGTCTGTGTGACTACACTCTCCCAACACTTAGGAGCTCTGCACTCCCCACTCTCTATGCTTCAATGATGTTGGCTTTCCCATTCTTCCATCAGGTTGTGACCAGCCTACCCCTGCCTGGGAGCCTGTGAACTGGCTGTGCCTTCTGCCTGGACTACTGTTCCCAAAATAGCCCCATTCCTCACTGTCTCATTGCATTCAGTTCTCTGTTCCAGATATTACTTTATCAAAGAGGCTACCTTGATGGCTTAATTTAAAATAGCACTTTGTCACCATCATTTTCCACCTCCCATTATCTATTATTTATATGTCTATGGTTTATATAGCCCAAGTAATTGGGTCAAATCATGTTAAATATGTTACATATGTATTTATTGAATAAAATGCTTATTTGTATATACTGGGTCCTTTCCCTGAGTTATTTATTTGTAAATTCAACCAACTGCAGATTGAAAATATTCCAAAAAAAATTGCATCTTTCCTATGTTCAAACTTTTTTTCTTGTCATTATTCCGTAAACAATATTATATCACAACTATTTACATACCATTTACATGTATTAGGTATTACAAGTAATCTGGATATAAAATAAAGTATACGGGAAGAGGGGTGGGTATTTGTTGAGCCACTTGGGATACTTGCATCCTATATCAGAATGCCTGGGTTTGAATCTCAGCTTGGGAGGAAGCAAGTGATGGCTCAAGTTCTTGATTCCCTGCCATCCTTGTGGGAAGCCAGGGTGGAGTTCCTGACCTCTGGCTTTAGCCTGGTGCAATCGTGGCTGTTGTAGTCATATGGACAGTGAACCAGCAATGATATCTCTCTCTCTCTCTCTCTCTCTCTCTCTCTCTCTCTCTCTCCCTTTCTCTTTCTCTCTCTTGTGCACACTCTCACGTTGATTTTCAAATGAACAAATTTAAAAAAATAAAGGAATTTAATGTACAGGAGGATGTGCTTGGGTAATAGGCAGACCTAAGCATCTGCAGGTGTGGAACCAGTTTCCCATGAAAATTGAGATACAAGCTTATATTTATTGAAATCTGAATATTATAGGATAACCTATTTTCCAGCAGGTTTTTCACTTTGTTCACCTTTTATTGAATGAATAAATATGTACATTGTATTTGTTCTTTGTCCCTCTTTACTAGAGCATCACCTCCTTGAGGGCAGGATCTTTATTTTGTTCAATGATCTATCCCCAATGCTTGGAACATTGCCTAGCATATGGTGGGTTCTAGTATACTTTGGCTTAAATATTTAATTTATTGTTTGATTTAGACATTGAAACAACTTCCAAGATTAATGCATAAGCTCAATGAATATGATAGGTAGATATTAAAGTGCAGTTTGAGAAAAACATATTGATAAGCATTGCTTGTGTTGTTAAGATTCATAGTACTATTTTATCTCTTGGTGTGGAGGTGTGATTTGTCCAAAACTAGTTCAAAAGAAATATAAAAATCAGAGGTTTGCTAGCTAAGAATATCTCCCTATATGAAGCGAAAATGTCATTATGCCTAATTAAACACCTATTGTCCAATCGTTGATTCCTTTCTCACTTGTTTAGATATGTTGCTAGTGACATTATGAGTATTTTAAGTATAAATATATTTCTACTCAGAATTATGTAGTAAACGTTAACATTTCAATACCCTTTATGGTAATAGAAATGGTAATGGTGGTGATGTGTATATATGTATATGCCACACCAGAATAATACCGTTGAAACTTGCTGTTCAGTTCACACACACTACTTACAACTGAAAAATAATTATTAATTGATTCAGTTTCATAAAGTGTATTTTAAAGAGATGTAGTTATATTTATTCCCTGGATGAACTCAAACTATGCTAAATGTCATTTAGTATAGATTCTGAGGTGACCAGATTTAATGAAATGATGTATGATTAGTGTCTGATTCGTTTCCATGTAAATTTAAGTTTTTTTTAGGTTTTCAGAAAAGTTTGTTCACAGGTGCTTTTTGTTTCTAGTTTTTATTTGATAGTGAAATGAAAATAAGTAGAAAATCACCCCAGACTCACCACTCAAAGAAGTTGGGTTCTAGTATCCATACACTTCTCTGTGTATATGTAAACATTATATAATTGACTGTATATAAATACAGCAATTCTATATAGCAGAACTTCCTTCCCCCCTTTTTACAGCTTCTCTTTTGGTGATTTCAGCTACTTTTGGTCAACAAGAGTCCAAAAATGTTAAGTGGAAATTTCCAGAAATAAGCATCTCATAACTATGAAATAACTGTTATTCTAGTACATTATTATCATCGTTCCATTTTAATATTGTCATTGATATTTTGCTATGCTGGATTTATAAATTAATCTTCATTATAGGGATATATGTATAAATAATAACATAGACAAGAGTGTCAATTTGTTAAGTCAACAACAGGAGTTACTGTGCACTTACTCCTCATGTAGGATCTTTGTCCTTAGTGTGCTGTACATTGAGATTTAATGCTATAACTAGTACTCAAACAGTATTTTTCACTTTATGTTTCTGTGTGGGAGCAAACTGTTGAAATCTTTACTTAATATATGCTAAACTGATCTTCTGTATATAAAGAGAATCGAAAATGAATCATGATGTGAATGGAAGGGGAGAAGGAGTGGGAAAGGGGAGGGTTGCAGGTGGGAGGGAAGTTATGGGGGGGGAAGCCATTGTATTCCATGGGCTGTACTTTGGAAATTTATATTCATTAAATAAAAGTTAAAAAAAAAAGAAAAAAAATAACATAGAGTCTGGTACTATCGGTGGTATCAGGCATGTGCTGAACTTCTTGGAATGAATCTATCATGGTTAAGATGGGACTGACATACATGCTATTTTGTAACCTCCTATTTTCACTCACATCTTGTGCACATATTTCTGTCAATAGATATATATCTATATCATTATTTTTAAGGATGAATAATATTCAGTTGCATGTACCACAATTTGATTATACAGTCCTATGTTGATGAAGTTTTCCCTTTGTTGATTTTGTTATAAAACAATTCAGTGAACATTTTTATGTATGCATCTTTATAATTTGGCTTCTATGTATTTTTTATTTTTATTTATATAAGGTGAAAAAATTTATGTGTTCCATATATAAAGATTTTGGAGCATAGAGATATATCCCACCCTAAACTCTCTCCCATATAGGCTCCGACCCTCTCTCCTTTTTCCTCTCTTATTCCCTCTCAATTTTTACAATGATCTACTTTCAGTTTATTTTATACTCATAAGCTTAACCCTTCACTAAGTAAAGAATTCCACAAATGGTAAAAGAAAAACAATCACCAATCCTCAATAGTTGAGACAATGGCTGTAAACAATAATCAAATCTCAAAATGTTAATTTCACTTACATGCATTACTTTTTTATGTTTTTATTGTTCTTTGTCATTATTTGGTGCACTATGTATGAACAAATCACTAAACAAAAGCAAGTTTCCTCCTATTCTGTTTTAATAATATTACAAATTTCAAAGTACTGAAATATGAGTAAATGAAATTTTACCCTGTACTTTGCCCCTAGAGTCGTCTTCTCTTAAAGTACAAAGATAATAGGCCAGCGCCGCGGCTCACTAGGCTAATCCTCCGCCTTGCGGCACCAGCACACCAGGTTCTAGTCCCAGTCGGGGTGCCGTATTCTGTCCCGGTTGCCCCTCTTCCAGGCCAGCTCTCTGCTGTGGCCAGGGAGTACAGTGGAGGATGGCCCCAGTACTTGGGCCCTGCACCCCATGGGAGACCAGAAGTACCTGGCTCCTGCCATCGGATCAGCACGGTGCGCCGGCTGCAGCGCGCCAGCCGCGGCGGCCATTGGTGGGTGAACCAACGGCAAAGAAAGACCTTTCTCTCTGCCTCTCTCTCTCTCACTGTCCACTCTGCCTGTCAATAAAAAAGTACAAAGATAATGAAATGGTTCATTAACAAATAGAGCTATTTATGTTTAAGATCAAGTTATCAAGTCTGTTGAACATTTTCTTTTTTTAAAAAAACTTTTATTTAATGAATATAAATTTCCAAAGTACGACTTATGGATTACAATGGCTTCCCCCCCATACCGTCCCTCCCACCCACAACCCTCCCCTTTCCCACTCCCTCTCCCCTTCCATTCACATCAAGATTCATTTTCGATTATCTTAATATACAGAAGATCAGCTTAGTATACATTAAGTATGGATTTCAACAGTTTGCTCCCACACAGAAACATAAAGTGAAAAATAATAGATGATTTTTTTAAATGATGATGAAATCAGAGCAGACCTATTGTCATGTTTAATCCCAGTGAGAGTCAAGTTGGGAATTGATAATTTCTTTTTTTTTTTTTACAGAGGATCAGTTTAGTATGCATTAACTAAGGATTTCAACAGTTTGCACCCCCATAGAAACACAAAGTGAAATATATTGTTTGAGTACTCGTTATAGCATTAAATCTCAATGCACAGCACATTAAGGACAGAGATCCTACATGAGGAGTAAGTGCACAGTGACTCCTGTTGTTGACTTTACCAATTGACACTCCTGTCTATGGCATCAGTTGAACATTTTCACCTAAATATACCAATCTGATCATGTTGGCATTTTTGCAATATTTGATGCTAACAATAAAAACTTTTGGAATAAGCTGTAATTTCTGTATCTATGTATATTCGGGTTTGAAAATGAGAGAATAGTGTGAAAGGTTTGCGTGTAGAATTTCCTACCCACACATTTCTTTCCTCTCTGATTCTGACACTTCAGCCTTTGAAACAGTTCCCATGAGCAATACAGAGATTCAGAATATTTAGATCTAAAGGAAAAAACACAATATCTTATACCGCTTTCAACCTAGTATTTGGAAACCTCTTTGAAGAATTGCTAAGATGTAAATCATACTGTTATTTTTTATGTACACTCAAAAAATCCTAGAATTTTATGGAGAAGGAGAGAGAATCCAGAGATAGTAAGGACAGAATCCATGCCAACAGTAAGGGAGGGAGACCCAATCCCCATAATTAAAGTGACACATTTCTAATATATTCATATGAAATAACTGATGGGACTGCAAATCACCTTTATACAAAGGTATCATGTTTTGTTTTTAAAAAGCGCATAGGTTTAACATCCAATGAAAGGGTTTTTGGCAGTTGTCTGAAATAAACTAGATATATGTAACATGACCTTGTTTTGTATCATATACATCCAGCTGAAGCCCAAAGGGGTTTATTATATCTTTTTTAATAGAAAACTTTTATTTAATAAATATAAATTTCGAAAGTACAACTTTTGGATTATAGTGGTTTTTTCCACCATGACCAGCCTCCTAACCTCAAAGCATCTAATCTCCTACTACCTCTCCCATCCCATTCTTCCTTAAGATTCATTTTTAATTTTCTTTATATACAGAATATCAACTCCATACTAAGTAAAGATTTCAACAGTTTGCACCCACACAGACACACAAAGTATATAGTACTGTTTGAAGACTTGTTTTACCATTAGTTCTCATAGTACAGCACATTAAAGACAGAAGTACTACATGGGGAGCAAGTGGACAGTGACTCCTGTTGTTGATTTAACAATTGACATTGTTATTTATGATGTCAGTAATCACCTGAGGCTCTTGTCATGAGCTGCCAAGGCTATGGAAGCCTCTTGAGTTCATAAACTCCAGCATTATTTAGACAAGGCCATAGTCAAAGTGGAAGTTCTCTCCTCCCTTCAGAGAAAGGTACCTCCTTCTTTGATGGCCCCTTGTTTCCACTGGGATCTCACTCACAGAGATCTTTCATTTAGATCATTTTTGCTACAGTGTCTTGGCTTTCCATGCCTGAAATACTCTCATGGGCTTTTTGTCAGATCTGAGGCCTTAAGGGCTGATTCTGAGGCCAGAGTGCTATTTAGGACATTTGTCATTCTATGAGTCTGCTGTGTATTCTGCTTCCCATGCTGGATCATTCTCTCCTATTTAATTCTATCAATTATTATTAGCAGACACTGGTCTTATTTATGTGATCACTTTGACACTTAATCCTATCTTTATGATCAGTTATGAACTCAAACTGATCACTTTAACTAGTAAGATGGCATTGGTACCTGCCAATTTAATGCAATAGAAGTTTATTCTCTTCCTAGTTTTTATACATTCGCTACAATATCTCTGAGATATTTCCATCCTTTATCAAAGAACATCAGTGTTGTGATGGACTTCATAGGTCATTTGATTCAACCACTATTTCCAAAAGAAATGCTTTTCATCTTTTTCATAATTATGCCCTCTATCCTTCCATTGATTCTATTGCTTGCTAGAGCTATGTTGACCTAGGCATGTCAATTATCCTTTTTTTCTGCACCTTCACTATTTCCCGGACTACTAGCTTTTCCCACTATCATACAAATCATTTCAAGACTGTCCAGCCTGGGGCCGGTGCTGTGGCACAGTGGGTTAAAGCCCTGGCCTGAAGCGCCAGCATCCCATATGGATGCCATTTTTAGTCCCGCCTGCTCCTCTTCTAATCCAGCTGTCTGCAATGGCCTGGGAAAGCAGTGGAAGATGGCCCAAGTCCTTGGGCCCCTGAACCCATGTGGGAGAGCCAGAGGAAGCTCCTGGCTCCTGATTTCGGATCAGTTCAGCTCTGGCCATTGTGGCCATCTGGGGAGTGAAACAGCGGATGGAAGACTGTTTTCTCTTTCTCTGCCTCTCCCTGTAACTCTTTCAAATAAATAAAATAAATCTTTCAAAAAAAAAAGACCGTCCATCCTAACAAGTCCCTTGTAGAATTCCACACAGACCATTTACTTGCCCCTTTTCCCTGGATGAACAAAGCCAATGTCACCTTTGCAATCTTCATTTTCTCATCTATTTCTTTATCCCTCAAACCTCTCCATTCTGTCTTCTATCTTCATCACCATCATTGAACTGCTATTGCTAATATCCCCAATTACTGTCATTACTATTTTTTCTTCTTCCTTCCTCTCTTCTTAAATGTTTGGTGTCTTTCCTCCTCCAATTTCCATCCTTTGTAGATATCTTCTATTTCCTGTGGCTTCATCTATTATCCATATCAGGCAACTTCTTGAGAGCTAGATCTGTGAATACAACTGGCTATTGCACACAAGACTTGTCACAATGACTCTTCAAACTCCAAATAGGCAACAATGGAGTCATTGTCTCTATCTCTGAAATAGAACAGAATAGCCCCTCCTTTCAACCTCCTGATGTCCTTTGTTTAAACAGACTCCATCATTAAAAAATGACACATAGTATTTGCCTTCACAATACCTGCAGTCATTATATGGAAGGCTTTCCCAGATTTTTTAGGTATGAAATTCAGTTTATGTATTGTGACAAAGAGTCAATCCTTTTTTTAAGTTTTAGTTTCCTCATGTAGTACAGTAGTAGGGTTCTTAAGAGGATTAACTGGGATGATAAATGCACAGCATTTCATGTTAAGCACATCAAGTTAATGCATGTTACTTTTATTTTCTTTTATGGTCTATATAATGACATACTGACTTTAGGCCAATACATAGCAACCTGTAATTCTTGGAAGACTGTGGGATACTACCATGTATTAAATTGTCATATTTTGTTTTTAAAGACCAAATTAGTAAGAGTCATATACAGTCTGAAAGGACAGTTACTTACAGGGCACAATCTGATCTACAAGTCCACAATCTACCTTCATCAGCCAGTGCCAATCACTGAAGTAGGACCATTCAAAAAGGAAAGAACACTCAAAATTCATCCATTTCCCACGTAAAATCACAATTGAAGAGATAAAATCTGGAGTGGAATGTTGAATTAGCTGCTGTTGGGAGACCCTGGTCTGCACTCTATCTGTATGCATATTGAAGGGAGTGCAGGGCAGGGTTTCCCATACAGAGGGCACAGGCTACCACCGCATGAGAAAGGTGGTACTCAAAGGGTGAACTCAATTTCAAAGCCATTTCACCTGGAATCTTATCCACCAAATCAAAACTTCATGAGAATTCAAGAGATCTGCTCATAAGAAGAAAGTCAGCCTTTATAAATCTCTTCATTACTTATTGAAATATGGTGGGGCTCTTAGTCTTAGGTTGAACAAGAATTTTAAGTTTGAAACTGAACTCTTTCTTTCACAAGATACATTGATTTTGCATATGGTTGTTCCATTTATTGATGTAATATATGTCCTTTGTAAAAAAAAAATGGGCAATACACAAAGATACCCATAGAAATTCCTTCAAGCCAGAAAAAATCAATGTTAGTTACAGTGGTTGACTGGCTGATATATGTGCATATGTGTGCTCTCTCTCTTACATATATGTGAAGATACTTGAAAAAGTTCATGGAAAAAGTGGAATTAAAGGATAAATTTATTTTTGGTGTAAAAGTTAAATGCATATATTGCTTTCATAATATGCATTTCCATGAATTTTGAAGGCTTCTGGTATTATATAAAGATATATATATGGAATATTTGCATGCATACCAGCTATGAAGCCTACTTTTCTCTCATTGTCATGAATGTTCTCCCATATATTTAAATAATTTGCACATAATCATTGTAATGGCTGAATATCAATTGTCTTTTTCAGTTCTCTGTTTATTTTCTTTTAACATTTAAATTTGACTTCCTTAACAATTAAATGTCTGTGACCTCCATACCTAGATCAGGTACTTGAATCTTTGAAAAAATATTAATAAATTAAATATTTAATAATGATCATTTGATTATACGAGTTATGTATGTTTCTGTATCATGTTCATATATATTAGGAATTGACATGTGCAAAACTTTATAATTTACGGCATTTTCACATGTACTTTCTTTGCAAACATGAGATAGACAAGGAAGGAATTATTATTCTGTCTTCATAAATGAAGAAAGTGATGTTCAGAGAGAAGTGATTTTCTAAAGGACACAAAATTAATAAATGGGAAAATTGGAATTCTAAATTTTAAATTGTCTTCTAACTCAAATAATACTATTTCTAGTACATTTTGCCATGTGCCAAAGTCTCTAGTTTTTTTGAGTGCTTCTAATTCTTAATCAAATATTCACTACTTACACATTTTTTGGATCATACCTTAGGAGATTATTAGTAGAATACTGAACATTACTAGATTCTTACAATAAAGACACATTTTTTTTCTCTTTAAGGGATGCAAATGTGCTATATATTAATACTACCTAGGAAAAAACTGTTAGATTTGGATTTTTTTGATGAAATTTATGTGGTAAAAGAGCAACTCAGGCTTTTTTTAGGGATAAGAAAATCCACTGCTTTTGCTGAACAGTTTGCAGAGTCTAGACTATCATAATTTATAGTTGAACATCTTGATTCAAAATTTGGATAATCAGGTTAAAAATATAGTGAGTATACCAAGGAATTTAATCATAGTATAAAAACTATCAAAATATCTTAGAGAGGATACAATGGGAGCTTGCTCTCCCTCCTCCCTCTGCCTCCCTTCCCTTCCCTTTCTGTCTCTTTCTGTCCAGCCCTCTCCCTCTCCTGTTATACCTCTCAAATAAACACATTTTTTAAGAGAAGATAGGATACATGTTAAAATAAAAATACACTGTGAGTGGGATTCCTCCTCACCTAATTACCTGGGAAACGCATGATCCTACATCTACCTTCTTGTTTCAGCCTAAATTAAATTTATGGCATTATTGCCACCCACGTTTTTTGTCTCCACAGTAGATTTCTGTTCATGTTTATTTTAAAATAACACCATTTGCTGCCCTGTTTTATCCTGATGCCTATTTAAAAGCTAGTCAGGAATGCACTTTTGCCATCTGTTTTACTTGAAGGTAAAGACTTTCTGTTTTTATTTGAAAAATTAAGTGCCATTCCATCTCAGTTAAACTACCTCCATCTAATGAGCATTTGGAGAATACAGAGATATTGTCTAACACAAAGTAATATGCATATTCTTCATAAGTAGGAATGAAATGCATTTTTAAGATTTATTTATTTATTTGAAAGAATTAAAGAGAGAGAGGGAGGGGGAGAAAGAGAGAATGAATATCTTCCATTCTATGATTCACTCTCCAGTTGGCTACAACAAGCAGGGCTGGGCCAGGCTGAAACCGGGAGCTAGGACCTTTATCCGGGTCTCCCACATTGGTAGCAGTAGCTCAAGCACTGGGGCCATCATCCACTGCTTTTCCCAAGCCATTAGCAGGGAACTGGATTGGAAGTGGAGCAGCAGGACACAAACCAGTACCCAAATGGGATGCCAGCATCTCAGGCAGCAACTTTACCAACTACAGCATGACACCCAACACCTGAAATCATTTTAGTAGTATCAGTTTCTCAGAATTAATGCTTGGATATTAATGACAGTTAATAACATAGGTGCTTATGACACTTTTTTTTGGCAAAGATCCATCCAGAAGTATTATATTGTAGATACATGAATTCTAGGTATTTATGGAATCTCCCAAATTATTTTCCACATGTCTGATTAAATGGCACAGATATCAGCTCACCCAGTATCACCTCAAACCAATCAAGAATAGTTGTCAGTAGGTACCATGGCTGCTCAGTACACAGGGATGAGGCTAACTTAATCACACCATCAAATAAGAAATGACTTAAAATGACATGAGCCTTGACCTGAATCAAACCCCAGATAGGTACAGAAATTCCTCTGACACTAGAAAGATAATTGACAAAGGTCCCCAGGTCTCACAGGACCTAGCAAGGGCAGGAAGCCTGACTTTGTCCCCTCAAATTAGTCATGACTGAAGGAATTTTAGGTTTCAGCAAGAACTGGATCTTGCCTTGGAGTGATCTCTGGAAACTATGAGATAAGATATTCTTTCCAGGAATAGAGGGCTCTGAAAGGACTAAAGCAGCAAACTTCAGGTCACTAAGCACCCCTTTCATAGAGAGATCCTGGCTTTGTTCCTTCACTTTAGGGAGCTCACTGGACTCAGCATGTCATTGAATGTTAAATCAGTTCATACTGAATTGAAAAGCAGAATGGGAATTAAACTGATTGGAACAGTGATGAGGAAGTTGGAAAAGGGTGAAAGGGGAACTTCCTTCTATTTTTGTTTCTTTGGACTTTTCTCAGAATCAAACTACTAAGTGATTGCCTGAAATCTTGGAGCGAGATTCAGATTTATCACCTGTGTCTTTCTCTGTTTCCCTGCTTCTTGGTCCTTCTTCCACTGCTTCTTTAGAAAAAGAAAGAAAATCATTTTCTTGGCCCTATGTGGGAAACCCTCTTGGCATTTTCTAACTGCCAAGTGTTCTATAACCAACCATCTGTGGAAGCATTTTTTTTCTCATTTTTTAAATTATTTTATTTTCCTCTCCCTCTTTTTCCCTCCTTTCTCCCAGCACCCCCCTCCCCAACTTCTTTAGGATTTGAAGATCAGTAAGCCACTGATCTGCTTTGTAACAACTTCCTTTTTGCAGCTGTAATTTATCACTTGTTTTTCTGAATGTTTTCTGCTAAGATCAATTAAGTAAGATAATTTCATGTAATGAAAAATGTGATATGTTTTAGGGGAACCTATACCGGTACTGAGTATAATATTTCATAACTGACTAATAATTTAGAATAAGTTTGGGCTTTTTCAGGGCCTTTTACAAAGAAAATCAAAGGTGGGCTTTCACCTTATTGTCCTCAAGGGACTACGGGAGACAAAATTTCCTCCACTGCAATGTGGATAGGGAGTTTCATACCATAGCAGTTTTCAGACTTCACTGCACAAAGCAGATTGTTGTAGTGGTTACTTTAGTGGGGAATTTGCCAGCTGGGAAATTGTGCCACTGAGCCAAATCAGGCCACTGGAACAGCCATACTCTTTACTTATTCATTTCTGGAGCGTTTTAAGGAGATGCTCTAGCAAGCAGCTGCTCGTTGGTAAGAGCAGCCTTGGGTGTGCTAAATGAGACCTAAATTAGACTAGTAGATGATCAGAAGACAAAGAATACCAAAGAGACAAGTGAATCACAGAAGAAGGAGCTGTGGGACATCCTGTAGTGTTTTCCCACTGTGACTCTGGCATAATTAATTGCAATTTTGGTGTGGCTGAGTGAAGTATATAACACTGAAATTGTAGACCAGATTATTTTTATGGTATAAATTTGATTTAAATAAGTGACCAGTTTGCTTTATAATAAAATAAATATGTGCCTGTTTATTTTGGTGTCTAAGATTATCCACAACCACATGTCCCTTTGTTTTTAATGAGCTTACATAGTAGAAGGTAAGGGAGAGAAGTGGAGGATGACTCATTTGAGATTAGATATAGAATGCATATATAACTCAAATATTGCCATGCTTGAGATTTTAGTGGGTGTCTGTACACAAAATATGAGGTTAGAAATGGCCATTCTGGTTTGTGGTATGGATTAAATGTCTATATTTTCTTGATGTGCATCAGTTGCCTTGTAGATTTTGCTCCCTGATGCTCATTAGTCAGCTTTCATCTATATGTGTATAAATAGTAATGATAATGTTAACTGCTTTAGGCATTTTGTAAAGCAATTTGACTCAGGATTGATTAGAATGAATTAGCAGATGGGAAATTTTGACTTATGTTTGTAGAAATATTTTAATTTTAGCTCTAGACTTGTTTAGCCTGTCCACACTTGTCTGAGGATGCTCAGAAAATACACAGCCATCATAATATTTGCCCAAGGAAAATATAAATACCAACATAAATTCCTACCCTGAATACCATATTGCATGATACAAACTACAAAAGAAACACATTTCAGGTCATTTGTTCTTTTTTTTTTTTTTTACAAGTTTCTCTATTATTTTCTTTTTTAACTTTTATTTGAAAAATATTAATTTCCAAAGTATAACCTTTAGATTATAGCGGCTTTCCCCCCCCATAACCTTCCTCCCACCCACAACCATCCCATCTCCCACTCCCTCTCCCATCCCATTCACATCGATTCATTTTCAATTATCTTTATATACAGAAGATCAGTTAAGTCTATACTAAGTAAAGAGTTCAACAGATTGCACCCACACAGAAACACAAAGTATAAAGTACTGTTTGAGTACTAGTTATACCGTTAATTCACATAGTACAACACATTAAGGACAGAGATGCTACATTGGGGAGTAAGTGCACAGTGACTCCTGTTGTTGATTTAAGAATTTACACTCTTATTTAATCATCTGAGGCTCTTGTCATGAGCTGCCAAGGCTTTGGAAGCCTCTTGAGTTCAAAAACTCTGATCGTATTTACTAATCAAAGTGGAAGTTCTCTCCTCCCTTCAGAGAAAGCTACCTCTTTCTTTGATGGACCCTTCTTTCCGCTGGGTTCTCACTCACAGAGATCTTCATTTAGGTCATTTTTTTTTGCCAGAGTGTCTTGGCTTTCCATGCCTGAAATACTCTCATGGGCTTTTTAGCTGGATCCTAATGCCTTAAGGGCTGATTCTGAGGCCAGAGTGCTGTTTAGGA
Source organism: Oryctolagus cuniculus (assembly GCF_964237555.1). Classification (NCBI taxonomy): domain Eukaryota; kingdom Metazoa; phylum Chordata; class Mammalia; order Lagomorpha; family Leporidae; genus Oryctolagus; species Oryctolagus cuniculus. The sequence continues at coordinate 116,868,898 of NC_091453.1, read as the reverse complement.
CATCTGCCATTCTGTGAGTCTGCTGTGTATCCTGCTTCTCTCCTTTTTAATTCTGTCAGTTAGTATTAGCAGACACTAGTCTTGTTTATGTGATCCCTTTGACTCTTAATCCTATTGTCATTATCAATTGTGACCTAAAATTGATCACTGGGACTAGTGAGATGGCATTGGTACATGCCACCTTGATGGGATTGAATTGGAATACCCTGGCACATTTCTAACTCTACCATTAGGGGTAAGTCCAAGTGAGCATGTGCTGAAAGAGAAAGAGAAATTTTTAGTTTTGGATAATGTGTTTTGTCCCCCACCCCTACTTTGCATTAGTTCAGTATCTAGGCTTTGGGCATTGAGAAGGAGCCAGTCTTGTCCAAGCTGAAACTATGTACAAAACATAGGTAGTTTAGAAACCCTGAATATGGCTTTGGACCAGACAATATATAAGAAATGTGAAAGCTAAGAAGCTTCTGGACCAAAGAGATACCCCAACATTCATGCTGTCTGTTGGCTGGTGGTACTAGCATGCAGCAGCTACGCAGCAGTTATCAGAGCCTCCAGACCTTAGCTGAGGTAATCTCTGGACTTGGAGAGGATGGGAGCAAGCTGAAAGCCATTTGCTCCTTCTTAATGATTATCCATTAGTACACCATAGTTTTTATTGCAGAATAGATTAGAAACAATTAGCAAATGGAAAATTGAACAGGCCCTTGCTGCTTTTTGTGTTTTGATGTACCTTTTGATCAGAATCAAAATGCTCTTTTCAGAGTCAGATGTGCCATTATACCTGAATTACATTTTTTCCTCTGCTACAGATGCATGCTTCCATCTAAAAATGGAAATTTTCTGAAGAGGGCTTCAGTATATATTGCTGATTGCTGCCTTTAGTTTCAGATGCTTTTTAGAAAGCATTATTTAGTACACTAATTTTCCCATACAGAACAAGGTATATTAAAATGATGTTTTAAGCATATTCCAAAGTCATCTCTTACATTGCAAGAATATGGAACTGTATCAACTGCTACTGAGACAGTTTAATCACTCATTGTTAACTGGGAACATTTTCATTTTTATTGTACTTGTCATTACCTATCACCATACTTTTGTCTGAAATGAAACTATTTTATAGGATAAATAATGAAATTAAAGTAACAATGCATCTGATTTTGTCAATGCTCAGGAAGTGAATCATTCAATACTAGGCTTACAGAATTCAGGGAACATCATTAGGACCTCATGAATTTCAACTTAAGTGGTATAGATTTTTTTATATTTCTCATATAGACTTGGATGAGGCTTTATGTAAATGCAAATTCCTTCATCTCTTACATTCATGCATTGTTTATTTGCGTTTTTATTCTATCTCCTCCAAAGAGAAGCAAAACTTGCTTAATATGCAAATTAGAATTTTTATTGAGCTTTGTGTTTTATTTTCCCCCAAAACTGAGGTGATAAAGGTTAGATTCCACTGATAAAATTTGCATCACATTTAAAGAAATAGTGCTTAGTGAGATTTTTGTCGTGAACATTTTCACAGCTTGATTCTATTTCTCATTATATTCCAATTACGAATTCAAGTGAAACAAAACTGTTCTTATAGAATGAAACATATGAAAATGTCAAACTATCTATGCAAATGAACAAAAAATACCCTCAAAAAAATACCCTCTATCTTTATTTCTCACCTGAAGTGGCATGTCTGTCTCTCCCCCCTCTCCCCCTCTTTCCCTCTCTCCCTCCCTTTCCCTCTCCCTCTCCTTCTCCCTCTTCCTCTCCCTCTCCCTTTCCTTCTGCCTCTCCCTTTCCTTCTCCCTCTCCCTCATTTGTTTAACCAACATAATCTGTGGTAAAATATTAAATTACTCTGTGATATTGTTGAAAACAAAAGAGTGAGAAACAGTGAAAAAATTTTTGGACTTCCTGGTATGGAAAGCATCTAATGTCACTAATGCAGCATCAGTAACATCATCAAAATTGACAGTGAATTATTTTCGTTCATCCCTCCTAGAACTCCAGAGCATCAATAGGACTCAGTGTCAGAGCTTAGAAAATTAGAGCCGTCCATAATTGTAAATCTCTTTGTAAAGAAATCAAATCATAATTTGATTATATGTAAGAGGTACAAAGCAAGCCATTACTCTGTATCCAAAAATTCCAATTGTAGAGGAGCAGCAAGCATCTGAGGTATTAGCTGAGGTTTATGGTGCTTCTAATAAACTTCTTCTAAGCTCTTTTCTGTTTAGTGTGCACCTAAAGGAGTAGGCTGAGTAACAGCTGTGATGGAATTAGGTGGAGGAAGGAAAATTACATGCACATATACCTGCCAAGTAACCAATGTAGGTTGGGTCACTTTTTATTCATTAACTGTCCCTAACTCCTCTAATGAGTTAGTAAAGTGCTAGTAGATTTCAGGAATGAGTACCCAGTGTGTAGTGTCTAAAGGAACAAACTCCTTAATTTTTTTCTCTTGTATCTTTGGATTGTGTAAAATGATTTTTTGGGCAGAAATGATTCTTTCTAGTTGTATTTTTCTTAGCTTAATGTTAAATGAATGCATTTTCCCTGAAATATGTTATATTGCAAATTACTTTATTTTAAAAATTAAATCTATGTGTCATAGAGAACACATAGGGAGGACACTTAAAATCATTGGCTTGCCTTCCTAACCAAGGTGTAAATTATGTAAACAAAATATGCAAGTATGTTTAAAAAAAGACTGTGAGACTTCTATCACTTGTTTGCTCCCCACTGGATTGTCAGGGAATGCTATAGTATGTCACTTCTAAGAGTGAGTTCCTTTTACAAATTAAATTAGAAATCTAATCCTCTTCTCCAACCAACATTGAGTTTATAACCTAGGTGATACTTTGATTTAGACATGAATGCTTACATCATGGATCAATTGAGTTAAACATACTTGGGTTATGGAAATAGTAATAATGGTCAAGTTTACAATGTCCATTTTACATTTTTCTTAAAAATCTCTTCATAGAACATTTTTGGCTCATTACTCTAGAAGGTAATATTTTAATGGTGAAGATTTGTCATTCACTTTTTCAAGCTGTTTACACATGTTCTACATATTTCAGAAGGATTACCAAAATAATAAATCCAACTTTCAGTATTATATAAGGTGAATAGAAAAAGTAGCCTGATATTTTCCCCATAAGCTTCAGTTAAGTTCCTGTATTTTGGATTGTGTCATTGAGGTGTGATGTGGGCGAATTTCTTTAAATTTGAGGTAATTTGTTAGAATATGTAGGAGATGTGGGTTTACTCACACTTAAAAAAAAAACTTCTTTAAAGACAATGTTGAAATCAAGCTGTGATTATATAGCCTTATAGAAATAATATTCATCCTTCCTTAACTTGGAAAGGAGAACTCTCAGTATCATTCTTTCCATTGTATCAATTATGAAACCCAAGACTCAAAGCAACCATTATAGTATACATCTTCATTAAATTGGTGACACATCCTAAGAAACCTCTCCATCGGAACTTCCAAATGTAAAATAATACAATTAGACTTGAATATAACCTGCTGCAGACACATGAATGCTCAATAATTTTTAAGACAAACCAAAGAGTTATTTCTTGTAATACTATATACGAATGATGATTGTTATGTATTCATAAATAGAATTCAAATTTGTCATAATTGTAACTTCTGAGTTACCTAACCTAGATAAACCAAAAACTTTAATTTAAAAAGTACAATTGGAATAATTGGATTATCTAGTTGCTTTCATTGAGGTATCTATACAAAAGAAAACAAGACATTAAGGATTAATTTTTTATGTGTACTATGTAGCCTTGCTGATAGTTGTTGCAGTGAAGGCAATTTCTTTAAAGAAAATTTACCTGTTTTGACATGCTAACTTGAGGCAGAAATTTTATTTTTCTTTCTCTCTTAGAAAATAAATCCATCTCTGCTGATCACAAATATTGTATTCCTGGTAAAAATACAATTTTCAAGTTCACTAGCTGTTTGATGTCAATATGATTTTGCAATTACAAATGGAAGCTTCTTTCACATTCATGACTGATCCTCAAGAAACATAAAGTGAATAACCAATTAAACAAGAAATATTCGAACTACCAACTTGGACATAGTCTTTTTAAACATAAGAGGCCAACTACTGTGGCCGGCACTATGGCATAGCAGGTAAAGCCACCACCTGCAGTGCCAGCATCGTGTATGGGTGCCAGTTCTAGACCTGGCTGCTCCACTTCTGATCCAGCTCTTTGCTATGGCCTGGGAAAGCAGTAGAAGATAGTCCGAACTCTCTGGCCCCTGCACCTGTGTGGGAGACCCAGAAGAAGCTCCTGGCTTCAGATTGGCACAGCTCCAGCTGTTGTGACCGATTGGGGAGTGAACCAGTAGATGGAAGGCCCCCCCACTGTGTAACTCTGACTTTCAAGCAAAACAAATAAATCTTTTAAAAAAAGAGGCCAACAACTAATGTGAGATCTTTATTGCAATTCTCTGTTATCCTGTACAGTAATTTGGGAAGAAACAGAATCATTGAAGATCTACATTAATAAAGTATTTCAGATTATGATATATGATATTAATTCAATAATGCTACAGGGGTGTTGTTTTCCCAGCAGGCAAATTTCTGAGAAATAAACTAAATTTCTGTTCTGGATAACCAGAATATGTCTCCATAAAGCCCAGTCATCAATAAGTTCTTTTCCTTAATCACATAGCCACTCCATGAAGTTGGAAATTGTGATAAGTAGACAATGCAGTTCCAATGTCATGTACAATATTATTGTATAATATTAGGTCTAAAATTTGAAGTATTTTTAAGCAGTTTATGCATACATATATGAGTTGAGGCAAAAGTTCCTAACATAGACTCTTTGAAAGTGAAGGCAAATGTTTGTATTTAAATGTGCATGCTGGTGTACAATCAGTGATTTTTAAAGATATAAATCTTTGTTGTCTACAGTGATACCACCCTGAAAGTACCCAGTCTCGTCTGATCTCGTAAGCTAAGCAGGGTTGGGCCTGCTTAGTATTTGGATAGGAGTATACCTGTGTTTGTGTTTTTAATAATATCACTGAAAAAAACATAGAGTGACTGATATTATTTTAGTAGTAGGTACAGTCATATGGGCACCTAAACTGTAGATTGGTGTTTTGTTTATTTATGAGAAATGATACCTTAGAAGATGAAAACTAAATTTCTGACTAAATCTTTTCATTGATTTGCAAGAATCTCATAGTATAGTATTATAACAATAGGAAATCAAGAAATGTATACCAATTAATCAATTTTTTCTTATTAAAATTTATCTATAATTTCTAAATAGCAAGGACCCATTCAAAGAGAACAGTACATAGAAGTCATATTGCCAATTGATTGGTCATTGAGCTCAGAGTGCAAAAAGGTGATCTATGAAATGCCTTCATTTCTGAAAAAATGCCACCAATAATTGATTAAATACAAGAACTTATTTAATTCAGTGCTATTCAGTACAATTGAGGAAGTTAGACCTTAACCATGTTTGTAACTAGCATTTTGATCATTTATGTATATAACATTACCCTGGTTAAGGTGTCCCATAGTATTCCCAAATTATGATCTCCTAGTCTTCTCTGCTTTCCTGGATATTGTGTATATTTTCTAAGGTTCAGAGGAGGTTGTCTGTCATTTGTTTCACACTATAGAAGATTGAAATGGAAGTTGTGTTCTCGTACCGCATTCTCAATTTTTAAATCTGTAGCATTAAGCTGGTGATCTACTGGCAACTGCTTCTGGTGACTGGCAATGTGGAATAGCTATTTGAATCTTGTCTTTCCTTTGCTGGCATGAAACCTCGAAGTACTCTCCTTTGTTCCCTTTTTAAAAAATATTTTATTTATTTATTTGAGAGGTAGAGTTACACAGAGGGAGAAGGAGAGGCAGAGAGAGAGGTCTTCTTTCTGTTGGTTCACTCCCCAAATGGCCGCAATGGCTGGAGCTAGGCTTCTTCCAGGAAGCCAGGAGCCAGTAGTTTCTTCCAGGTCTCCCACGTGGTTGCAGAGGTCCATGCACTTGAGCCATCTTCTGCTTTCCCAAGCCATAGCAGAGAGCTGGATTGGAAGAGGAGCAGCTGAGACTAGAATTGGCGCCCACATGGATTAACCTACTGTGCCACAGAGCCAGCCCCTCTCCTTTGTTCCTTTAACATAACCAGTGGAACTTCATACTGATTCAGGGATGCTTTGTGTTCTCCACTATCAGCACTGAAGATCTACTGCAGCCTGGTGAAAGTCTCCTTAGAAAATTTCAGCTTTGTCCCACAATACCTGTGGGATTCACATATAATGCTCTATCCTATTCTCTAGGAAAATGTGTGTAAATACCCATTAGATATTGCCAACATAGTGTTTATGTTCAGTGAATTTTAGCCATATCTACTATCAAATATCTGTTTTTATGGCTAATCCTCTAGGGGGGCCTTAAGGTGAAATGGCTGTTGCATCAAGTCTGGGTTGTTTTTACTAAACAAAAGCTCCTTCCCTAACAAAAGAGCTGTGTATTCTCAGAGTCACCATAGTGCACTATTGTTTCTATTGCAATACTCATCATGCCAAAAAGTACTGGCACATTTATCTCACCAGTTTCATTAACCTGACTGTAAATTCTGAAAGACAGAAGATAGCTAAGACTTGTTCACTGCTATATACTTAGTTCTTAACCAAGTATCTGAACTTTTCATGCCTGTAGTTGGTGCCCCATGATTGTGGAATGATTAAATATAGTGGCTGACTATCACAGGTACTGAATGACTCCTACAGAATGAGACTGGTCCACAAAGGCATACCCTCAAACCATAGCATTAGTACAATCAACATATGTACTATGAATAGATGCAAACTCCTAATGTCAGCAATTATGCTCCCAATATTAACCTCAGGTTGGATGTAACATAGTAATAATACTTTGAATATTAATTATAAATCTGCTGATTTGAAATAAATAATTATCCTTTTACCAGCATTATGCAATATCTTTTCTGATGACTGGTTAAAATCTGCTTGGTGTAACAACCTCTAAAATACATTTACCTCTAAAGTAATTGTCACCCACATACAACAACTCTGGTAGCTACTATTTTGAACATATAAAACCTTTCTAACTCATCATTTTTCTACATCTTATTGATAGTACCAAATACACCTAATCTAAGCTTCCCATTTTTCTGTAACCAGTAAGATTCTAAATAAAGACATCTTTTGCTCTATCTGTATTTCTCCCACCACTTTCAAGATAGATTCCTATAGTATGCATGTGTGTGTGTGTGTGTGTGTGTGTGTGCCTGCTCACTTGTATCTATCTGTCCACTGATCCATTGATTCAACAGAAATCCACAGATTGAACCTTGCCAAACGGAGCTCTTCCCTTCCCTAAGCTAGTTATCAAATGACAGAAACAGACATTGAACTGCTAAATGTAATTGAGTACCTACTCCAGGTCCATTTCTTCCTACTATCTAAGCACTGAAACAAGATTACCATGCACAGATTACTATTCTAGAGCAGCAATTTTTACAGTATTAAAATAGGAGTACTAAGAAAACAACGAGAATCTAGGACCTATGATGTGGATAAGAAGGAGGTGCTCTAGAGTGAAATGCCTTTTTAGGAGGCCACTATCAAAATTTAACTTCTTAGAAATGTCTGTTTGTATCAGTATTGCTGTAAATATAGTTTTGTAAAACTTTGTTTTATACTTTTGTGAAACCAATGGTTAGGAATGTTATACTGCTATAGTTTTAATGATCTGCAATTACTTTAAGATTTTGTGTTTATGAGTGAAGTGGTCATTTTCCTATTCAATTAGTGTTTATAGGCCTTATCTATATTCCCATTACACTAGGATATTTTTACTTTTTAATTGTAAACTTCTTATTAAGTGAAGTATTAAGCCTTTTTACTGTAATGTAAATTTAAAAATGTTGTCTCAAAAACTAAAAAAAAAGAGAAGAAAGGAGGGAGGGAAGAAGGAAATAACATTATCTTACTAGAATTGTATCTATGAATCACATTGAATGTGTTAAAAACTAATTAAAATTAAAATAAAAAACATTTAAAAAATTAATTTCTTGCAAGTCATTTCCTGGCAACAGGAGAAGTGACCTCACTCCTGAAAAGCTGAGAAAGCACAGAGGAATGGAAGAGAAACCATTCCAAAGAAAGCCCAGCTTAAATAGTTTTTTTTTTTTTTTAACTTTTATTTAATGAATATAAATTTCCAAAGTACAGCCCATGGAATACAATGGCTTCCCCCCCCATAACGTTCCTCCCACCCACAACCCTCCCCCCCACTCCCTCTCCCCTTCCATTCACATCAAGACTCATTTTCTATTCTCTTTATATACAGAAGATCAGTTTAGCATACATTAAGTAAAGATTTCAACAGTTTGCTCCCACACAGAAACATAAAGTGAAAAATACTGTTTGAGTACTAGTTATAGCATTAAATCTCAATGTACAGCACACTAAGGACAAAGATCCTACATGAGGAGTAAGTGCACAGTGACTCCTGTTGTTGACTTAACAAATTGACACTCTTGTTTATGGTGTCAGTAATCACCCTAGGCTCTTGTCATGAGCTGCCAAGGCTATGGAAGCCCCCTGAGTTCACTGACTCTGATCATATTTAGACAAGGCCATGGTCAAAGTGGAAGTTCTCTCCTCCCTTCAGAGAAAGGTACCTCCTTCTTTGATGGCCCGCTCTTTCCACTGGAATCTCACTCACAAAGATCTTTCATTTAGGTCCTTTTTTTTTTTCCAGAGTGTCTTGGCTTTCCATGCCTGAAATACTCTCATGGGCATTTCAGCCAGATCCGCATGCCTTAAGGGCTGATTCTGAGGCCAGAGTGCTGTTAGGACATCTGCCATTCTATGGGTCTGCTGTGTATCTCACTTCTCATGTTGGATCGTTCTCTCCCTTTTTTATTCTATCAGCTAGTATTTGCAGACACTATTCTTGTTTATGTGATCCCTTTGGCTCTTAGTCCTATCATGATCAATTGTGAACTGAAATTGATCACTGGGACTAGTGAGATGGCATTGGTACATGCCACCTTGATGGGATTGAATTGGAATCCCCTGGTATGTTCTAACTCTACCGTTTGAGGTAAGTCAGCTTGAGCATGTCCTGAATTGCACATCTCTTCCCTCTCTTATTCCCACTATTATGTTCAACAGCAATAACTTTTCAGTTAAGTTTCAGCACTTAAGAAGAATTGTGTATTGATTACAGTATTCAACCAAAAGTATTAAGTAGAACAAACAAAAAAAATACTAAGAGGGATAACATATTAAGTTGCTCATCAACAGTCAGGGTGAGGGCTGATCAAGTCACCGTTTCTCATAGTGTTCATTTCACTTAACAGGTTTCCTTTTTGGTGCTCAGTTAGTTGTCACCGATCAGGGAAAACAATTGGTATTTGTCCCTTTGGCATTGGCTTATTTCACTCAGCATAAGGTTTTACAAGTTCCTAACAGGGATCACTTTTCAGTTAAAATTTAAACACCTAAGAATAATTGTGTTAATTACAGAGTTCAACCAATGGTACTAGAACAAAAAAAATACTAAAATGGATAAAGTATTACATTGTACATCAACCATCAGGACAAGAGCTGATCAAGTCACTGTTTCTCATAGTGTCCATTTCACTTCAACAAGTTTCCCCTTTGGTGCTCAGGTAGTTGTCACTGATCAGGGAGAACATATAATATTTGTCCCTTTGGGACTGGCTTAATTCACTCAGCATGATGTTTTCCAAATTCCTCCATCTTGTTGCAAATGACCAGGTTTCGTTGTTTTTGACTGCTGTATAGTATTTTATAGAGTACATGTCCGATAATTTCTTTATCCAGTCTACTGTTGATGGGCATTTGGGTTGGTTCCAGGTCTTAACTATTGTGAATTGAGCTGCAATAAACATTAATGTGCAGACAGCTTGTTTGTTTGCCAATTTAATTTCCTTTGTGTAAATTCCAAGGAGTGGGATGGCTGGGTTGAATTGTAAGGTTATCTTCAGGTTTCTGAGGAATCTCCAGACTGACTTCCATAGTGGCTTAACCAATTTGCATTCCCACCAACAGTGGGTTAGTGTCCCTTTTTCCCCACATCCTCTCCAGCATCTTTTGTTGGTAGATTTCTGAATGTGAGCCATTCTAACTGGGGTGAGGTGAAACCTTATTGTGGTTTTGATTTGCATTTCCCTGATTGCTAGTGATCTTGAACATTTTTTCATGTGTCTGTTGGCCATTTGGATTCCCTCTTTTGAAAAATGTCTATTGAGGTCCTTGGCCCATCTCTTAAGTGGGTTGTTTGTTTTGATGTTGTGGAGTTTCTTGATTTCTTTGTAGATTCTGTTTATTAACCCTTTATCAGTTGCATAGTTTGCAAATATATTTTCCCATTCTGTTGGTTGCCTCTTCACTTTCCTGACTGTTTCTTTTGCAGTGCAGAAACTTCTCAATTTAATGCAATCCCAAATGTTAATTTTGGCTTTGACTGCCTGTGCTTCTGGGGTGTTTTCCAAGAAGTCATTGCCGGTACCTATATCTTGCAGGGTTTTTCCAATGCTCTCTAATAATTTGATGGTGTCAGGTCGTAGATTTAAGTCTTTAATCCATGTTGAGTGAATTTTTGTGTAAGGTGAAAGGTAGGGGTCTTGCTTCGTGCTTCTGCACCTGGAAATCCAATTTTCCCAGCACCATTTATTGAATAGACTGTCCTTACTCCAGGGATTGGTTTTGGATCCTTGATCAAATATGAGTTGGCTGTAGATGTTTGGATTGATTTCTGGTGTTTCAATTCTGTTCCATTGGTCTATCCATCTATTTCTGTACCGGTACCATGCTGTTTTGATTACAACTGCCCTGTAGTATGTCCTGAAATCTGGTATTGTGATGCCTCTGGCTTTGTTTTTGTTGTACAGGATTGCTTTAGCTATTTGAGGTCTCCTGTGTCTCCATATGAATTTCAGCATCATTTTTTCTAGATCTGAGAAGAATATCTTTGGTATCCTGATTGGTATTGCATTGAATCTATAAATTGCTTTTGGGAGAATGGACATTTTGATGATGTTGATTCTTCCAATCCATGAGCATGGAAGATTCTTCCATTTTTTGGGATCCTCTTCTATTTCTTTCTTTAAGATTTTGTAATTTTCATCGTAGAGATCTTTAACGTCCTTGGTTAAGTTTATTCCAAGGTATTTGATTGTTTTTGTAGCTATTGTGAATGGGATTGATCTTAGAAGTTCTTCCTCAGCCGTGGCATTGCCTGTGTATACAAAGGCTGCTGATTTTTGTGCATTGATTTTATACCCTGATACTTTGCCAAACTCTTCTATGAGTTCCAATAATCTCTTAGTAGAGTTCTTTGGGTCCCCTAAATAAACAATCATATCATCTGCAAAGAGGGATAGTTTGAGTTCTTCCTTCCCAATTTGTATCCCTTTAATTTCTTTTTCTTGCCTAATAGCTCTGTCTAGAACTTCCAGAACTATATTGAATAGCAGTGGTGAGAGTGGGCATCCCTGTCTGGTACCAGATCTCAGCTTAAATTCTTAAAGGTAGAAGATCCTAACCTATGTTTTAAGGACAGATTAAACAGTAGACTTTATAAAAATATGAGTTCACAGAATTTTGGAACCTGTTATCGCTCCATTTGGGGAATCAAATATACAAAGCATCCACTGTGAAACAGATTCGATATTGATTATAGGCACTAATTGTCAGTCTTGTTATGGTTTGTATTTTGGAGTGATGTAATTCTGCCAGCAGCCATCACTGTGCTGATATTTTAGGTAGGCAAAAATTAATTGTTTTATATGAATGCAAACATCCTAAAATATAACATTCATCCTTGGATTTATAAACATTTGTTTTAGAAACTCCATGCCTTATTATGGGTTAGGCAGGCCTTTATAGATCTTGACATCTTATCCTCCCAACATCCCTGTGAATAAATTACCCCTATCTTGAGATGAGGAAACTGAGGTAAAAAGGTTATATTACTTGACCAAAGTTGTCAGTATCACTCTGCATTTTACTGATTTTACAACATATTATCTTACTCAAAATGCCAGGTTGTTTTAATATAGAACATAAAATGAAAAGCAAAATAATGTGGAGCACATAATTCTGAGAAGCTGTTTTCCAGGAGCCTTTAGTCAGGATGCACTTTTCTGTGTGTGCCAAAGTTAGCAAACAAGACAGTTGATTGAAGTGAGAATATCTTGAAAGCCATTTTCTGTGAAAAGAACAACTACAAGCCCTAATGTTCTTGTTATCTTAGTCTTATTATGGGTCTAGTGTCTAGCCCATTAGTTTCTATTCAAAAGAAACTATCATGCAGAGAATATAGCCATTCTCTTAGTTAATCTTAGATCAGGGCCCTGAATCTCTGCTTCTAGCTGAATCGTGCCAGGAACTTCGATCCAATTATTTCCGAGTTCACTTCTTAGCTAGACACATTGTTCTGGTGTCTTGATGTTTCCACTTGCCTCTCATAGCCATGGCCACTCCGTAAGTGGAATATTTGAACATTTAGTATTTACTTCTATTAAGAAAGTGTTTATTTGTACAGAGTTCACAATTTAAGTTATTCTTTTTGTTTTATTTTTCACTATACTTTGTTTCAGATTCCCCTCTTCTATAACAACTTGGAAGTATGGCCTTGAAGTTATTATCATATCCCATTGTCTTTAATTAGGAAGCTGTGGCATTTATTGCTTACTTAATGTCTCACTTTCTGAAAAAGATTCTTATTTTTGTTTCACTAAATTGGAGATAAAAATGTGGTCCAAGGCAAAGAGTTGAGCTGTGAACCTTTCAACACTATATATGTTGAACTGGAGATACCTGTCCCACAGAGTGATTTAGCCAAGAATGATAATAGGCTTCAAACCCCCATGAAAACCACAGCGCAGTAAACACTGGGTCACTGTCTAATCTCCTCTTAATGTTTTAATCTTCAATATATCATAGTTAAGTCATCAAAATTACATTTTCTTTGCAGAGATGTAGTCCTCATTTTTTTTGTTCATTACTCATACAATGAATGGATATTTCAAATATGTTGAGATTTTACTTTTGTAGATTACTGAGGTAAGCCCTTGAAATTTACTAGCCACCAGGATTTACTGTTGTCAATGATTAACTTTTGACACTCTTTTCAAAGGTATTCTCTTTAGCTATTTCCTTTCATCTTGCCCTGCAATTTTTTATAAATAGCCTTGCATGTTTAGCTAAAAAGAGCTTTAGTAAAGGTTTGTTTCTTTCAGTAGAAATGCTATTTTATAATTATAATTCAGTTCATAACCATAATGAAAATTAAAACTTCTAGAACTGTGCCCCCTTAGAAGCATAGCTTTTTTGTGAAAAATCTAATTATTTAATAATTATTCAGAGATCTTAATAATATGGTAGAATTTGTCCCTTTAATATACCAGACCACCAGGATTCACCCATGCTTTCATCCAACAAAGTTTTACAGTATGTATAGAGAGCACCAGGTACTTCTACAAATATGAGAATACAAGCAATGAACAAAACACAGTCCCTGTCCTTATAGGGCCTGTGTTCTAGAGGGGATAGGTAGGCATTAGGCAAAGAAATGAATTTATCATTTGCTTTGGAGAATAACCCAGCAGATTAAAGTTATAGTAGCTGCTGGAGATAAAGTGTTCTCTTTAATAGAGGGTGGACAGGGACAGCTTCTGTGTCGATGTGGAATTTGTAGGATGAGAGGGAAAGATTCAGGTAGATACTGGGAGAAAAACTATAAGGGTACTTTAAGAAGTTTGTGAGAAAATGGAATTTAAAAGTTTATTTTTTTGGTGTGAAATATTTTGAAGATTTGAGATCCATGCATAGTTTTTTTCATAATATGCATTGTCCATGAACTTCGTGCCCACCTGCATATTCCAGTCAGAGGTATCAGCAAATATATCAGTCCCGAGGTGGGAATATGCTTTGTAGTTCAAGGGAAAAACTATCAAGCCAGTATGACTGACATAAAGTGGAAAGGAGGGTTAGTGATCCATAAGAGCTAAAAGGAGGTGCGGATCATATTAACTTGTATTATCATAGAGGCCATGGCAGGGACTTGAGCTTTGACCCTCAGTAAATAGAAACATTGGACAGTGTTCAGTGAAGGGGTGGCATGATCTGCCTTATATTGTAAGTAAAGTTAGGGCTTGCATGGTACTCTTCACTTACACAATTATTGGATGTACACATTCCCACCTCCCAGACCCCCCACACACACCAAATGTGTTATCATTGGCTTTGCTTTGTCCCACAGCCACAAAAGGAACATAAAAACTTTTGTGTCACAATGCAATTGGCAAGAAAGTGTAAGCTCAGGCTACCCCACCCATACTGCAAGGAGAAAAAAGAGAAAACATTCATTTAACTCAGCCATCAGCAATGCAGCAAAAACAACTCCCACTGAAGTGAGTCAGGACCATCTTCATAAACCAAGGCAAGCATATTATGCCTTCAAATGATGGCTCAGTGGCCTCGAGGAAGTAAAGCACCTTCTGAAGTACCTAATTTACTACCAGGCTGTGACTCAAGCTAGGGAAATTGAACCTATTATTGCTTCCACAACATGCAGCAAGCAACTGTGGCTAAATATTGCTACTATTTAGAAAAATACAGTGTGACACTAAGAAAACGAATATATAAAGTTCAGCCATTCTCACACCACATATGTGTATATCTGTCCTCCAGTGACTGGTTGCTGTTTGTACATCCATCTCCCTGATTTCTCATTGGAGTTGTGTACATAACTTACTGAGTCTTCACAGAGTTACACATCCCTTTTCTTTTTTTTTTTTTTTTTTTTTTTTTTTTTTTTACAGGCAGAGTGGACAGTGAGAGAGAGACAGAGAGAGAAAGGTCTTCCTTTGCCGTTGGTTCACCCTCCAATGGCCGCCGCTGCAGCCGGCGCACCGCGCTGATCCTGGCAGGAGCCAGGAGCCAGGTGCTTTTCCTGGTCTCCCATGGGGTGCAGGGCCCAAGCACCTGGGCCATCCTCCACTGCACTCCCTGGCCATAGCAGAGAGCTGGCCTGGAAGAGGGGCAACCGGGACAGAATCCGGCGCCCCAACCGGGACTAGAACCCGGTGTGCCGGCGCCGCATACACATCCCTTTTCTAATGACTTCACACTGGCTTAATTTGTCTACTCACATTTGTTTGTAACACTAGAAAAAGAGATGAGTCCCTTACAACTAGGCTTAGTTTATGGAGCCCTCTCCAAAGCTATGAGGTTTGAAACTCTACAGCTCTACTAGTGTTTGCTCAGTCTACATACTATTCATTCTTGTCACTTGACTGAAGGCTCCACTGTTCCATCCTCTTCCCTATGATTTTCAACACATATTCAGCCCTCAGTAAACATGCCCTCAGTAGAACTGAATTGCAGAAAGTACAACTTCAGTGAAACCTAAGTATCTCATGTGAAAGTATAGCATATTTGGTTCCAGTGGTTCAAGTATTAGTAATCTTACCATGCAAGAAAGTATTCTAAAAATGGAGCCTATAATTAAATTGGCTTATATTTGGCTAGCCATAGGATGTATGATTTGTATGTTCTTGTAGGTAGTGTTATGGTACCAGCATTGGTCACACTTGATTCTGAAGAATCTGTGTTTGGGTTTCAACATAGGCTATTCCCTTTTTTATTTATTTAAGGTATACAAATTTCATGTGTTTCATATATACAGATTTAGGAACATTCTGATTTTCCATCCCTACTTTTCCTCCCATCCACACTCCCACCCTTCCTAACATAAGCTATTTCAATTTTAATCTATACTTTGATATAGTATGGTCACATTTTTTCAAAGACTTTGGTAAGTGCTTAGCTGCTGCTATTGATGAGCATACTAATTATACAACAGGTAAAATTATCAAAGAAATCATGTTATAATGGAATAAATGCTCAATTATCTTGTTTTTGTAGGAAGACCTTTACGTAGAGTAGGATTTTATCATGCTCAGACAGTGCAGACAGGACACAGTTTTGGTCTGCTGTCTTCTCACTGTAAGAACACACTTTGGATACTGTATAATATCAGACTAAGGCCTTGGAAATGCCCTTTGAAGAACTATCTGAGAATGCCATATGCTTATTCCCCAAGTGCTATGCGCCATGATTATTAGAATCTAATTTAGGAAAACCAGGACACATATTAAGTGCTCAAGACATCTTTGTTGACCTGAATGAGTAAACTCCCCATAAAGTTGCATGTAGACTAATTGGTCTTCATAAGGCAGCTAGAGGTGATACTGTACATTCTTCAAAACAACAACTATTATATAAAGATATTTTTCAAGAAGATCATTCTCTAGGCAATCCATGCATTGTGATGCTTTACAAAAAATTATGAAGTCAGGGAGTGAATATTTGGCATAGCAGTTAAGAAGCCAATTGAGACACCATATCACATATGTATCAGTGCCTAGATGTGAGTTCTAGTTTGGTTTCCAGTTACAGCTTCCAGGTAATGCACAACCTGGAAGGCAGCAACTGGTGGCTTAATTACTTGGGCCACTGCCATTCACATGGGAGACCAACTTTGAATTCCCAGATTCCAGTTTTGACCTCCAGCCCCTCAGCCATTGCAGAGATTTTGGAGTGTTTCTCTCTCTCTCTCTCTCTCTCTCTCTCACACACACACACACACACACACACACATTCATTTTTGCCACTCAAATACATTTTTTAACTTAATTTTTTAAGAAGTCCTTTCTGTGTCTACAGCTTTTACGTGCTTTACCTAGAGAACAGTGTAGAAGAGCTAGGCTCAACTAAACATGTTTTATTTTAAATGAACAGTCACACATGATTGAATATCTTATCTTCTTTCCTGGACAATTGACATTTGAAAATCAATAAAAGAACAGAACCATACCTTCCTTCCCCAGTGATGGACTTCAAAGCAAAGAGAAAAATGCATCTATGATAAGGCAGAGGGACAAATTGAATGATAAGCCTACATAACCCTCCACCTGGAGACATCACTTAGGAAAGTAAAATGATGTACATCTGCTACACCCTGTCTCCCTTGCAGTGGCTATCCCCCATCAGCTGATGTTTATTTTATTTAAAAGTCAGCATATAACTAGTCCTGCCTGAAGCTGAGAGTTTATTTCTAAGGAATATGTTTTCCCTGAAGGACAATATCCTTCTCTTTCTCATGGGCAAAGAGGTCATTTTTAAGTTTTTGATGTTTAAGGGATATACCAGGCAATATCAATGTAGTGACATCCCAAATTTATTATATCTCAGAGTTACAAAAGAGAAATGATCAAACCGCTGTTATGATGTGAATAGATTATGCAAACTATGATGACTTGGTGATATATCTTATTATATGCCAATTATGTGCACTTAGAGAATTTTGTATGGAATCAATATTAGCCATAAGATCAAATACAATTATATTGCAAATATTTAAAGTTTGAGTCCCCTTGATATTATCTTTAAGGTAATATACACAGCTTATTTGCCAGT
This sequence comes from Oryctolagus cuniculus, assembly GCF_964237555.1. NCBI lineage: Eukaryota > Metazoa > Chordata > Mammalia > Lagomorpha > Leporidae > Oryctolagus > Oryctolagus cuniculus. The sequence goes on along the minus strand of NC_091453.1, from coordinate 116,851,359 downwards.
ATAGATTTTTCACCACCAGCCATCTGGTAAAAATTAGTATGGGATAAATAATTTAGCTTCCTTCTGTTCAAATAAATTTCATTACTCTCTTCCTTGATGCTGTGAAGTCTTCAGAAATAATCAATTGTAAAGCACTTTTGTATTCCAGCCAAAGCTGAGTCTGGAGGTTTCTGACATGCTGGCATATGACTCTTTTTCTCTGTACATTGTGAAAAGAAGAGGTGTTGATTACTAACAAGTGATCCCCAAAGAATTCTATAGCTGGTAGCAGACCATGCGCACAATGAGAGGAACCACAACAGGAGACAACTGGGATGTTCAAGAAGTGCAAGCAAATTTTCAGTATTAAAAACATAATAATAGAGAATCTAAGAAAGAAATGTAGGATCATTTAGTTTTGTAATCCTTGTGTGACCCAATGATTCTCTTTATAACCATGGTGAATATCCCTGCCTCTCAAGCACAGTTCTTGATTTGTAGAACATGTTTCTGCATCCATAAGAAAAAAAGAATCTTTGTTGCCTTTCATCCTGGCCTGATTTCTCCAATCTGGCTTGAGTTGAAGAATCTTAGTCTAGAGTTGTAGAAGAGAAAATGCCAGATTGTCGAGAGCCTTGAACGCCAGGCTAGGGAGTTTGCATTTTATCCTATAGACAGCAGGGAGCCATTAAAAGATTTGAGCAGGAGGAATGTAAAAAAATAGGACTTGATTTGGATACATGTTTAGTACAAAAGTGCAATGATAAGATATATTAAGGGAGTGTTACGCTTCTGTTCGCAGCATGAATTTAACCAAGGATTCAGCTCTACTAACTATGTAGTTCAGCTTCTAAGCATGCAAATTTTCAGAGCCAGCTGTAAAAGCTTGATGGTAAAAGAACAAAATAGGAATTGATCATGTGACTGTAATTGTGGAGAAGGCTTTTGAGTGATCATCATCACGGGTAACACAGAATAATAATCATTTTAAAGAGTGACTATAGAATTATTTGTTATTTTGTTTGAGTTATTTGAAACCACTTCTATGCTATACAATTACCTTAAGTTTTAACTGCTCCCTACAGGGATAATTTATGCATTTTGCTTTCTCATGCAAATGATTTAACATTCTACACTTTTGAAAAATGAAAGCTGAAAATTATTCCAAATAGGTAAAGGCTGTACAAAGCTTATGAAGTATTAATCATTTTTATATATTCTCATAGTTTGCATTATTTCATTGTTGTGTTTTCAACTATAGTTATATGTAAGTAGAAAATATTTGAAAACTTAAATTGTATATTTTGATAAAAACTGTAAGTTGCCTGTTTCAAAATGTAATATCAAAATCCTTTAAAATATTAATATAAAATGTTGTGATATTTCAAGAAATACAGAACTAAATACTTAATTTAATCTAAATGCTTAGAAGCTCAGTTTTGAATTATAGCCATATACATGGTTTAAACAACACCTAAAGCATTATGTTTGTAGAATTCAGGTCTTACTCTCGAATTTCCTACATAACCATAATATACGGTATTTCTACATAGCCATAATAAAATGCATCACAGCTTGTGCCGCGGGTCACTAGGCTAATCCTCCACCTGTGGCGCCGGCACCCCAGGTTCTAGTCCTGGTTGGGGCGCCGGATTCTGTCCCGGTTGCTCCTCTTCCAGTCCAGCTCTCTGCTGTGGCCCGGGAGTGCAGTGGAGGATGGCCCAAGTGCTTGGGCCCTGCACCCCATGGGAGACCAGGAGGAAGCACCTGACTCCTGGCTTCGGATAGGCGCAGCACGCCGGCCATAGCGGCCATTTGAGGGGTGAACCAACGGAAGGAAGACCTTTCTCTCTGTCTCTCTCTCTCTAACTCTGCCTGTCCAAAAAAAAAAAAAAAAGAAAAAGAAAACTGCATCACAGGTAATGGCAATTTGTTCACAAATATGGAACTGTATGCATCTGAGCGTTAGATATCCTCTGTGAAATGTGATTCACTTGGTTATAGTTGCATAAATATTTCAAAGTGTCTCCATGAACTTTCACAGGACTTTTTTGCATCAATTCAAAGTTTCTTAAGAGACCTGGATTTCCTTTTTTGTTTGTTTGTTTGTTTTTATCCAGAGATATGTTTGCTTTACACATAGGAAAAACTCTAAAGTCATAAGTTTATTCCTCTTATTTCTCTGTTGATACAAACTTTACAGAAGAACATAATCTGCCCTGGCCCACTCCAAGATTTTTACCCTGCGCTCTGAGCACAGCAGGTGTTTGGACAGGAAACAGATCCCTCCAGCAAAGATGCAGAACTGATTTACCCACTTTCCCCATTAAACCTTTGGAGAGAGCTGCACATGTCTGAGAGCCCAGAGGATTGATTTGTAGAATTGAGGAAAACAATGTTTTCATTTTCTGTTATCTTTCTCTGTTTTCTTTCTCTCGGTTTCTGTCCCATGCATATATGCACAAACACACAAAACTGTGAATAAAGTAATTTATATTTCTCTGTAGATTTACTACTTACATCTGCACCTAAAGAAGAATAGGAAGAATGAAGTTTCCATAGCATAATCTAGTAGAATGTTAAGTCAAAATGTTACAGGAATTCTGGGGCAGAGTAGTGGTAGGAGGAGTCTGTGACACTATCAAACAGATTTAAATAAGGTAAATGGAAAACTTCTGCCAGGTGTGGTGGAAAAAGAAGTAACCTAGGGGGCAGGCTGCCTGACTTGGCTTCTGTTCTGTGTGAAAATGTTTCCCTCCTTGTGCAACACAGGGCCATTTAGGGCTACTTAACCCTTACTGTCTTGGAGCCCCAGGAGCATCTTAGAGATAAGGATACCTTAGAATATGGGCCTGTATTCCTTGTCAGCACTAGCTACTTTTAACTTTCTAGCTTCCTGTAGAAGGAGCTGCCTGGCTTCTGGAGATTCATTCTCTAGCAGCAAGTGTGAAAGCTTGGTTTCAGGCCAGCACCATGGCTCACTAAACTAATGCTCTGCGTGCAGCACTGGTACCCCAGGTTCTAGTCCCGGTTAGGGCTCCAGGTTCTGTCCTGGTTGTTCCTCTTCCAGTCCAGCTCTCTGCTGTGGCCCAGGAGGGCAGTGGAGGATGGCCCAAGTGCTTGGGCCCTGCACCCGCATGGGAGACCAGGAGGAAGCACCTGGCTCCTGGCTTCGGATAGGTGCAGCGACGCTGGCCATAGTGGCCATTTGGGGGGTGAACCAACGGAAGGAAGACTTTTCTCTCTGTCTCTCTCTCTCTAACTCTGCCTGTCAAAAAAAAAAAAAAAAAAACTCGGTTCAGTGTATTAGCATCTCTGATTCCATTTCTTCGACACTACAAAAAGCTCTTTAGAGAACAAAAAGAGGTCTAGCAAAATCCATTATAATTGTTACCTTTGTTATCATCATCATTATTAAACTGTCCCTAACCTGTCACTTGAATGCCATCATTGTACAAGCAGTTGTAGAAAACTTTAAAAGTAGGTGCTGCTTAAATATCAGGTACTATTAGATTTTTTTCACTACTGTTTTTATTAGTAACCTACATTATGAAAGTAGAACTAGTAAAACTGTACTTCAGAACAAAAGAAGTGAGATAATAATGTACTTTTTGTGGCATAGTAATTAAAAAGACATGCAAATGTCATTTGGCCCATTAATCCTGGATTATTTCAGAAATCCCTTTGATGGCACGTGGGCTCAATGATACACATTGTAGTAATTCTCCTTTTAGAATCTTTGCATATTTTAATCGCTAAATCAAAATCTTATTCATTGTTTCCCTTGAAAAAGAATTACCAGGAAAACAAGTCTTACACATATAGTTAATGTGTAACATTAACCCTTAGAATAAATGGAAAGGAGATTGTCTATTTCATTTCTTTCCATTGACAACCACTAGTTTTCCATACACAGTTTCAAGTTTGGGGGTAAGGAGAAGTGAATACTATTTTCAATGTATCTCATAAACTGCAAGATAAGACAAGGGAAGAGATCCAGCAGACATAGAGCATTTATGTACATGGTAACAGCTTTCCATGCCCTCTGCGGTACTCCTGGTGAGACACATCATGCTGCTCTTATCTCACTGATGCAGGATCAGAGCACAAATATAGTGCCCAAAGTCATTAAGGTGTAAACTGGAAGAGGCAGATTCGAACAGAGCTCTTCAGTACTCAAAGGGTCATTACACACAAATAGCGGGGAAAGCTGAACCATCTGTAAATGTTGGAATGGTACATCTAAAGAGTGATGTTGCAGCTATTCTCTACATAGTGGTGATTCCCTGGGTACAAATGTGCACTTGTAATTGGATTATGAGTAAATTACTTGATGTGGGCTTTTTTCCTTTAATTTTCTCACTTATGAGTTGAGGAAGATCCTCTCTCAGACCTGAAAGAAATAGATCCACATTGAAATTATTAGAGAGAGGTGCTTTCAGGATTAAATCAGATAATTGTACAAGAGTAGAAAGGAAAATCCATAGAAATTGGAATTAAAAGATAAGCCTATGACAGAGTTCCATTCTTTTTTTATGACCAAATAATATTGTGTTTATATACCACACCTTTTTTTTTAATCTACTAATAATGGAGGGACACCTAGGTAGATTTCATATCTTAGCTATTGTGAAAAATGTTGCAATGAACTTGGGGGTGAAAATATCTCTCTTATATGCTGATTTCATTTCCTTCAGGTATATTCCCAGAGTGAGATAGCCAGACCATATGGTAGACCTATTTTTAGCTTTTGGAAGAACCTACATACTGTTCTCCATAAGGGTGGTACTAATTTGCATTCCCACCAGCAGTGTGGAAAGGTCCCCTTTGATCCACATTCACCAAAACGCAACCAAATAGAAGTAACATGCTCTAGTGTTCCAAACCATGAAAGACGACTATAGTTCAAAAAGATGTGTTATATTTTTATAAAAAAACTGGAAGAGAGGAGGTGATCAGCCTCAAACACAAAGATAAGGAAATGAAAGCTTGATTGGCTTGATTGGTTTATATTATACATCTGTAATAAAAAAAAACTGTAGCATATAAAATGTATAAGTGCTACATGTTAATAATTTTAAATAATAAATTGATAAAATATTAAACAGCTTATTTTGGTGCAAAAATTTTTAAGTCCTTTTTTTTTTTCAGAAAATAGTCTCCATGAAGTTTTTGAAGATCTCTTATATGCATGGAATCCAAAGTTTTTGTACCAAAATATGTAACATTTATAATTTTCAAAAAATTTATTTGAGAGGCAGAAAGCAAGAAAAAGAGACATAGAGAATGAGATAGAGTATGTTCCCATTTGCTGATTCCTTCCCCCCAAATAACCACAGTGGTCCAGCCCAGGTTATGGCCAAAGCTGGGAGCCAGGAACTCAATCCAGGCCTCCCATGTCAGTGGCAAAAACCCAGTAATTTAATCCATCACTGCTGCCTCTCAGAGTGTGCGTAATCAAGAAGCTGTAGTCAGGAGCCATAAAAGGGACTCCAACCCAGGCACTCTATATGGCACACAGGCATCTTAACTGACATCTTAACTGCTAAGCTAAATGCCTATCCCTAAAATAATCTTTTAGCCACATTTTCTACAAACTTTTGTAAGTACCTTCATATACACAAAGGGGGATGCCCCAATTCTTGGAACACAATGATATCTCAGTAAGTAGTAGATCAGAATGAATTCTTCCATTAAGATCACCTTCCTTTATTCATACTTGTAACAAGTGATTGCTGCTAGGATCCTCTCCTATCAAGGGGCAGATGATGCTAGAAAGGCACTCTGTTTATAGAAGGATTCCTATAATTACCCTTTCCTATCTTCAGAAATACTTTACAGATGTAATATAATACAATCGTCCACTAACCCTCTTTAACATATTGCTAATCCTTTGTCTATAGAAGAGGCCTTTCACCTTGCCCCGTAATACCATGTTTTATGCTTTGTACTTGATAGCATACATTGGTGACTTCTATTTGAGTAGTTGACATCTAGCGTTGATTTCCTACCTGTGCAGGAGAAAATGTAAGAAAGTCTTTGAAAACACACACTCCTGGTTATTGTGTCACTCTTCTACAGAGACAGAACTATCAAATTGAACTCAACTCATATTCAGCACACATCAAAAGTATGATCTGCAAAGTTTCCTGAAGTACTAGAACATCATATGCACCCACCTTAGTATGATTTATTTTTAACAGGCTACCTACCTAGCCAGAGCCTTTTAATTGATTTAGACAGAAAGAAACTTTTGCCTTTATATGACAGTTGGTTGAATCTCTGGGAATTTTTTTTTTCAGAGTGCCTAAGCTTTGAATTTACAAGCTGGAACCTCCAATAGTTATTAAGAAAGATACAACCTATAAAGTTTGCTCTTCTGCTAACTACAAGAACTCCAGAATTTGTTCTCTTTCAAATGAATTTAGATCCCATTCTGAAGCTATTTTACAGAGAAGAGCACTGATACAAATGAGAAGCATTCAAGTAACAGGGAATATTTATCTAATGATTACAAATGAATTCTGGTAACCAGCCAAAAGATATGACTATTTATTTTTAGAAATCATATTGATTGCTTCTCAGCCTATTGGGTGAGATTAAGTATAGAAATCATATTTGATAGTTGAATTACCTTTCAAATGTAGGTCATCCCTGCCATTAAAAGAAAGCTAATATACAGAGTTAATGCTCATGCTAGACAGAGCATGTTCTAGGGGATTTATACCCCTTACAGTATTCTTCACTTGAAAAAAAAAAACTGTTTCAACAGATATCTGTTAAACATTGAAATTCTCTGTTAAGTTTTGAAATATACTTGAGGTTCACACAGTCCTTCTGGAACATGTTTTAAGTAAAATGAAGTATATTCTCTGCCACCTAAATCAATCACCCAAACAATTTGTATTCTTCTAGATGGTTTCGGTCAGACTAACAGTGTTTTAAGTTAGTAACAGAATCTCAAAGACATGTGACTGTCCTTCTCAACAAGTTACTTCTGTTTCAGAATATATTTGCTGACCAGGCTTAGTGCTGAGTGGCGGGTGTTCAGATCATGCAGTGTTCATATCATGACAAGTAGCCCCTCTTAGCCTCATTGTTTTGTTTGTCTGATTCTTCTGGCTTATTTCACTATTTTTTAAAAACAAATTGTTTTGTAAAAATCGACAGCCTGAATAATCCATTGCATGATACTGCTTTATAGAAATGTATAAGAATCTAGAGCAACCAAGTAAAGAGGACTAAATGAACTCTGGGGCTAAAAGATGGTCATATATAGATCCTGATTCTGTTTCCAAAAGTCCATTGGTTGACTGCCCCCTTATATTTTTCTCATTTTTGTTTGTGAAGAACTAGGGAGAAAAAGCAATACTGTGAATTATTTTGTGGGATCACCATAAGGTAAATTAAAATGTCTATGAAATGTCTTGGAGTAGAAAAATGTCACCAAGAGGTTTCTTTGTAACCATATGAGAAAAAATAATAGTCCCATGTGCATATTATTAATTAAAATTTGCATTTCTTTATAAATGGTTGCTAATTAACATGTACACTATCATATCATTTTGTGGTATGGTATTTCATGAAGCCCATGTTAAACACCTCATTTCTTTAGTATTGCAGTTTTAAACACTGCAGCCATTTCAGATTACTGAAGACAGAAATGAAAAATGAAAGGAGGTAAAAGAGTTTTCTGGGAACAACACTTGGAGGAGAACACTAAACACAAAGTGTAATTCATGTGAAGTCCTAATTTTTCGCAGAATTTATATCCTTTCATGTTAATAAAACATGTATAGGCAGACCCTTTCTTTGTAAATCGATTCCATAGTGAAAAAGAATCTTGAAAAGAAAACACAATTTATTTATTTTGCCTTGGTTTTCTGGGCATGTGTTATAAGAAGTAATCCCACATTTCATGTTTATGGGGCTTACCATTTTCAGAGCTTCTTTCTAATACATCATCTTATTGGGTCTTTGTACAAACAACCCAAAAAGGTCAGCAGGACTGGTTGATTTTTTGTTTTTGCTCCATTTTACAAAAAAAAAAATCAGACTAATGGAAAGTAATTGAAACTTTTAGCTATTTGCAGACCCAAAAACCAAGAGTATATTTCATGCCAGTCTTGATTGACAGGAAGTCCCTTTCTTCTTACAGCTTAAACATTGCTTTCTCTTTAACATTCTTTCTTCTCTTCCTAATTCCTCTTCTCCTTTGTATCCCTCTCATTCTTTTTAGTGTTTTAAATTGAATTGATCTGTAGACCACTTTCCTCCTTTTACCAATTTTACTGTCTTCCAAGGCAAGTTCACAGGTTACTTCTGATTTAATCTGTCTCTACTTTAAAATATTATCAATTAATTTGAAAAATGTAGTGCCACATTTAACCCTCTTTTCCATTTGTTTAATGTACATTCAAGTCCCTTCATATGATATTCCATTTTCCATTTATTTATTTCATCATCATAATTATTTGATCATGTACTATAATGCAAGCCTTATGCTAGTAGATGCCCTCAAGTATCTCATAGTTCAGGGGATGTTTGCATGAACAAACTGTACTCTTTTAAATCATGAACTAATTTTGCTTCACTACAGTGTACTGGTAATATAGATTCCCTCTTCTCCATGCTCTCCCTTCCCATGCTTTGATCTCAATAATAATGAAGTTCATTCACATCAAATATACCCTAGGAGAGAACATCAAAGCCCTGAATATAATAATTAATCCTGGATTTTTAAATCACTGATGAAGGAGAATCCTATATTGAGAATATAGATAGTTACATTGTCACCCCCATGGGTATCATTTATGTTTTATGATTCTGTTTTTTTAAAATTTTTAATAGAGTTAAAAATCTAATTTTAATCTGCATATTATTTTTCATTAGGCTAGGGAATAATTGACGCACAAGACAGACCTGTTTAAATAACCCAGTAACTTTAAATCTAGAAAATTAATTATCATCAAACCATAGCACAGAATTAGAAGAGACCTTGGCTATTGACAGTAACCTCTAAACTAATCAGATGTTAAATTAATCATTGATTTAGATGATTGGCAGTTAATTGTTAAATTGTTCACAAAACATGGCTGCAATAGAGGAAAGTGGGAGCATTGAAGGGAACAGTAAATTATTTTAGAACCTGCTGAGAATAAGAAGCCATGTGTTTCCAGGTTCATTATCAAATTTTTTTTTCAAAGGTTTATTCAGTCATTTGATGGAAAAGTTAAGATTCAACTTGGGACAACCACTTCCTGTATCTCAGTACCTGGGTTCTAGACCTGACTCAGTAATTCATACCAGGTTCCTGCTAAGGTGCACCTGGGAGGCAATAACTTGGCTTAAGTTGTTGGGTACTACCACTTACATGAGAGACCCCGACTGAGTTCCAGGCTCCTGGCTTTGCCTTGGCCCAGCCCCAAATGTTGCAGGTGTTTGGGAAGTAAACCAGCAGATGAAGAGCTTCATCTGTCTCTCTGCCTTTAAAGTAAATAAACCAAGTACATTTTTAAATGTACACTCACACATCTATAAACTGTTTTTGTTTCTGTGTCCTGTGATTCCTTCTTCAAAATTGTTACATGTGAATTAAACAAAATATATTAAGAAACTAACTATACCAAGATGTATTCACTTGGCATAACATGTATATGAAAGGTTAAACTGAATGTTCGATGCTATTATTATAAGCTTTATTCCACACAGTACAGACTTAGTGTTGCCATTTTATATATAGACAATTTCAGTATACTGTTGGTCTCTCTGGATCCAAGGAAAAAGTGTAGCTCATTTAAAAGCATTTATTTTGAGTGGAGTGTGTTATGAGGAAATGCTTACAATCCACAAAGCAATCCTCAAAGCTTTACATCCTACTGAAATAAGGAAAGGAGATAGTGTCACACTGTCCATGGTGCCATAGCTGAGAAATACAAGTGTGGGAAACAAAAGTATGAAAAACTTGTTATTAAGGCTTATACTTGTCAATGTACTTATTGTAATCAGGAAAATATTCAATCTTAGTGACAATATTTTGGTACTGAGAAGTCTTTGAGGTCTTCTTGTGACATGAATGATATACAGGCCTTCTGTTGACATAAATGATATACAGGTATATTCTAGCTCTCAAATTTTTGGTTATAGCTACTAATAATATGCCTTAGCAAAGCTAACTGTCCATTAACATCCCATATGGATGCCAGTTTGAGTCCCAGATGCTCCACCTCTGTTCCATCCCCTTGTTAATGAGCCTGGGAAGGCAGTGGAGGATGTATCAGATACTTGGGCCCCTACAGCCATGTGGGAGTCCCTGTAAAGCTAGTGGCTCCTAGCTTCAGATCAGCATAGCTCTGGCTGTTGTGGCCACTTAGGAAGTGAACCAGAACATCGAAGATTCTCTTTCTCTCTGTCTCTGTCTCTCTCTAACTCTGCCTTTCAAATAAATAAATAAATCTTTTAAAAATAGAATTTTCCCATATGTTATATTAAAATGATACTGAGGATTGCATTTATTTTCTCTTACTCAATGATATTTCAATTTTAAAAGAGTTATTTTCCCTTTAGTAATGTGACTAAAATGTTTGAAAGGAGTGTTAGAGTTTGTTTCTAGATCCACTTGTTCCTCATTCCTTACCCAAAATATGAGCAGTGTAACTCACTAGTATGGATTCTATAGATATAAGGTTCATCATTCACTGAGAAGAAACAAACCTTGACCTCTAAAGAAAATAGAGGTGATTATACTGAGGAAAAGTTACGAGAGACAGATGGATTATTTCACAGTGTTTGGCAAAACAGTTGGGTAACCACTTGGAATGCCAGTATCCCATATCTGAGTGCCTGGTACAAATCTCAGATACTCCGTTTCTGATGTAGCATCCTACTAATGTGCACACTAGGAGGCAGCAGGTGATGCTCAAGGAGTGGGGTTCCAGTCACTCACATGGGAGATCGGGATTGAGATCTGGGCTCCTGATTTCAGCCTGACACAATCCTGGCTGTTGCAGGCATTTAAGGAATGAATCAGTGGATAGATCTAGCTCTGTCATCTGTCTCTCTGTCTCTCTAATCTTCAAATAAAACTAAAAAAAATTATAATTGAAGAGGCATTGTTTCTCTGAAAAATATAAATATGCAAGATAGATAAATGACTTTTAAGGGAAATCAATGCATTAAAATGTGTAAGATATAAAACACCTTTTCTTTGTACTCATGCCAAATAACTTCTAGTGACTATTCATGGAACAGGTAACATTTTAACTCATTTGTTGTTTAGTTTATTCATTCATTATAATAGTAGATATTTATTTAGTTCCTATTGATTCTGAAGAACAGTGATTGTTGCCTGCATTCAGTGCCATATATGTCAAGACCACTATGACACCTTCATCTACAGCACTAGTGAGCATCTCCTGATCAAAGTAAGTTATTTCCTTGGCTTATGTCTATCTGGCCTCCTCTGAATAAGACTTTCCTGATCTGGGTCAAATCCAATATCTATTATTTATATGGTACACTACTGAGACATAGACAGATGCAACTATACCTCTGTTCTCTTTGTTGAACCTTCCTGTGTTGAATTGGATGCTTTCATTTTTCCACATTTGATAAAAATGAATCCACTTGTGTCTACTCATTCTAAAATGACAGTGTCATACACACAGTGTCACAACCACAGAGAACAGAACACTCCTTTGGTTGCTTCAACATTCTTTTTTTGGCCTCATTTTCCTCCCTCTCTACTGAGCTTTTTAGTACAAATTTAGTGGATATGACTAAGAAATTGCCAGGATGTGACAGCATACAGTTCATTGAGTCCTTCCTTGCCATTTTCCAATAGTTGTAACTATTAGCACGTTTTTTTCCCTTAACATTGTAAATGCCTTGTTATTCTTAATGGATCTTAAATCATGCACTCAGGACCATTCTTTGCAAGGACAGCCTCCTTCTAGATGCAGTTCATTTCATTGTGCAGAATAAGGGAATTTTCTGGAGACTTTTTACTAGTTAATACTTCTAACTCCTGGAACTTCCAATATTTAAACCTGAATATCTGAAATCCCAGTTCTATAAATAATAATTGAATGGCCTGCCATGTGCTAGGCAATATGACCTTTTTTGGGAGGGGGTTGTAGTTTCAGAAGTAAGAAAGACAAGTTTCCTACCATCTGGAGCTAATGATGCATATGCATGAGTCATAGGACCATGCTAGAGATGCAGATAAAGTTTGTGGGAACACAGTTCTGATTGGGGAAGATCATACATGAATCCAGAAAAAGTTATACTTGAGCTAGGCCTTGATAAATGAGACCGTAGATAGAGAAGTGGTGGGACCATATTCTATTTTTTATTAATGTATGTACTTATTTCAAAAGCAGTGCTACAGATAGAGGGAGAGGGAGAGGGGGAGGAGGAGGGGGAGGGAGAGGGAGGGGGAGGAGAGAGAGAGAGAGAGAGAGAGAACTTCCAACCACTCTTTTACTCCTCAAAAGCCCACAACAGCCAGAGCTGGGCCAGGCTGAATCTGTGATCAAGGAATTCCAAATTGGTCTCCCTTGGGGATGGTAGGGACCCAAGTACTGCAGCCATCATCTACTGCCTTTTCAGGTGAATTAACGGGGAGTTGGATAGGAAGCAAAGTATCTGGGCCTGGAATAGGCACTTGTATATGGGTTGCCAGCATTACAAGCAGCAGCTTACCCCACTCTTCAATGCTGGCCCCAAAGAATGGTATTATAAAGAAATGAATTGAATGTACATGGTTCTGTGGTGGAGAATGACACTCAAAGGCATATTACGGAATTGTTGAGAATTTTTAATACTACATAATATTGTTTATACTGTGGACAAGGTACTTGCCCTCCCAAAGAAGTGAACTTTGCTTTAGGAAGGCAATCTGCCAGAAGAAAACAGACCAGTTAGAGGTTATTATAGGAGTTCAGTGAAGAAATAATAAGGGCAAAAACTAAAGCAGCAACAGTGGTAATGAGAAGCAAAGATCGTTACCAGGCCTGGATACCATGTAAATGAAGTGAAAAGTTCCCTGAAATTTAAAGCATGAGCAACTGCCAAGAAGATGGACTCCCAATACTGAGACAAAGAACACAGAATTTGGAATGAATGGCCATGTGCTTCAAGTACTGTTTTTTCATTTTTTTCTGTATTGAATTCCAAAAGTTCTTCAAGACTCAGCTAAGTTAACACCTATGAAGCCCTCCTCAGTCCTCCAGTCAATTAAATCTGGATTCTTCTGCTCTTAAACAACACATTCTTTGTGTCTCTCTCTGTGTACTTATGGTAGCACACCTGTGTCTGTGTCATTTGCGTTCATTCCTGACTCCTGAAAACATATACTAAGTTGTCTGAGGTCATGTATTATCTACCTATGAATCTTAGCACCACCCAAGTACATACAAAGTAGATCATTTAGAATGAAAGGATGAATGCTACCATCACACAAGATGTCAAATGCAGCTGCCTTTGAGCACCTGCTGTAGAACACATAGTGATTCTCATCTCGTCACTGGAAGGTGAATCAGACATTTTATATGGCTGAACAGTATTACCTGCCTTGATGATGTGTATTAATCACCAGATTTGTTTTGAATGGGTTATGGCTCTTCATAAAAGTAAAATCTACTCTAAGGGTGAAGGTTTTCTTTTCCAAATGGTGATTTAATTCCCAAAGAATTTCGGCAACATTCTGTGCAGTTATCCTCATCACTAGAGGAAATGTGGAGAAATTTAGCCAATTTCTTTGTAGGCAAACCTTGGCTTTCCCTATGTTGAGAAATCCTACAAAGATGAGTTTTCACAGTTCATAAATAGAATACTTTGGTTCCTTCCATGTGACAGTTGCCTTATAAGTACACTTCTTCTTGAGTAGGTTGAATTTGTGTGAATCCTCTGAGGATTTATCAAGCATTCACATAGACTGAAATAGCCACAGAAGGTACTCCCACCAATCCATAAACTCTGGAGAGCAGATGAGGGAAATCAGTCAGATTACCAAGTGAAACACAGGTTGTGGATTCCAAGAAAAAGGAAAAGAAAGTTCTTGAGTAATTCACTTTCAGATAAAAGCTCTTTTGCATGAGGAATGTGTTCCTCTTGACTCAGGAGACTGAAGGTATTCAGGTGTTGTTACTCAGCTAGTGTGCATTGTTTAGAATAACCTGAAGTACAAAAATGAAGGAATGTAAGATCAGGGAAATATTTTTCAGAAAAATCTGGAGTCAACAAAACCTGGCAGTGTTTTTACGAGATGTATCTGTGTGTGTGTGTGTGTGTTTGCACGCGTGTGTGTGAAATTATCAACAGTTACTCTTGATAACATCTCAGAATCTCAGAAATTAGCCTCTATCACATATAGCTCATTTAGAATTTTTCTCACTATCATCTACTCCAAGTGGACTCTCTGCTACTCTGTGGCTCACTTATAAGTTAAAATCTGCTGTTCATTCCACTTGGCTTATAGTCATTTTAACTGCTATTATCATGTGCATGCATGTACATGCACATGCACACACACACTATTAAAAGGAGGTTGCTTTTATTTGTTTCTCTTGAAACCATCTGTTGGGTCAGGAGCACTTCATTTGAATGGCACACTCCAAAGTAAATAAGCCAAGTACATGGCAGGAAATCACATTCCAGGGTTCATGCCCCCTGGACTGTTCTCTTGTTTGCTTGTAGAATTACTGTAAATTTCTTGCTTTTATATTGATTTGCTTGTAAATGTTACTGTAAGGCAAGGATGAGGTGGGGAGATTTTTTTTTCTTTTTTAAGTCAAGGTCCAATGGTCTAAAAAAATCAATTCAGTTAACCTTGAAATAAAGGTAGACATTCTTTGTAGCATCCTTTTTAGAAATATAGGTAGCCAACATTGTAATACAGGTTTCAGTCTTGGGCACTTGACAACCATAGTGTATAATAAGTCAAGAATCTGTGAAATTTAAGTAGAATGAACAAATATTTATTTTCTCATATTTATTCCTGAAGGTAATAAAGCTACCCATGACAGCTTTATGCTTATATTTTCAATCCTTGGCTCTTGTGTTTGTTCAATGTCTTACACTTATGTGGCTTGTAATAATTTTCACATTACCTATTATGAAGAGAGCTAATCATTGTTCAGTAGCACTTTTACTAAAACCTCATGTGAAGTGTTATATTTAGTCTCCTGGTTTCCAATGATAATAATTTATTCTGTTAAAATAGAGCAGTCCGCATATAGGCTTTAGCTAAGTTTATCCTAAACTTCTGAAAGGTAATTGCAGTGAAACTCATAGCTGTAAACATTGAACTTTTGTTTATTTTCTTTTGTTGCAGGAACATTTCACACCTGAATGCAAATTCAAAGAATCAGTGTTCGAAAATTATTATGTGACATATTCTTCAATGATATACCGTCAGCAGCAGTCAGGCCGAGGGTGGTACCTGGGACTGAACAAAGAAGGAGAGATCATGAAAGGCAACCATGTGAAGAAGAACAAGCCGGCAGCCCATTTTCTGCCCAAACCACTGAAAGGTAAACTTGATATTGTGGGCGCTATGGATTATGTTACTAAAAGACTAATTTAAATCAATCTTTTATTCTGTATTTGAAAGTGGAATATAATTCTTCCACATTAAGGCATTTATACAAAAATCTATAGAATTTGACAACATTAAAACTATTGATGCAATAATTTAAAAAATCATAAAAATATTAGGGCATTGGCAATAACATTAGTATCCTGACTTTAATTTTTTCATGGTACATCTACATATTTATATAGTGATACCTCAATTACATGGCAGCAGCTCAACTTCTAACCTAGGGCAGCCAAGATCTCCAGATTATTACAGATTCCAGGACTGAACACTTTTAGGAAAATTTCTTGGGCCCTAAGTATACCAACACTATTTTTCCAATAATTTTCCTTCATAATTGTGTTTTCCAGTCATTATTAGCATATTAATAGGAAATTAGAAAGGATATAAATAGGTAGTGGAAATGGGATATAGAAGTAATGAGACATGATAGAGAAGGGACATAAAATGCAGGGAAAGCAAAGGAAGATCTGCAAGAGGTTAGAAGCCTGTGGTTAGAATGTTTTTTTAGAGTAGAGACAGACAACCCAGTTCAAAATAGCATATCATTATATTCCACAGTGTGTTTTCTGGAGCCAGACTCTCTGGATTTGAGTCCTAGCTTCACCCTTCATTAACCAGATGATCTTTAACAGCCTAAATCTCACTATAAAATATAGATAAAACTAATTACTTACATCATAGGATTCTTATACTAAATTATATAATGAAAGTGAAGAATGTAGAAGAGTACTTATGTTACAAGTACTCTATAAATGTAAGATAGTACTGTTACTTAAGAATAATAATAATTTTCATTTTTTATTCCAATAATTGCACTTAATACTCAAATGCTTAGAGAATTTTACTTTAGAGTATGATAGAATTCATGCCTTATAAAATGCTTTAAATATTAATATTTGGCTTGCACAGTATGCTATAGATCATATTTAAACTTTTAAGAGGCTTATTAAATGTATTTTTCATTAATTCTCTTGTATATAACCATACATGATAGAAGCGAAGCATTAAAATTCTTTACATACTGCTGCACACCAAGGCTAAATTTTCCTTAATCTGCTCCAGCCCACTCTCTATGGAGTCCTAGCATTCAGTGTTTTTGATGTTTGGCTTCAGGTAGCAAAAGAAAAGTTGAAGATCAATGCAGTATTCTCATTTTTTTAAAAAAATCTTTCATTTGTCCTCCTTTTTCCTTTTTAAACTTACCTTTTTAATCAACAAATAAAACACTGTATTATATGTCTTGTTTATGACAAAAAACTTTGAAACATATACATATACACATTGCGGAATGTCTAAATTGAAGTAATTAATAGTTATTACTTCACATGCTCATTTTTATGTTGAAGACACATCCACTCCATTAGCACTTTTCAAGCATACAATTAATTGGAATACCCACTCAAGGGCCTTTCACACTGTCTCTATGTGCTTTTTAGTGGCTATGTACAAGGAACCGTCACTGCACGATCTCACGGAGTTCTCCAGATCCGGAAGTGGGACCCCAACCAAGAGCAGAAGTGTCTCCGGCGTGCTGAATGGAGGCAAATCCATGAGCCACAATGAATCAACGTAGCCAGTGAGGGCAAGACAAGGGCTCTAAAACAGAACCTTACCTCCAGGTGCTGTTGAATTCTTCTAGCAGTCCTTCACCCAAAAGTTCAAATTTGTCAGTGACGTTTACCAAACGGGCAGAGTTGACTATTCTCTCTGCTGCTATACCTTCTTATCATTCATACTAAAGCCCCATAATTTAGACTGAGCTTGTGCAAAGGAATGCCAAGCATAATCATTGAACTAAATCTGGGAGAAGGACTGCCAAATTTTCTCATGATCTCACCTATATGTTGGGGATGACAAACCAAAAATATTTCACAGCACTAATGCTGATCAAAATTTGCTCTCCAACCAAGACAATGTAAAGACCACATTTGTTCTTCAAAAACAAATCCAACAAAAGATAACAAATTTAACTGCTTAAATGTTTTGTAGGGGCAAACAAAATTATGTGAATTGTGTTGTTTACTTGGCTTAATGTTTTCTATCTACGCTTGATTCAAATATACTCTTTACTTTGGCAGAGTGTACCTTTATACCTTTATGATTTCTGAAATTCAATGGTTCTATTGACTCCGTGTCACTTACTCCAAACCAACCAAATTCAGGGTTGAATTTGAATTGGCATCTCAGGCTCAGGCTCAAGGTAACAGTGTTCTTGTGATTTTACCTTTTTTTTTCTTTTTGTAGTATCCTGGTCAAATTTTTGTGTGCTATATTCCGTGCGTAGAAATTGAGTTCTATTGTCAATCCCAGTCAGCAAAAATAACTTCAAAAAAGATTATCCTCAAGTGTAGATTTCTCTTAATTCCATTTGTGTATCATGTTAAACTACTGTGGCTTCTTGTGTAAAGGCAAGAACTGTGGAACTGTGACGTTTTCTTTTGTGTTGTTAAATTAAGAAATGTCATATCTGTATATGTATGAGTCTTCCCGTCATTGTATTTGGCACGTGAATATTGTGTACAAGGAAATGTTAAGACTGGTTACCCCTCAATAACATATAATATACTTGCTACTGGAAAAGTGTTTAAGACTTAGCTAGGTTTCCATTTAGATCTTCATATCTGTTGCATGGAAGAAAGTTGGAATCTTGGCATAGAGTTGCATGATATGTAAGATTTTGTGCATTAATAATTGTTAAAATCTGTGTTCCAAAAGTGGACATAGCATGTACAGGCAGTTCTCTGTCCTGTGCACAAAAAAAAGTTTAAAAAAGTTGTTTAATATTTGTTGTTGTATACCCAAATACGCACCGAATAAACTCTTTATATTCATTCAAAGTGAAAGTGCTTGTCCATTTTTGTGCTATTAACTATAGTAGAAATTGATGTTATATACTGAACTATATAGACAGGATTGCTGCCCCCATATAATCACAGTCTGGAGATTCAAATTAACGTGAAAACTCTTTAAAGTGTGTTTACTGTACTAGTTATTGAACTTCATTTTGGTAGAGAATTCTCATTCCCATTCAGTGATTGAATTGTTTAAATGAGACCTATGCCCAAGTATTAACTCTGCCATTCACTTTCCCTGTTGATGATTTCTCTTCTGTGGAGGAAATACACAGGAATAAATAAAGTCCTTTCCATCTCTGAGAATTGAAGGCAAATGTAAACATCCCTCAATATTGATGCCTTTCCCAGAGCTTTCATTGTCTGACATTGGCTGATTAGGAGTAGTTAATATATATATATATATATATATATATATATATAGAAAGAGAAGAGTGGTGGAATAGGTTAAAATATAATTGACTGGTACTTCTCAGGGCAGAGGCAAAATAAGATTACCGGGACAACAAGCATCATGCTTTTGCAAGACTGGGAAGCTGACCATTCATTTCCAGCCCAGCCCAGCCCTGCCCTGCTGTGCTATGCTCTAAAACACACCTGCACGTGATGAGGCTGCCTACCCATCTTAGACACTGGAGCCTTTTATCCTGTTTTAAACACAAGTAGACTCTTCATTTAACTCTTCCCCTTGTGAATTCTTACTGATTTTCCTATTTTTAATCCAGAGTGAAAAGTATTGATTGTATTGCCTCCTTCTATCTCCACTATGTTTTGGTTGTTGAGTATTTTGGTTTCTGATCATACTGTTTCCTAATTCAGGGATAGTGTAGGACTGCTAATAACAAACAAATATGCACTTTGGTATCTCAGAGAAGCCTGGCAGAAATATGAATGGGCCAAAATTCCCAAGGAAAATCCTTTAGTCCCAGCATTCTTTTTCAACTGCCTCAGGTAGTTTTTAACAGAAGGTTGTATTTAAACAAATCAGTAAGTAAATAGCCTTAAAAGAGCCTCTCTGCAAGTAATGGTGCCAACACGTTCACATATCTTTATTACACACACTTCACTAGCATTCCCCATGGCAGAAAACACTAGTCTTGCCACATCCTTAGTAAAAAGAAAATATTTTGTACACAAGTCATTTTGGCAAACACTGTTGATTCTCAAACCTTAGCACACACCAAAATGGCCTGAAGGCTTAGAGGTCTCAGACTGCTGGACCCCAGCACAATAGTTTCTGAAAGAGTTGGTCTGAGGTATGACCCACGGAACTGCATTTCCAGCAAGCTCCAAGGTAGTGCTGGAGAACCACACTTTCAGAACTACTGGCACACACTAGTACCTTTGGCATTTGAAGTGTGCACTAGCACATTGAATTCTGAAGATTCCCTTGATAAGGAAGTCTGCTTAACTTTGGGAAATACTGAGATACACAAACTAATTTGACAACACAGCCACATTTTCACAAAGTATCTAATAACAACGTAGTGGAGTAGTATGTAGGGTCCTTTAGCATTTGTGGGTACCTGAATCACCTGTGGTGTTTTCTATGCTTCCTTTTGGTTTTAGGCTTAGCATGAAATTGGAATCAAATGTGCAGCCCAGCTTAAAAATGGCTTTTTGATGGCATAGTACTTGTTCTCATGTTGTCACCACTACCTGTGACGATATCTTCAACCATTATGCTGTATTTAGTCTTGAGTAGAATATGGAAAAGGAAACCACCACTTCCTTCAAGCTAATTGCAATTTTTTAAAGATTTATTTACTTATTTATTTGAATGTCCAAGTTAAACATAGAGGAGAGGCAGAGAGAGAGAGAGAGAGAGAGAGAGAGGTCTCCATCCGTTGGTTCACTCCCCAATTGCCTGCAATGGCCGGAGCTGTGTTGATCCGAAGCCAGGAGTCAGGAGCTTCTTCCAGGTTTCCCACCTGGAGGGGCCCAAGACTTGAGCTATCTTCTACTGCTTTTCAAGGCCATAGTAGAGAGCTGGATGAGAAGTGGAGCAGCCGGGACTCAAACTGGCGCCCATATGGGATGCTAGCACTGCAGGCAGTGGCTTTACCCGCTACGCCACAGTGCTGGCCCCTGCAATTCTTTAAAAACAAAACAAGCTCCATTTCTTCTCCAGGAGTTTTGTTTGTACGTGGAGGGAGCAAGTGCTCATTGCTATGTAATCTCGACAGGATTTAGAGTGGAAGTGATCTGTGGTACTTCCGCACCTCCCTTCCATCACATCATCCCAGTGCTAAGCCAGTTGAGCTCACTGAACAACTTATCAAAGACTGCAGGTACTTATTTCCCACTTTTCCATCCATCTTCCATCAAAGTGAATACATGAGAGAAAATGAATATCTCATAGGATGTTCTCCCCATCTACACCAACCGCATTTAACTACTCAGTAGATGGTAGTGGTGGGAACAGAAATAATAACCATTTGGAACTAATTTCATCCAATTGTAGCTTAGAAGCTTTATCAGTTGAAGTGTGTCATTCATGGATTAAATTGAAATGTACCTTCCTTGGCACAATTGTTAAGGCTCTTCTGTATTTCTACTAATAAACACTTCGAGATGAGGTAAGGTTTTTCTATTATGCTTCTTAAGAGCCTTTCTACTTCTATTAAAAGCCATTTCCGCACATTAGCAATTGATTATGGTAGGACTCCACTTGACAGAAGCAATATATATCCACGGATATGGCACTGACATAATAGGTGACTGTTTCTAATTACAAAACCAATCAGTGAACTGTAGCTGGGGCAGACCACTGGTATCCCAAATTCATAACTGTATTTACAATGATAATTCATCCTACCTTTCATTATTCTAGCCACAAAGTTGTGGTCCAATGGGTTGACTTGATGCATTTAGCTCTCCCAGACTGAAAACACTTGGCTGCCATGCTAACTTATTCTCTCACTTCAGATATGCTCTTTCACCCTAATGATTGAGATGGCTACAAACCATAGTACATCTGTAAACATTATGCTGCAAGTCCGAAGTTAGTTTGAATTTGTTGCACAGAGAACAATAATCTATGCCAAATCAGTAAGCCTTTTGATAGTATCACATAAGTGTAAGTGTCTGATATTTCTCATCACATGCTTCCTATTAAATAAAAATATGGCATCATTTTCAAGATGTTCCAATTTCTATGTGGGAATTCTTTAAGAGGTTTGTAGTACCTGCAATTCTGCTGTCATGCAAAAAGTCTTTCTAGAAAACACAACAGATGATGTACAATTTTAGATTTGTCAACTAATTAACCACATACCCATCTATTTTTTCCTTTTGTGTTATTATTTATCTCTATCTTTCTTACAAATTATTCACACACACACATACACACACATACACATATGCACATGTGCATATGCATTCATGTCTCCAAAAGAAATCAGTGATGCTGTCTGGTAGTCTGGGAGGATGATGATATCTATTCATAAGGTGATGACTCAAATAACAAATGGAGGGCTCCCAGACTTCTAAAGCTGCCCTACCAGTTATGACACTTCTTTGCACTATATAGTATTGCCCAAGTTTGTCCCATGGCATGTTGGCATATCTGCACATTTCATACTTCAAATAAAATGCACTTTCAATTTTAAATGCTGTATAACATTAACAGTTAGACTAAGAGAAATATTTGGGGCTGCGTTTGAGTAAAAACTCATCTTTGAGTCAATCGCTCAGCTTTTTGGTGCTATGGATATTATCTTTATAAACTGTCAATTCTGCACAGCATGTTGTTGAGGCCTGGCGAAAGCATTCACACAAAGATAAATGGATTGAAAGTGAGCTTATCTTATAGAAAATTAGGTATTCTGGAGTTAGCTACAGGAACTTTTTTTTTCCTTACTGTGGTTAATAAAGAAGAATTTCCATTGGAAGTACCTATT
Source organism: Oryctolagus cuniculus (assembly GCF_964237555.1). Taxonomy (NCBI): domain Eukaryota; kingdom Metazoa; phylum Chordata; class Mammalia; order Lagomorpha; family Leporidae; genus Oryctolagus; species Oryctolagus cuniculus. The sequence goes on along the minus strand of NC_091453.1, from coordinate 116,829,025 downwards.
CAGTTTTATATTCTTTACATATGTAACCCTCTCCCTCAGTAATACCCATGTACAAACTGGATGATTTTACCCCAAGTGTTCTTTTCCTTAACAATTTTAAGTCAGAATGAATTCTCAAAAGTTGACTATCCTATAGTTCACTCTTTAATGTAAAACAGTTTATCAAAGCAGCCTCAGCAATGTTTGAGTTTCACAGATATGAAAAACTATCTGAAATACATCACCATTACCTTCACAAGCATATTAATGCCAGATACATGCAAAACACTGCTTTATGGTGTGTTATGGTGTGTGTGTGTGTGTATGCATATTGTAGAGAAGTGTACTAAGTCCTGCTACTTCCACTCTCAGGGAAGTTTGGCTAAAAAGGACTTTAACATTCCTTGGAGTCTCATGCAGTATGTATAATATGTGATTAAACTGTGCTAAACTAAAATGCACATTTACTTTCTGCATATTCATAGACATGCAAGAATCAAACTTTGACTATGATAAATGTAAAACTATGTTGATGCATTTATATATATATATAAATATTGACTGTACAACAACAATAGCGCAGAGGAAGGTGGAGGGAACAGAAATAGGAAAAATATTATTTACTGAATTAAAGTTGTTATCAAATTGAAATTCACAATTATTACTTAGGATGTTAATTGAAATCTTGAGTGTAAACACAGAAAATAATTTAAAAATATATACCAAAAATGCCAAGGAAAATGAACTAATACAGTAGATAACAGCTATTAAATTTTTAAATTTTAAAGGCAGTAATGAAGGAAAAGAGGAGCAAAACCATGTAGGATATATAGAAAACAAATATCAAAATAGCATATTTTAATTTTACCGTATTACTAATGTATTAAATGGATTCCACATGGCACCAAAAGCACAATGATTATATTAATGACAAACATAAAATTCAAAATGGTCAATTTTACATTATATTTATTTTACCAAAACAAAATAATTGAATTAAAATCTCCAATCAAATCAGAGATTTCCAGAATCAGTTAAAACATGATCCTTGATCTGTTTCAGATATCTAAAATAACTCATTTCAGCATCTAAGACACAAATAGGTTATGAACAAATTGATTGAAAAAGATGAGCCATGCAAAATAATCATAATACGTGAGGAGTGGCTATATTAAAACTGGAAAAATAGATTTTAAAAAATACTAGAGAGATTATTTAGAATGATAAAAAGTCAATCATGTTATAGCAATTATAAATATGAGTATAGGCACCTACCAGCAGAACTTCAAAAAACAGCAAAAGCAGACTAATTTGCTTTACAAATGAAGATGCAAAAATCCTTAAATTTCAGTAGCAGAGCACAAACATGGAGGGTTTTTTTTTTTCCAGAAATTCAAGGTTGATTCTGTATATATAAATCAAAATAATGAATTGAACCAACTTAATCCAGTAAAAATATCTCAATAAATGCATAAAGTTACTTGACAATATCCAACACCTTTCCTTATAAAAACAGTAAAAAAATTAAGCAGAGAAGAGAATGTATATGAATGAAATTGACATCTTGGGACTTGTCTACATTTCTGCTGTACAATGGTCTTTCTACTTGTTGAATGTTTTTATTTAGTGGAACATTAAGCCCGTGACTATGAAGTAAATTTAAAAATATCACACAATTTAAAAAAGAAAGGAAGGAGGAGGAAGGGAGGGAAGCATTATGTTATAGAATTCTATCTTGAAATACGTGAAACATACTTTCTATATTAATGAAAGATAAATTACTTTTAAAAAATGGGAACTTTCTCTGAAAGCCATCATGAAAAAACCCTCTGTGTTTCATCTTTTCATCCTTTCCCATTCCCAAGCCCTGGAAACCATTGATTTTTTTTTTACTGTCTCTATAGTTGCACATTTTTCAGAATATTATAAAATGGGAATCATACTTATATATAACATTTTCCAATCCCTTCAGCGCTTTCTAAAACTTCAAGCCTATATTAGCTTCCTCCTGTCATAGCAGGCTAGAAGAGCCAATGCAGCCTATTCAAACACCTGAGCTGTTAGTGTAGACTTGCCTCCTCCTCTTCCCTGCACCACTTTTCTTATGGTCAGAAATCTGTTCGTAGATCCCCACCAAGACATGCTGTCATTCTTACTAACTCTGTGTATAGAAAACTCTCAACACCTGATTGGTCTTTTAGGATTGTTTTTCTTTGTTTTATTTTTTTTAACTTTAATTTAATGAATATAAATTTCCAAAGTACAGCTTATGGATTACAATGGCTTCCCCCCATAATGTCCCTCCCACCCGCAACCCTCCCTTCTACCACTCCCTCTCGCCTTCCATTCACATCAAGATTCATTTTCTATTCTCTTTATATACAGAAGATCAATTTAGCATACATTAAGTAAAGATTTCAACAGTTTTATCCCACACAGAAACATAAAGTGAAAAATAATACATGATTTTTTAAATGATGATGAAATCAGATCAGACCTATTGTCGTGTTTAATCCCAGTGAGAGTCAAGTTGGGAATTGATAATTTTTTTTTACAGATCAGTTTAGTATACATTAAGTAAAGATTTCAACAGTTTGCACCCCCATAGAAACACAAAGTGAAATATACTGTTTGAGTACTCGTTATAGCATTAAATGTCAATGTACAGCACATTAAGGACAGAGATCCTGCATGAGGAGTAAGTGCACAGTGACTCCTGTTGTTGACTTTACAAAATTACACTCCTGTCTATGGCATCAGTAATCTCCCTATGCTCCAGTCATGAGTTTCCAAGGCTATGGAAGCCCTCTGAGTTCTGCGATTCTTATCTTGTTTAGACAAGGTCATAGTCAAAGTGGAGGTTCTCTCCTCCCTTCAGAGAAAGGTACCTCCTTCTTTGAAGACCTGTTCTTTCCACTGGGATCTCACTCACAGAGATCTTTCATTTAGCTTTTTTTTTGTTTTTGTTTTTGTGATTTTGCCAGAGTGTCTTGGCTTTCCATGCCTGAAATACTCTCATGGGCTTTTCAGCCAGATCAGAATGCCTTTAGGCCTGATTCTGAGGCCAGAATGCTGTTTAAGACATCTGCCATTCTATGGGTCTGCTGTGTATCTCACTTCCCATGTTGGATCACTCTCCCCTTTATTTATTCTATCGGTTAGTATTAGCAGGTTCTAGACTTGTTTATGTGATCCCTTTGACTCTTAGTCCTTTCATTATGATCAATTGTGAACTGAAATTGATCACTTGCAATTGTGAGATGGCATTGGTACATGCCACCTTGATGGGATTGAATTGGAGTCCTCTGGTATGTTTCTAACTCTACCATTTTGGGCAAGTCAGCTTGAGCATGTCCCAAATTGTACATCTCTTCCCTCTCTTATTCCCACTCTTATGTTTAACAGGGATCACATTGCAGTTAAATTTCAACACTTAAGAATAACTGTGTATTAATTACAAAATTAAACCAGTCATATTAAGTAGAACAGACGAAAAAAATACTAAGAGGGATAATGTATTAAGTTGTTCATTAACAGTCAGGGCTATTATGATCAAGTCACCATTTCTCATAGTGTCCATTTCACTTCAACAGGTTTCCTTTTTGGTGTTCAGTCAGTTGTCACCGATCAGGGAGAACATATGATATTTGTCCCTTTGGGACTGGCTTATTTCACTCAGCATGATGTGTTCCAGATTCCTCCATTTTTTTTTTTTTTTTTTTGCAAATGACTGGATTTCATTGTTTCTTACTACGGTATAGTATTCTAAAGAGTACATGTTCCATAATTTCTTTATCCAGTCGACCGTTGATGGGCATTTAGGTTGGTTCCAGGTCTTGGCTATTGTGAATTGTGCTGCATTAAACATTAGGGTGCAGACCGCTTTTTTGTTTGCCAATTTAAATTCCTTTGGGTAAATTCCAAGGAATGGGATGGCTGGGTTGAATGGTAGGGTTATCTTCAGGTTTCTGAGGAATCTCCAGACTGATTTCCATAGTGGCTTGACCAGTTTGCATTCCCACCAACAGTGGGTTAGTGTCCCTTTTTCCCCACATCCTCGCCAGCATCTGTTGTTGGTAGATTTCTGTATGTGAGCCATTCTAACCAGGGTGAGGTGAAACCTCATTGTGGTTTTGATTTGCATTTCCCTGATTGCTAGTGATCTTGAATATTTTTTCATGAACCTGTTGGCCATTTGGATTTCCTCTTTTGAAAAATGTCTATTGAGGTCCTTGGCCCATCTCTTAAGTGGGTTGTTTGTTTTGATCTTGTGGAGTTTCTTGATCTCTTTGTAGATTCTGGTTATCAACCCTTTATCTGTTGCATAGTTTACAAATATATTTTCCCATTCTGTCGGTTGTCTCTTCACTCTCCTGACTGTTTCTTTTGCAGTACAGAAACTTCTCAATTTGATGCAATCCCAATAGTTGATTTTGGCTTTGACTGTCTGTGCCTCCCGGGTCTTTTCCAGAAACTCTTTGCCTGTGCCAATATCTTGAAGGGTTTATCCAATGTTCTCTAATAGCTTGATGGTGTCAGGACGTAGATTTAGGTCTTTAATCCATGTTGAGTGGATTTTTGTGTAAGGTGTAAGGTAGGGGTCTTGCTTCGTGCTTCTGCACGTGGAAATCCAGTTTTCCCAGCACCATTTATTGAATAGACTGTCCTTGCTCCCGGAATTGGTTTATGATCCTTGATCAAATATAAGTTGGCTGTAGATGTTTGGGTTGATTTCTGGTGTTTCAATTCTGTTCCATTGGTCTATCCATCTGTTTCTGTACCAGTACCATGCTGTTTTGATTACAACTGCCCTGTAGTATGTCCTGAAATCTGGTATTGTGATGCCTCCGGCTTTGTTTTTGATGTACAAGATTGGTTTAGCTATTCGAGGTCTTTTTGCCTCCATTTGAATTTTAACATCATTTTTTCCAGATCTGAGAAGAAGGTCTTTGGTATCCTGATTGGAATTGCATTGAATCTATAAATTGCTTTTGGGAGAATGGACATTTTGATGATGTTGATTCTTCCAATCCATGAGCATGGAAGATTCTTCCATTTTTTGGGATCCTCTTCTATTTCTTTCTTTAAGATTTTGTAATTCTCATCATAGAGGTCCTTAACGTCTTTGGTTAAGTTTATTCCAAGGTATTTGATTGTTTTTGTAGCTATTGTGAATGGGATTGATCTTAGCAGTTATTTCTCAGTCATGGCATTGCTTGTGTATACAATGGCTGTTGATTTTTGTGCATTGATTTCATATCCTGCCACTTTCCCAAACTCTTCTATGAGTTCCAATAGTCTCTTAGTAGAGTTCTTTGGCTCCTCTAAGTAAAGAATCATATCGTCTGCAAAGAGGGATAGTTTGACTTCTTCCTTCTCAATTTGTATTCCTTTAATTTCTTTTTCTTGTCTGATGGCTCTGGCTAAAACTTCTAATACTATGTTAAATAGCAGTGGTGAGAGTGGGCATCCCTGTCTGGTGCCAGATCTCAGTGGAAATGCTTCCAACTTTTCCACATTCAATAGGATGCTGGCTGTGGGTTTTTCATAAATTGCTTTGATTATATTGAGGAATGTTCCTTCTATACCCATTTTGCTTAGAGTTTTCATCATGAAAGGGTGTTGAATTTTATCGAATGCTTTCTCTGCATCAATTGAGATAATCATATGGTTTTTCTTCTGCAGTCTGTTAATGTGGTTAATCACATTGATTGATTTGCGAATTGTGAAACATCTCTGCATACGAGGGATGAATCCCACTTGGTCTGGGTGGATGATTTTTCTGATGTGTTGTTGTATTCTATTGCCTTAATTTTATTGAGGATTTTTGCGTCTATGTTCATCAGGGATATTGGTCTATAATTTTCTTTCAGTGCTGCATCTTTCTCTGGCTTAGGGATTAAGGTGATGCTGGCTTCATAGAAAGAATTTGGGAGGATTCCCTCTTTTTCGATTGTTCTGAATAGTTTGAGAAGAATTGGAGTTAGTTCTTCTTTAAATGTCTGGTAGAATTCAGCAGTGAATCCATCTGGTCCTGGGTTTTTCTTTGTTGGTAGGGCCTTTATTACTGTTTCAATTTCTGTTTCAGTTATGGGTCTATTTAGGTTTTCGATGTCTTCCTGGTTCAATTTTGGTAGATTGCATGTGTCCAGGAATCTATCCATTTCTGATAGATTTTCCTGTTTGCTGGCATACAAGTCCTTGTAGTAATTTCTGATGATTCTTTTTATTTCTGTGGTGTCTGTTGTTACGTTTCCTTTTTCATCTCTGATTTTATTGATTTGGGTCTTTTCTCTTCTTTTTTTAGTTAGTTGGGCCAATGGGGTGTCAATTTTGTTTATTTTTTCAAAAAACCAGCTCCTTGTTTGGCTGATTTTTTGTAATGTTTTTTTTTTTGATTCAATCCTGTTGATTTCTTCTCTGATTTTAATTATTTCTCTTCTCCTACTAGATTTGGGTTTGGTTTCCTGTAGGTTTTCTAAATCCTTGAGGTGAACTGAAAGCTCATCTATTTGGTGCCTTGCACATTTTAGGATCTTTTCTTTATGTTTCACTGTGGAGAGTTTAATTACAATGTGTCGTGGTGAGGATCTCTTTTGGTCGTGTTTATTAGGGGTTCTGTGAGCTTCGTGTACTAGGATTTCTCTGTCCTTCTCCAAACCTGGGAAATTTTCTGCTAATATCTCACTAAAAAGGCCTTCTAATCCTTTCTCCCTCTCCATGCCTTCAGGAACTCCTAGAAATCGAATATTGGGTTTTTTAATAGTATCCTGAAGATTCCCAACAATATGTTTTGGATTTCTAATTTCCTCTTCTTTTCTTTGGTCTGACTGTATCCTTTCCTGTTCTGTCTTCTAAGTCCGATATTCTCTCTTCTGCTTCACCCATTCTGTTTGTAAGGCTCTCTAATGTGTTTTTCATTCGATCTATTGAATTCTTCACTTCATTATGATTTCTTGTCACTATCACAGATTCCTGTTGTACTAGTTGTTTCATTTCATTTTGATTCCTCCTTAATATTTCATTTTCACGAGAGAGATTTTCTATCTTGTCCATTAAGGATTTCTGTAGTTCAAGAATTTGTTTTTGAGAACTTTTTAATGTTCTTATCAATTTTTTGAGATCTGCTTCTTGCATTTCTTCTATCTCATCATCTTCATAATCTTGAATTGGGGTGTCTTTTTCATTTGGGGGTGTCATAGTGACTTCCTTGTTTTTATTACCTCGGTTTTTGCATTTGTTGTTTGGCATATTGGAGATATTTGGTTTCTTCACTGTGGTGCTTTTTCTTGTTATACTATGACTCTAGATTAAGTGGACTGTCTGTTTTTGATGTAGCCTTAGAGGCTTGAGATGGGTGTGGCCTGAGAGCTCTGTTTGGTGTGCCAAAGGTGACACTCCCAGGTTAGGCGTGGTAGATCTCTCTCTCTCTCTCATTCTTTCTTTGATTCAAAAGGGAAGTAATTCCGCACAGCTGAACGAAGTTGGAGGTAGTTAGCAGGCAAATGATATACCCACAGGAGCCAGAGATCAGAAGCTCTTTCCCAAGACCACACAGGGATTCTGTTCTGCCCTCAGAGTGGGCTCAAATTCTCCTTCAGTCTCCCACTGGGTTGCCAAATTTACGGAATTTTAGCATCTCTGGAGAGTGCTCACGTGAATTCCGTGAGTTCTCTCCCCCACCATCTCTTTTTTCACAGTCTCAGTTCAGTAGCACCACAAATTTACTAGGTCCTAATCTCCTGTTAATTCGCCCCACCCAGAGTCAGGTTTTTCTGCTAGGCTCAGGGCCGGTGCAGACCTGAGGTCGCTCTGCTTATGACGTATGTCCAAGATGGCGCCTGCTCTTTGTCTTGCTCGCCCTTGAGAGGTGAGCGGAGAGAGAGAAACCCGTGTCCGTACCAGTCACCTTTTTTTTTTCTCTCTCTCTCTCTTCCAGTTAGCCTGGTGAACATCCCCCCCAGCCCGGGGGTCGTTCCCTCTAGTCTCCTCTCTCCGCTTGCCTGCTGGTGCCTCGGGCTATTGAGGTTCGGCTCACCTCGCGTTCCAGAGCTGGTGTGTTGAGTCTGCCGCTGGTGTCCCGAACTGTGGGCTCCCACGCTCTCCACGCAGGTCCACTGTGAATCACTCGTTCCGGGAGAGTTTCTTCTGCTGTTTCTTCCCCTACTCTTCCTTGAACCTGCAGTATCTCCACTTTTATTAAACTGTCTCTCCCCGGACTATCAGTGTGCTCCCTTCCTATTCTGCCATCTTGCCTCCCTCTTTCTTTGTTTTATTTTAAGAATGTATTTGAGCAGTGGTATCCAATATAACTTGAAGAACTCTAAGAATCCAAAGTATCTAGGGATAGCTTTCAGGGAGCAGTGTTTCCAAGCTGCCAGAGCTCATGGTGATTCCCCACTTATTATAGTACTTCCAGTGATCCATCTTCCTTTTACTTGGTGGATAATATAACAAGTCTCTAAAGAAGTATTCTTATTTAGCAAGTACTATTCAGCTCTTGGCACACACCATTGCAACTTTTTTTCTTAATTTTTTATTTATATAAGGTGAACAAATTTCATATATTGCATATATACAGATTTAATAGCATAGTGATACTTCCCACCCTACCCTCCCTCATTAACTCACTCCCACCCTCCATCTCCCTTCCTTTCTAATTTTTTCATTTACTTTTTACTTTCAGTTTGCTTTATACTTTCAGTTTGCTTTATACAAGCTTAACCCTCCACTAAATAAAGAATTCAACAAATAGTAAGTAGAAAAACTTAACTTAAAAAGGAAGTGTAGGTGGGAGGGTGGTATGGTGGGAAGAATCACTATGTTCCTAAAATTGTATTTGTGAAATACATGATTTGTATTCCTTAAATAAAAGATTTCTTTGGGAAAAATTTTTATTAATAAAATTATTGATGAAAGATCATAATAAAACTTTTGCATGAATATTCATAATAACTAAAAAGGCAAAACAACCCAAATGCCACCAACTGATATATTGGTTATAATATGTTGTATTATTTACAGTATTTGTTTATTATGTCATACAAAGGACTTAAATACCAGCATATCTACATCGTAAGTGAACATTGGAAACATTATGGTAAGTGAAAGAAAGCAGACACAAAATACCACAGACGGTTCGATTTCTATTAAGTATATAGGATAGGAACATCCATGAAGAGATAAAGTAGATTAATATATGGTTGGAGGGGAGTTGCAGTTGATTTCTCAACAATGTTGCAGTGGATTTGTTTCTGAAAGGAGGAGCGTGGTGGGGACAAGAGGCACGGAGTCACCACAAAGACCCTGGGAGTTGGGTGAAAGCAGGCTTGAGGCAAGCAGCCCGCAGACTTGCTTATTTCAGTTGGTACAACATCTTATATAGCTGAGACCAGCCAATCCGGTCAAGGGGCGGTCTATGCCCCAAGCAATCACAGCCTGTTGCCAGGCAGTTTCCAAAGCCATCCAATCACAGCCTGTTGACAGTCAGGCTCTTGTTGCCAGGCAGTTTCTGAAACCATCCACTCCTGGCCTGCCGTCAGTCAGGCTCTGTTGTCATGTGGTTTCCTCTGTTGTCATGTGGTTTCTGAAGCCATCCAGTCACGGCCTGTTTCCAGGCAGTTTCTGTTGTCAGTGGCCATCTTGGCATGACCTTTTCACCTTAGCAGCCATCTTGGCATGAACTTTTCACCTCAGCAGCCATCTTGATATGACCTTTTCACCTCATTCCACCACAGAGGGGGGATAAGACAAGATTGATAAGTGACTGCTAATAGGCATAGGGTTTCCTTCCGGATGCTGAAATATTCTGTAATGAGACAGTAATTTTGGCTATAAAATTGTGTGAATGTACTGAAAACAAATGAATTGTACACTTAAAAATAAAAAACAGCCTTTAAAAAGTACAGTATTAGCAAACTTTGAACTAGTAATCGCAATTTTGTCTGAAAACCTTACAGAACTTATGTGTCAAGTGAACAAAACTGAGATCCAGAGCTGTTTGGAATGAATTGGAACAACACTTCTTACACACTCTGCTGTTAGACTTCACCTTGGCAGAATTCTTTGAGTTGGTTTGGATCCTTTCTGCTGTTTCTTTTAATGGTGTATCATTATAATCAGGTAGAACCCCAGATACCTATGTTTCTTTATCTTAAATAGGTTAATAATAATAATACCTTTCTCATAGGTTTCTTGTGAAGATTACCAAAGAAGTGGAAACAAGGACTCACACAGTGAAGAAGAAAAAAATTAACCATATTATACAGCACAAAAATAAAAGCATAAAATGAAAACAAAGGGTAAAATATGTGGTCAGTTCTTTATATCGTTATTACTGCTGCTGCAGCTCTCATTTTGATCACTTTTGGAAACTGACAGTAATATATTGCATAGCCCATTGGTCTATCTTAGACAACCCTCTGACAAAATAAGTATTTCTTTATGAGGAAAGAAAGATCATTTCCTTTTGTATTATTAAATATATAATGCATAGCTCTGTAGAGAATTTGAAAAATATAGAACACAAAACTTTTCAAAATATAAAAATCACTAAATTTAAAATAATCACTGTTTATATATGTGAGTAAATCTGTCCATCTGTATCTATCATCTATCTTCTGTCTTTATCATCTATCTATCTATAACTCATGAGAATGTGGAAGCCCATATGTGAAGGGATTGTGGTAATTTCAAGAAATGCCCTCTCACATATTGAAATTGCTGGTGAAGTAGAATATAGGACTAGAAGAAAGCTTAGCTTATTGTCTGCTATTCTATGCCTTAAAATCATTCCTTCTTATTTCCTCCTCTCCTATTAATTTATTCTTGAGACACACTACATACATTATATAGTTTACTATTTCTCAATCTAATTTTGGTTGGAAAATGTACTCTAATGCAAACATTTTATTACAGATGAGGAAACAGAAATTGAAACCCCTTGATCCTGGTCATATATTTGGTAAGTGAGACTTTAGATTCCAGACCAATAAATTTCAAACTGTAACACATTGATTAGACAGAGGATCATTCAATTCAATATTAGGTGTCATGGAAGAAGACATTGCATTTGGAAATGAGATATTCGGTTTTCCTTCCAAATATAAGTTTATCATAAGTTTATGATAAACTTCAGGAACTCTGTATAAGATAGAACTTAAACAAAATTGTCAACCTCTTTCTAAATATTGAACCAACAAATGAAGATGGCGGGGGACTTATTCAATTTCTGGGATCAGGCAAGGATGTTATTCATATACTAGAAATTTCAAAGAATTCCTTGACAATGAACATGCCACCATACTGAAGAAATCCTAGTGTCAATTCTCTTTTGAAAAGGCATCATAGAATCATGACCATATGTATAGGTCATCCTAGGAACAGCCAGTCATCACTACCTCATTTGGAAAGACAAGTGCTGATGTGTAACAAGCCTCCTCAAGCCCCAGTTGCCAATGAAGAGCCATAATATCAATAAGCAGCTACCCTAGAGTCTCGAGGATGCACATAGTTATCAGAATCAGACAGCCAGCTATACAGATGGCTGCATTTCTGACAACAGACCCAGTAAGAAGGCCAGGTAGAGCCGTCAAATACCTAGAATGGAGGCGAAGCTAAAAAGATATCTGAATACAGAAAGCTGTCTCACAGCTCAGTGGCTTTACCAAACAGAGGAAATATATCACAGAAATATGAAAATCTCTTTGTCAGGCTTCTGAAAACACTAAACTCTTCTCTTTTCTGCTTCATCTGTATTGTCATTGTGAATATATATCAGCCTATTCTTTAAATGCACAGCCATGATTTTCACACAATGTATGCAAGGAGAATTGATTCACATTTGTCTGTGAGTGTCTATTCACATTTGTCTCTATGTGTATGAGAAGATCTAATAGTTTTTAAAAGATGACAGCATGTATGTGTGTGTGTATAGTCAGGGCTATTCACCAGCCAAAGTAATATGCATCAAAATAAATAACCCAAAATATGGTAAAATCATGTCAGATAAAAGGTGGTGACTTCAGAAACCTGTTCAGTACAAATTCAACTTTAAATAGCTAGAATTTCATGTAGCTGATTGTTTCATGAATCTTTCCTACTGCATCCTTGCGTCCTTGTGTCTGCCAAAACTCGAAAGGCTGAGATAAATAGGTGTCGTGAAGCCTCTATTCTAAAGCCACATCTGCTATGTAGGATTTTCAGGGTATATCACTATACTGGATGTATATTTTTCTCTGATCAACAATCTCTGAGAAATATATGCAAATACGAAGAGTTCTTTTAGAATTTGAAGATAATGAAAAATTAGTCCCTCCCAAACACTCATGGGAATGGAAGGGAATATATTTCCCTCTCCCACAAGCCAAATGAGGTCTACTTCACGATAACAGTTTAGAGAACTTGACATGTGCCCCCTGAGCTATGTGGGACACAAGGACTGATATGTAAGTTCTTCCTGAGAATTTTAAAGGTGAGAGGCTATGGCTGATCAACTACTCTGTTGTAAGTCTGGAAAAACCATGGCTGTACATTTAGAGCTCAGAGACGCAACAGATGAATGAGTTTCTCAATGATTTGATGCATTCTCTGAAAGGCAACTGGGTATAGTATCCATAAGAGAGACTGCTCAGGAGGATCATCTGGAGAGACAAAGTGACTACAAGATGGGCAACCACTGAAACTGAGGGCTACTAAGAGACCAGCTCAAAAAGATATCACCTTGTGAAAGAAACTACAGGTGACAATGACGAGTTTGTCAGAATTTACAAAATTATTAGTGAAAAAAATTGTCATTTGGAATCTACTACTTCTAGGGCACCCCTATGCCAGGTGCACTAGTGAAGTAAAATCTTTTCTACCTTCTTGACCTGTTTTTTCTTACATTTGTGATTGATCATTAAAACTCCATATGACAGAAACAGTGGGTTGGGGTACAAATGGAGAAAGAAATAATAGAAAGTACCAAACTCCCTTTCTCCTTAGGAGATCTCCCACCCTGTAGCAACCTGAAGATGAGGGGTTAGAGATGCTTTTAGTTGATTGGTGCATGTAGCATTGATATTCCTTACACCAAATTGGATTCTTCATTATCTAAAAGAATTACCAGAAAACCCATGAATCATGTCCAGTAGTTTTCTAAGGAAACAGAAGAAGTAAATTGATAGAAAATAATTAATAGGAATTGGTGAGAATAAATCAATGAGCTTCTTCCAATCCTGGTGGAGCCCTAGTCATTCAATGAACAGGTTATATTCTGTTGTAAAACATCATTTAACAGGTGAGTGTTTGGCACAACAGTTAAGTAACCACTTGAGATGCTTGCAACCCATATTGCAGTGCATAGATCAAGTCCCTGCTCCTCTGCTTCTGATATGGTTTCCTGATAATGTGTACCCTGGGTGGAAGAAGATGGTGGCTCAAGTATTTGAATTCCTGCTACTAATGTGGGAGACCCAGATGGAGTTCCTGACACCTGGTTTCAGCTTGGCCCTACCTGGATGTTGCAGGTATTTGGGAAATGAATCAATGGACAGAGATCTCACCTATCCTCTCTCCTCTCACCTCTCTCATCTCTGCTCTCTCCTTCCCTCCCACCCTCCCTCCCTCCCTCTCTCTCTGCTCTCAAATAAAACTTAAATCAGTACATTTTATAAAACCATAATTTAGATATTGTGACTATGGCCTGGAAAAGATATACAAGAAAGATCTAATCTAAAAGTAATAAACTTGATCTTAAATGCCAGACCATGAAATAAAGAGTGAAAAAGCACTCGTAGTAATATGTAATTCATAACAGTTTTCAAGTATGTAGCACAGTTTTCATTTCGCTTGTTTTCTGTTCCTTTTGGGAACCCATTTGATGTGCTTCTAATGAGATTGACCTTTCTTTGAATCACTACATGAATGAGTACTGAGCGCAGGCCTGGCTGCAGTATACCATTTACTGATTTGTTCAGAGATGAGTATACATATCAAGCTGGCCAAAAATCCTGCCTGGAACTTCTGCTGAAGTTGTGTGAACATAGAATCAACCTGAGGTGAAGACAACAAAATGAAAGCCAACTATAAGAAAGAAAAAGGTGTCAGAATTTGGGGTAGGAGTGGGCTATCACTTGTGACAACCACATCCCACATCAGAGTCCCTGAGTTTGAGTCATAGTTCTTCTGCAGATTCCAGTTTTTTGTTAACATGCATCTTGGCAGCCATCCCTGTGGGAAGACCTGAGAAGACCCGAATTGATTTCCTAGATATTGGTTTTGATCTGGCCCAGCCATAGATATTATGTGTATTTAGGAGTTAGCCAGTGGATGGGAGATCTGTGTTTCTCTGTGTCTAAGCCTTTTCAATGAAAACAAAAAAACAACATTGATGCTCTCAATAGTATCACTGACTAAAATATCACCTACCAGTAGGATCTTTTCACTTGCTAGTTATGGAAAAATATTCATATTCCTGTGATAGACTGGATATTCAAGAAATAGTTGTGTAAACAATACATACATTCCTTTTTTTGCTTTAAGCTAGTTTGAGCTGGGTTTTTCATTTGAGCCTCCAAATAATCTTGACTGATGCAATATATTTATATTATTGCAACTAGAACATTATTAATTAGTGAGAAACAATTTAGTCATTCTGAACCAACAATATTTCCATAGTATTGGTTATTTTATTGATTTATCTAAAATCTATCTATTGATTTACCTATATTATACTCTGTTTTTAAACATTTTATTAAACAGAGTACATACTAAGAAAAGAATATAAGTGTACAGATAAATGACTCCTTTTCATCTGATCACACTCATAACCAACAACCAAATTAAGAACAAAACATTACTAGTACCATAAGAGTCCTCACTATTCTTTCTTTCAATTTCTTTTTTTAATTTGGAAAAGAAAAGTATATTGTTATTTATATGATATGATTCAGTGAGGTAATATTTATAACTATATACCAAATGATATGACAATGGCACAATTTTTGTACTATCTCTATATATTAACCACCACAAATAAGAGAATGCTTGTGACATTTGTCTTTTTAGATTTGGCTTATTTCAGTTAGTATAATGATCTCCAGTTGTTAACAACTGATGAACTTATATTGACACAACATTATCACATAAAGTACATCATTTACATTGTTTCACTTGGTATTGTACATTCTGTTGCTTTGAGAAATTGTGACATATACATGTTAGAGTGTCCCAGACTTCAGACTTTGAGATCTCCATACACAAAATCATGTAATGATCTCATCCAATCCATTAGGTTTAATTGCTCTCTACAAATAGGTGAAAGCAAACTTCATGTCTAACCTAGAACTCCCTTATGAACTCAGACTTATATATTCAATTGCTTTCATGATATCTCCACTTGGATGTTTCATTGTAAGCTGATATGTAATGTGTACAAAGGAGAATTCTTGATTGTTTCCCCCATGTCAGTTCTATCCCTTCCTTAGATTTCTACATCTGCATAAATTGCTAGGTCATTAACTTAATTGTTCAGATCAAATACTAAGGAATTTTATTTCAGTCTACACTTTATAGTTTTTCTAGAAAAATTTATCTGAAATCTACCAGCAGCTTTTTATCAATTCTGTCTTCAGAATCTATTCTCAATCTGGATATTTTCCACCTCCTCTGACAGTACCACCCTAGCTCTTGTCAACATCCTTACCGTTTGCCTGGACTATAGTCATGTAATTACAAGTTTCTGTGCTTCTTCATTTCTGCATCAGTCTATCCTTCCTCGAGTAAACCAAAAATGATTATATAATTTAAGTCACATCATGTCACTCTTTTAATTAAAGTCCTTTAATGATTTTTACATCCCACCTAGAGTATAATCTGCCACACTCACTGCTTCGCTGACCCTCATCGGCTACTAGTTTCCCTCTTGCTCACCACATACAAGGCACATTGACCTCCTTACTATTCCTTGCAAATGTCAGACTTATTTCTACCTCAAGGTAGAATTTTTCATGCACTCCTTTCTCTATCTGGAACATTATTCACATTAATCAAGATCTTCCCATGGCTTACTTTCTAACTTCCTTGAAGTCTTTTTCTAAAATCTCACTTTATCTAGCATCCTTCCTCAATCACCCTATGTAAAATTACAACCTTCCTCTGTTATCATTACTCTGTATTACCTTTCCCTTCTCCATTTTTCATAACACATAGCACCATTTGATGTAGGGTAGAAGATTGTTTTTGATAATTCATCATTTTTCTTCTGCTATGAGAGCAACCATCTGTCCTGTTCTGTAGCCGGGTATATCCCTAATGTGAAGGACAATGTCCACATAGATTGGGTACTGAATAAGCATGTGCTGAATGAAGGAATCAGTGAATCATTATTTTCTTTTTAAATGAATCTTTTATTTAAAATTGTTTTTAAACTGAGCAAATTTCATGTATTTCATATATACAGTTTTAGGAACATAGTAACACTTCCCACCCTACCCTCCCTCCCACCCATACTTCCACCCTCCCTCCTCCTTCCTTTCCAATTCCAACTTTTAATTTGTACAATGATCTACTCCCAGTGTATTATGTAATCATAAGATTAACCCTATACTAAATGAAGAGTTCAACAAATAAGTACAATTAAAAAAACACTGCTCCTCAACAGTACACACGAAAGCTATAAACAAACATCGAATCTCAAAATATTAATTTCACTCATATACAATACATTTTTTGATACTCTATTAGTTACCACAGATCAGGGGAAACATATAGTAAATACGGTGTTTGTCTTTATGGGACTGGCTTATTTCACTGGATAATGGCTTCCAATTGCATCCATTTGTTGCAAAAACAGATATTATTCTTTTTAGAGCTGTATAATATTCCATACTCTCTATATTTTTTTTTATTTTTTTCTCTCTCCCTCTCCCCCTCTCCCTCTCTCCCTCTCTCTCTGTAACTCTTTCAAATAAAATAATTAAATAAATCTTTAAAAAATCACCTCTCAGGGAAATTTAGTGATATGAAAAAAAACAACATTTTACATATTCTGTGAACTAGAAACTTTAATTGTAGGGTTCTTAGTCTTGTTAAATTACCATAAATACCTAAAATTTTACAGATATTAATCAAATATTAATTAAAATGAAGACAACATAAATTTCCAACAAGGAAATGATTAAATGAAGTGTTTTCCATATATATATAAATGTACTCATATAAAATAAATTCCAACTTCCCAACTCTTTAAAACAAATTGATCTAACATATAGTAAAATAGTCACAAGAGTATCTATGAGTATCATTTTCTTCCTATATGTTTCTACACTTTCTGTAATTTAATTTGTATAAATAACATTAATATACACAAAAATAATGAATATTTTTTCAGCCTTAAAGTTCTCAGTCTCCAGAATCATGAGACACATAAATGTCTTTTTTATGTATTATTCAGTTTGTAGTATTCAGATATAACAGCACAACAAGAACTAAAACACTGTAATTTCACTTTTATGAGGTATCTAAAGTAGTTAGGAGCTGTCATTTGGCCTAGCAGTTAAGATGTAGCAGTCAAAATATTCATATCTCAAATTGGACTACTGGCTCCATATCCTGGCTCTAGTTTCCTAATGATACAAACCTGGGAGACAGCAGTGATGGCTCAAGTAGTTGGATTCCTACGACTCACATGGAAACTATTAATTCAGTTCCCAGCTCCTGCAAAAGACTCTGAGAGTGAACCAGTGGATGATAATGCTCTCTTTCTCTGTCTCTTCTTTCTCTTTCTCTGCCTTTCTACCTCTCTCTCTCTCTCTCCCTCTCAAATAAAAAATATTTAAGATAGTTAAATTAACAGAAATAGAAATTAGGGTGGTGGATAGGGGCAGAAAATTTGTTTAATGAGTACAGATTTGCATACTTGCAACATGAAAGAGTTCTGAGCATCTATTTCACAACTATGTAAATATACTTGATACTAATGCATTAAAGTTAAAAACGGTTAAGATGGGGCCAGCGCTGTGGCATAGTCTCCTCCTGTGGTGCCAGCATCTGATACGGGTGACAGTTTATATCCTAGCTATTCCACTTCCCACTTCCCACTCCAGCTCCCTGCAGATGGCCTAGGAAAGCAGTGATGGGTAGCTCAAGTGCTTGGACCTTTGCACCTGTGTGGGAGACTTGGAGGAAACTCTTGGTTTCTGGCTTGGGATCCACCCAGTTCCTGTAGTTTCAACCATTTGGGGAGTGAACCAGCAGAAGGAAGATCTTTCTCTTTGTCTCTCATTCTCTCTGTAATTCTGCTTCTCAAATAAGTAAATAAATCATTAAAAATGGTTAAGATGGCAAATATTATGTTATTTTTTAAAGACACACACACAAACTTATGTAGAATGTAAGGAGTCAATGAAAAATCTAAGCTTCAAGGCTGTGGTAACAGACCAGGTTAAATATTTGCAATTTTTAAAAATAAATTTCCTTAAAAGTAAGCAATTTAGAGCACACTGTATAATATATGCATGTTTAATTATATATATTATATAAACATATATGCAAGCTAAAATTAAAAAAATAAATCTCAATCTGAACTCAAAATGTTATTAATAGAGTTTGGGAAAGGTGGGTGGAATAAAAGGAGTTTTGTTAAAACAAAATAAGGAAAGTTGTGGCTGGTTCATAACCTGTGACAAATATATTAATGTGAGATGTTAATAAGAGAACTGGAGGGAGAAGTATATATGAATGCTTTGTATTACTACCTTACAGTTTTTGTTTTGTAAATTTAATACTATGCTGAAATAAAATGTTGAAATAAAAAGGAAAAGTGTTGAAGTCATAATATGTTCTTTGTATATTCCAAAAGATTTTCTGAAGCGGATTTTGAAGTTCTTTTTTAATATTTACTTACTAATTTTGAAAGTCAGAGTTAAAGAGAGAGAAGGAAAGACAGAGAGGGAGGATCTCCAATTTGGTGGTTCACTCCCAACATGGCCGCAATGGTTAGAGCTGGGCCAGGCTGAAGCCAGGAGTGAGGAGCTTGATCTGAGTCTCCCATGTATTTGGCAAGGGCCCAAGGACTAGGGTCATCTTCTTCTGCTTTTCCCATACCATTAGCAGGGAGCTGAATCGGAAGTGGAACAGTCAGGTCTCCAATTGGTGCCCATATGGGATGCCTGCATTGCAGGTTGTGGCTTTACCCACTATGCCACAATATCAGACTCTGAAGTTCTTACTTCTCACTCTGGAGTCACTAATCTAGGCAAAATGAGGTGGTGGCATAGATCAAAATGCTAATAATGAAAGTGGTGAGGATGGATAGAAATTTAGATATATTCGAAGATGGAGTACACCAATTTGCTGAAAAATGACCAAGACAAATGGGTTTGTGGGGATGCTGTTTAATGAGATGGGAAATAACACAGGGGAAATCAACTTCATGAGTAGAAATTAAGAGTCTCGCTGTACATTTTAAGATTTAGAGGTTTATTAGTTGTGAGTAAGGATGATATAATTTAGGGATGAAAATTTCTAGTAGTAAATCCTTGTAGATCCGAACATGTAGGACAGAAGAAGAAAAGCCAACAAATGAGGTTGGTGAGGAAAAGCCAGTGGTATTATCAGGGGAAAAAGGGACAATGGAGTCTTAAAAGCCAAATGAATAAAGACTTTCAAGAACAAGGTTATGCTTGCTCATGTCAAATGCTGTTGATAAATCCTCTAAATAAGGGCTTAGAATGGATTGTTACCTTTTGCAAGGTGAAACTGTTTCAATGGCGTGAAAGAGGGAATTCTTTGTTGCTGTAAGTTCTAGTTTTATAAATTCCAAAAAAGCAAGAACAAGGGATTTTGAATGTTCTCACCACTAAGAAATGATAACTATTTGAGGAAACAGATATGCTTAACATCATCGGAACATTACACAATGTATACATGTTCAAAACATTGCGTGAGACCTCATTAATATATACAATTCTCAAGTGCGGGACACTAAAACTTTTCATTTCTATCTGAGTGTGCCTTGGCATCTGTTATCTAACTTCCAAATATGATACACTGCATTCAGTGTTTGTCTTTCTGTTTCTAGAATACTTAATATACAGACTTCCAGTTCCATCCATTTGCTGTAAATGTCAGGGCTCTGTTTCTTTCTTTCTTTTTTTTTTTTTTTTTTGACAGAGACAGAGAGAAAGGTCTTCCTTTTCCGTTGGTTCACCCCGCAACGGCTACTGCGGCCGGCGCACTGCAGCCAGCACGCTGCAGCCGGCGCACCGCGCTGATCCGAAACCAGGAGCCAGGTGCATCTCCTGGTCTCTTGTGTGGGTGCAGGGCCCAAGGACTTGGGCCATCCTCCACTGCACTCCCAGGCCACAGCAGAGAGCTGGACTGGGAGAGGAGCAACCAGGACAGAATCCGGCGCCACAACCAGGACTAGAACCCGGTGTGCCAGCGCCTCAGGCAGAGGATTAGTCTAGGGAGCCACGGCGCCGGCCAGGGCCCTGCTTCTTAATATTATTGAGGATTTAGTTCAACATCAACTTAGGAAGAATACAAACATTCAAACCATAGCAGAAGGCTACTTTTTAAAAAAAGATTTGTTTTATTTGGAAGGCAGAGTTACAGAGAGGCAGAGGCAGAGAGAGGGAGAGGTCTTCCATCCACTGGTTCACTTCCCAAATGTCCACAAGGGCTGGAGCTGAGCCAATCCGAAGCCAGGAGCCAAGAGCTTCTTCCAGGTCTCCCACATGAGTGCAGGGGCCCAAGGTTTTGGGCCATCTTCTACTGCTTTCCCAGGTCATAGCAGAGAACTGTATCAGAAGTGGGGCAGCCAGGACTCAAACCAGCACCTATATGGGATACTGACACTACAGGTAGTAGCTTTATACACTATGCCACAGTGCCAACCCCAAAGGCTACTATTTAAAAAAAAAAGAAAAAAAAGTTTGTCAACAAATACTAAGTTATAGTTAGGAGAAGTAAGTTTTAGTGTTCCATTGAACAGTGTGTGATGATAGATGTTTATAGATTATAACACTATATTATATACTGTAGAAAGGGTGATAGGCTGCTTTGACCTCTCTACGTTGTATATATGCACAGTATCCTAGAAAAATGCAAATAATATATGTTAGTATTTTTTTTAACTTAGTAAGTGCCCCCTTTAGGAGTTGATTAGGTCATGGAAGCTCTGCTCTCATGAGTGAGATTAGTGTCCTTATAATAGGGGCTCAGGTGAGCTCTAGAGCTTCCTTTTGTCCTTTCTGCTGGGTGAGCAGACAGCATTTGTCCCCTCCAGAGGATACAACAACATGGCAGCATCTTGGAATCAGAGAGTGAACCCTCAGCAGACACTAAATCTGCTGGTGACTTGGACTTAGGTATCCCATTCTCTTGAACTGTGAGAAATAAATTTCTACTATTTACAAAGGGCCCAGACTGTGGAATTTTGTTATAGCTGCATGAATGTACTCCTAGCATGTCCCTCTCTTGGACATGAATCATTCTTTTGTCCATTGTATCCACATTATATACTACCAACCCATTAAATCATTCAGGAGCCATCTCAGTTATCAGATGGACTGTTCACACTATATCAACACTTGTGTTAAAGTAATCCTGGTTAAAACTGAAGCTTGATGATGCTGTAAATTTCATTACACCCTATTGTTGTTGGTTTGGTATTACCCCTGGTTTCAGATGTCGCCTTGGAATTTTGAAATATATCCCCAGGAGATAGGGTGAAAATGGGGAGACTGATTACAGATTTTTAGAAAAGGATTGCTTTTCCTTTTGTGGGAGTTGTAACAAATTCAATTCCTATTTCTCATGGGTTATTTTCATCAGCTTACAATGATGTAGTAGAAGGAAGTGATAGTTGTAATCATTGTGTATGGACATAATTCCTAAGTGAAAGGGTAAGTGTTAAGAACAAGGATGAGGCAGTGTTTGAACACAATGTAAATGGGTTAGTATATTTGCAGGTGGGAGGATGCAGAAATTGTCTTCTAATTATTTCTGTTTTCTCAGTAAAAGGAAGGATGTCATCACCTAAAAATTAAGAGACAGTAAATTTATAATTGTAATATGTAATATTTGATAAATTTTACACTATAAGACAGTTAATATATTTTTCTATAGCTTATGTACTGAAACTCTCTATATAGGATACACATTTTACACATTTGTAAAGAAAGTGTAAAATTGTAGCTACAGAATAGGAATTCCTGAAGCTTTGAATTGGTGTATGACAACTCTTTTTGTCTCTGAGAATATGATTGACAAATGCATGTTCCACATTAAGTCCACAAAAGAGGAGGCACAAAACAGTTTGTAATTTTGTTAAATCTTTTATGTGGACTTATTATGATAGGACTATTAATAAAATATTTTGCTTGAATAAAAGCAGTTCATAGTATTTGAAAACAGTTCATAATATTTGAAACTATTTCCAGCATGAAGTAATTGTGATTTTACCTGCTACTAAAAATACATATTAATTCAGGCATGGAAAGCCAAGACACTCTAGGGGAAAAAAAAAAAAAAACCTAAATGAAAGATCTCTGCGAGTGAGATCCCAGTGGAAAGAACGGGTCATCAAAGAAGGAGGTACCTTTCTCTGAAGGGAGGAGAGAACTTCCACTTTGACCATGGCTTGTCTAAATATGATCAGAGTCAGTGAACTCAGGGGGCTTCCATAGCCTTGGCAGCTCATGACAAGAGCCTAGGGTGATTACTGAGGCCATAAACAAGAGTGTCAATTTGTTAAGTCAACAACAGGAGTCACTGTGCACTTACTCCTCATGTAGGATCTCTGTCCTTAGTGTGCTGTACATTGAGATTTAATGCTCTAACTAGTACTCAAACAGTATTTTTCACTTTGTGTTTCTGTGTGGGTGCAAACTGTTGAAATCTTTACTTAATGTATGCTAAACTGATCTTCTGTATATAAAGAGAATCGAAAATGAATCTTGATGTGAATGGAAGGGGACAGGGAGTGGGAAAGGGGAGGGTTGCGGGTGGGAGGGACGTTATGGGGGGGAAGCCATTGTAATCCATAAGCTGTACTTTGGAAATTTATATTCATTAAATAAAAGTTAAAAAAATGCATATTAATGTTTTTTGGTATCCTCTCTGTCTCCCTAACTTACATAAAGAACTGACAAATATAAACTCTTGCATAAACAAATTGAATGGTTGCAGAAAGTCCTGTGAAGTTTCTTTGCAGCATCCCTCTGTGAGGACCATACACACAGACAAATAGTTCCAAGAAGAATATGCATTCATGGGTGTCATAGATGAACTTTGGTATTTAACGTATACACCATGAGTCAAACAGTGGGTCTTGGATTGGGATTCTGAGAGCTGTGAAGAGTTGAGATCATTCATGTCTGGTCAAGATAATTTGACATAAGATCTCTTCTGTTGAAGTAAATCAGAAATGGAGAAAAGAATTTGGTAGGAATTCAGCTAACTATTATCCAGAGGTTATATGAGAGAAATAGTAAGAGAAATAGAAATCCACAAATAAAAGAAAATCCATCTAAGAGTTCCATATATAATGAGGATTTCATTGACATTCTAATAGCTCCATCAGAGCTAAATTAATAAATAGAACATGCTTTAATTCAAGCCACTGTGAGATACTCATAGTATGATTAAAAAGAATTGAGCAGTAATTCAGTGAACATTGAACAGGAAATAGAATGCTCCAAAATGTAATTGTCTTTGATACCCAATGTTCAACTACATTCCTTGAAAAGCTTTTTTGTTTTGTTTTGCTTTGCTTTGCTTTTATGAGATTCACTTTGACTTTGCTGGTGTCGATGGAAAAATTTCAAGATCTGACTGCACATATTCAGAGAAAAGTTTTTCTTGGATGGCGACTCCAGAATAAGCACTATGACAGGGTTTAAATGGAATTGTTTCCATGAACCTAAAATTTATTCTCCATCCTGAGCTAAATCAGAGATCAAGCTCAATAACTAATAGGCCTTCTTACTCAAGCTTACATACATGTTCACCTCTTACATGCAGTGCATCTGAAAATCTTCAGGCTTATATATTGTGTGAGGTGCCTGCAACTAATATCCTAATGAACATGATCACCATCAAGATTAGTTTGGTCCTACAATTTGAAAATGAAAGGAGTAACTTTGAAGAAGAGAATGAGGTACTTTGATATCACCATATTCAAATGGATCTCTTCCTGTTCCGAAGCTCTCAAATTCTTTGTTTCATTTCCCTTTTATTATTTTTTTAAAAGTCTGCCTTGTTTTGTAATTATTTGTGAGCTTGGACCAGAAACTTAGATCTCCTTTAAGGCATATGTTATCTCATACTCATTATCAAATTTTAGTCATTATAGCTATTCAACAAATATTTTTGATACTCTTTTGGATGTGATAGGAGGTAGGTGATACTGCTTTGCTCCTTTCAGTAAATTTCAGCTTTGTCACTTGTGGTTCAATGTGAATGGAAAATATTTTAGAAGTAAGACATAAGGCAATTGTTAGTTGTAGATGATATAATAATTTACACAATAAGAAGAAGAGAATCCACAATTACAACTAACCTAAGAGCTCAAAAAATTTGCTGACTAAAAGTCAACATATAAAAACAAATATCACTTCCGTAGACCAATAATAAACAGTTAAAAATGTACTTAGTATATACTAAATTGATCTTCTGTATAACTGATCTTCTGTATATAATTGAAAATGAATCTTGATGTGAATGGGATGGGAGAGGGAGTGGGAGATGGGATGGTTGCAGGTGCGAGGGAGGTTATAAGGGGAAAAAGCTGCTGTAATCCAAAAGTCATAGTTTGAAAATTTATATTTATTAAATAAAAGTTTAAAAATGTAATATAAGCTATAATTTATAATATTATATGACATTGTAAACTATATAAAATTAATTTAACCAAAGAAGCATAAATGCTAATGATTAAAATGTAAATATTCACAAAACAATTTTGTTTAAAAAAGATTTATTCTTTTTCTGGTCCATCATCTGCTTTCTTTTTTTCTTACGATTTATTTACTTATTTGAGAAGTGGAGTTACAGAGAGAAAGTTATAGGACAGAGAGTGAGGTCTGCAATCCACTGGCTCACTCTGCAAATTACCTCAACATCCAGAGCTGGGCCCATCCAAAGTCAGGAACCAGGAGCTTCTTCCGGGTCTCCCAATGGGTGCAGTGGTCCAAACACTTGGGCCATCATCTTCTGCTGCTTTCTCAGGTCATATGCATAGAGCTGGATCAGAAGAGAAGCAGCCAGCACATGAACCAGTGCCTCAGGCAGACGCTTAGCCTACTATACCACAATGCTGGCCCCACGTCCATTGCTTCCTCAGGCTCATTAGCAGGGAACTCTATTGGAAGTGGAACACCCAGGATTCAAACCAGCACTCCAATATGGGACACTGCAGTCACAAGTGGTGGCTTAATCTGCTGTTCCACAATGTGAGTCCCCACAAAGTGTTTCCAAGAATATCTGAATAAATAGAAATGTGTACCATATCTGTGTGCACTTATACCAAAGATAATCTGTACTTCTAATGAAATTATAAGAAAAAATTTGGGAGTAATTAAACAGACTCTACAATTTATAGGAAATAGTAAATGCTCACAAATACAAGAAAATTACTTAAAAAGAAATATTTCACTCTACAAGATTTTAAAACATATTACAATGTTGTATCACAAGTCAAGTATAACTTAAGAAATGAAATTGGAAAAATTGATTTAACGCATGAGAACATAAATTCTCTACCTTTCACCATATACAAAAACTTAACTGCAGATACAATGCAAACCTGTAACTTTATTAGAAGAAAATTCATTTATTGATTGGTTTCAAAAGGATTTTTAAAGAAAGTTGTAACAACCAAAACACAATAGAAAAAGTTCATTTGACCTT
This sequence comes from Oryctolagus cuniculus, assembly GCF_964237555.1. Classification (NCBI taxonomy): domain Eukaryota; kingdom Metazoa; phylum Chordata; class Mammalia; order Lagomorpha; family Leporidae; genus Oryctolagus; species Oryctolagus cuniculus. Next base: position 116,803,150 of record NC_091453.1, on the reverse strand, counting down.
CCCTAATCCTAAACTATTTATCAGAAGATACCATAGACAAATAATATTGAGGTAATTACTAAGGCTAGATCATCTGCAATGTCAAAAACACAAACACTCATACATGAAAGAGTGGATCTCAATCTTAACATGTTGAACTTTCTCTCTTTTATTGTTTTGTTACCACCCTATATTATCCAGAAATAAAAAAATGTATTAATAATATAACCTGCCAATACATATAAAATAATCATAATGTTCTCATTGCTATATCAAGATAAATAAAAGGAAAATAGTGTATAATAATTATATATACATATATATTTCAAATGTATATTTTGGGGGCTAATATACTAAAGACCTAAGGAAGTGCTCACCTCTATGGCAACAATCACTGGGAACAGAACAGTTACAAATGTAAAATAATTTAGATATTTTATTTTAGTCACAGATTATTGAGCCTTGTTGCCTTTAGTGATCTGCTTTTCCAAGCAAACTTAGGTAAAAATAGGAGATAAAGGAGTTGTGTTCATGGACAAAGCACATGACTATTTTTCCTTAAAATTATCGGAACTGGAAAGCCAATACATTTTCTGTACAAACATATTTGCCATCTACATGAATATCTCACAAAATATTTGAAAGTCATTTGAAAAAAAAGGAAATTTGCGTGTGTGTCTGTCGCTGTGCAAGTTATCTAACACTCCCTGCACTCACTCAATAAAACCTAATAATATCAAATCATTGAGACTAATACAATTCCCTTACAAATTTCCAAAATGTCCCTTGGGAAGAGTGATGCTGTCATAGGGAAGAATTAGTTTAAATATCAAGAAAGTCACACCAATAAATATGATAAGAAGAGGACCTGAAGAATACAAAAACGGATAAAGACTATCAAAAGGAAGTTAACTTAAGGACAACAAAAATGAAGACTTAATCATTGTTATCAGTAATCAGAAATATGCAAAACAAAATAGCAATGTATTGTTATTACTTTATATATATCAGATAGCCCAAATTTTACAACATGAATAAAACTGAGTGCTAGAAAGTCCATAAATATTCAAAAAATCACAGAGATATTTGGTAGAAGTGTAACTGTTGCAGTAATTATGAAAAGTCATTTGGAAGATTTAATGAAAACAGAAATTTATGTTGCCCAGGACCCAGACACTCCACTCCTGGGTATGGAGTCCAGCAACATTCCTGAACAGACACTCAAAAATATGTTGGAGTGTTCGTGCGGTAGAAGCTTTAGTAATAGTAAAGTATTGGAGGATATAAAATAGATGGATTATTGTGAGTACAGTATTAAAAACAAATGAAATCGAGTAGAAATATATCTGAACAATATATTGTTCAGTGAAAAAGTAAAAGATTAGATGTATAATACAATATTATTTATGTAAATGTAGCACACACATTATAGATGCTTCTCAACTTATAATGGGGTTACATTCTGATAAATCCATAATGAGTTAAAAATACCATAAGTGGCAAACATATTTATTACACTTAACGTACCAAACAGCCTAGCTTTAGCAACACAGTACACCCTCCTTGAGTGTTGTTGTTTTCTCTCGTCACCCTAGTGATGCCTGGCTGCTGCAATGACTGTCCCTGGACAACATTGCCAGAGGGTATTTCCTTGCACATTGCTAGCCCAGGAAAAGTCAAATTCCAAACTCATAATGTGGCGTCTTCTTCATGTCATTATTCCTTGGAAAAATGAGTCAAACTATCATAAGTTGGTAGACAATCTGTGAACTTTTGTCAGAACTTATAGTATGTTCATAAATACCAAGAAGGTAGACTGAAATGACCTACATATAATAGAGACAAGAAAATTCCTGTAATTTATATTTCCAGGCATTTTTTTCTTTATTGGATTGTACATTATGTCACCTTTCTTTTAATGTTGCCTGTATTTTCAAAATAAGAGAATGAAAGATAATCCCTTACTCCCTTCCCTTGCCTTCCTCACTCATACTTTGGGGGTATCCAAGAGTGTTTGTCCTGCAAATCTGGTTTCCCTCGATCCAGGTTAGAGTTCAGAGGCTATCATTGATTGTGCTCTATGTATAGAAATCTAAAACCTTAGATACACAGACTTGTATTGATAAAATGTTCAGATCAAATCACATTATCATTGAGACATTCATGGTCCCTTTAAGAACATTATTACTCTATTTTCCCCAAAACCTAACCTTTCACTCCATCTTTTGGGGGGAAGACAAATAGTAGGCTGATAAAATATTTACAAGTATGCACATATTTGCTCCTCTAGATAATCAAGGAAAGTCAGTTTTTGTTTTTAGAAAAAGGAGTATAAGTAATTTTTACTTATTAATTTGTAGAAACGTTACATCATATGTACTAATATTGGCAGCAGAGTGAGAAAACCAAAATCTTCACACATACAGAATTTCATTGAAAACTTTATAGACCTCTTGGAAAGCAATTTAAAAATATGCAATAATATATTCATACCCTTTGACTGATTAATTTCACTTCTAGGTCTTATGCTAAGGAAATTACTAAAAATCCAGTAAATGTAATATGGATGAGTGTTCAATGCAGCATTTCTTAAAATAACCATCCTAAATGTCTAATGGCAAGAAAATAGCTAAAGAAAGTATGTTAGATCCCCTCATTGGAAATTTGCATTTTCACTTACCAGGTAACTATAAGGAATATAGAACAACATCTGAAAATATTTTGCCTTAATTGATATGATTAAAATCTAAATAAATAAGAGAGAGCACATCATATATTCTAAGAAAGCATACAAAATGTCGATAGTGTTATTGGGGGGATAAATGGTTATATTTTACATTAACTAATGTAAAATATTTCTAATTTGTTTTTAAAAATATTTTAAAAAATTGGCCGGCGCCGCGGCTCACTAGGCTAATCCTCCGCCTAGCGGCGCCGGCACACCGGGTTCTAGTCCCGGTTGGGGTGCCGGATTCTGTCCCGGTTGCCCCTCTTCCAGGCCAGCTCTCTGCTGTGGCCAGGGAGTGCAGTGGAGGATGGCCCAGGTGCTTGGGCCCTGCACCCCATGGGAGACCAGGAGAAGCACCTGGCTCCTGGCTCCTGCCATCGGATCAGCGCAATGCGCCGGCCGCAGCGCGCTGGCCGCGGTGGCCATTGGAGGGTGAACCAACGGCAAAGGAAGACCTTTCTCTCTGTCTCTCTCTCTCACTGTCCACTCTGCCTGTCAAAAAAAAAAAATTAAAAAATTGGAAAGATATTGAATCCAGGAGGTTTGTCTTGTTTCTATTATATTAGGCTATAATTTAAAAATAATAGGACTCTTTTCTAAGTTGTTCAGAACTTCCAGTCCTATCTCAATATAACACTGTCATTTTCAATCCTGACTGGTTGTAAGAATGATTTGCAGTTTTAACAAAAAGTAGCGATGCCCACGTGCATCTCCAGAGGTTCTGAATTTAATTTGTTTAGGGAAGGGCCTGCACATTAGGGACTTGTGGTCTTTGATATTTGTTTTGTTTTCAGTCTCCTGGGTGATGCTGCTTTGCAGCTAAGGTTGACAGTACTCATCTAAATAAATACTTAATTTCCTTTGTCTCACATAATTTCAGCAATTATCACAATTTGCATGCAAAAAACATAAGATTTTTTTTGAAAGAGGAAACTTAACCTAATGTGATGAAATTAAAGGGAATATATTTAACATTCTTTACTCATATTCTATCCTTCTAAAATATGCCACAAATAGTTAAAACAGTACTTTTGTAAGATACAGGTGGTGGGAGTCAATATTAGCACATAAAAAAAAAAGACTCCCACATATTTAAAAAGTACCTTAGTATAAGCATATAACTTATGTATCATCATAAAAGTTCTGCACCATTATGCTTAATGAAATAGAGCCAGTCCCAAAAGGACAAATATATGATTTCTCTGATATGTGGTAGTTAACATAGACTACAAAAATGTATATAGATGAAACTGATATCTCATGATTTGATTGCTTTAATTGGCCTTGTTTATACTCATGTGGAACTGTGGTATCTTGACTTTTTAGTTGTTGAATATTATGTTTTCTGGTGCATTAATCCTGGAGGGAGTACTGCACATTTGGGCCACATTAATATTTAAGAGTTAGTATCTTGAATGATGGAGTTGAGTTACTCTCTACTTTGAACTTGTCAATTCCCTCCAGAGGACTTTATTCTTTGTGGGTTTACTTTTAAGATGAGCAGAGGCTACAATCAACGGACCAAGATGGTGATGGGACTGGTTACCATGCAAGATCTGGAGACAATTCAACATTCTGATTTGTAGTAACTGATATACAGAGTACAAAAAAGAGTGAAATTTACATTTTGAGATTTGATTATTGTTTATAGCCCTTGTCTATATTCCTGAGGAATAGTAGTTTTTCTACTTATCACTTGTTAAAATCTTTATTTAGTGGAGGGTTAAGCTTTTGATTATAAAGTAAATTGAAAGTATGTCATTGCACAAATTGAAAGAAAAATAAGAAAGGAAGGAGAAGGAAGGGTGAGAGCAAGGGAGGTAGGGAGGGTATGATGGAAAGTATCACTATGCTCTTAAAACATTATATATGAAATATATGAAATATTTTCCTTTATATAAACTTAAAAATTATATATAAAGAAGAAGGGACATAAGGGTACACAATAACTTTCTTCAGATATTTGCAGAGTTGCTACAATGAAAAGGGATAGAGCAATTTCTGTATGTCTAGAATGTAGATGAGAGATTAAATCATTTCTCTGATTCCCTAAGTTCACAAACTAGAATTAATGGTTGAAAATATTGTTTTTGTAGTTAGAAAAAAAAAGGAAAATTTAAATTTCTAGTAGTGAGAAATGTTCAAGAAAATAGTGAGATACACATCATTGCAAAATTTACACAATGGATCATTCTAATGTAAATATAGACATAAATAGAGACATCCTCTAATGTTCCTTCCAACCTTGAAAATCTCTATTGGTGGTAATATTCCAAATTACTCTCCTCAATTTCAGTTTCAGCTTATGTAGTTTGCTGAATCAAATTCCATTTCAACATCAGAGAAGAAAGATAACAACAAAAAGGCTTCTTATAATTTACCTTACCTTTTAGGAAGTCACTGGGACTTTCCTTTCCAGTTTTAGGTCAAGGGGGCATTTCATCTTTGTGTCAGGTCAAAACTGTTGGAAACCTATTGACTAATAGGTTCTGCATCCCAGTGGTAGGCACTGCTGCTTATTACTTGTGTGATTGACCTGCCCTCTCCTACCTAGCTATCACAGCCTTGATTTTGTTCAGGATAAGCTCAGAAAAGATGGATATCTCTCCTGTCTAAACAAAACATGGTAGCCCTATTTGCCATTTTGCCTGTGATTTGTTTAGGGGAGAGTTTTCACTAAAGATTTGACTAAAGATGACTAAAGATTTGACTAAAGATGTTTAAGGGGAATTCTTTTTTTTTTAACTTTTATTTAATAAATATAAATTTCCAAAGTACAGAATATTGATTACAATGGCTTCCCCCCATAACGTCCCTCCAACCCGCAACCCTCCCCTTATCCACTCCCTCTCCCCTTCCATTCACATCAAGATTCATTTTTGATTCTCTTTATATACAGAAGATCAGTTTAGCATACATTAAGTAAAGATTTCAACAGTTTGCACCCACACAGAAACACAAAGTGAAAAATACTGTTTGAGTACTAGTTATAGCATTAAATCTCAATGTACAGCACACTAAGGACAGAGATCCTACATGAGGAGTAAGTGCACAGTGACTCCTGTTGTTGACTTAACAAATTGACACTCTTGTTTATGGCATCAGTAATCACCCTAGGCTCTTGTCATGAGCTGCCAAGGCTATGGAAGCCCCCTGAGTTCACTGACTCTGATCATATTTAGACAAGGCCATGGTCAAAGTGGAAGTTCTCTCCTCCCTTCAGAGAAGGTACCTCCTTCTTTGATGACCCATTCTTTCCACTGGGATCTCACTCATGGAGATCTTTCATTTAGGTTTTTTTTTCCCCAGAGTGTCTTGGCTTTCCATGCCTGAAATACTCTCATGGGCATTTCAGCCGGATCCGCATGCCTTAAGGGCTGATTATGAGGCCAGAGTGCTGTTAGGACATTTGCCATTCTATGGGTCTGCTGTGTATCTCACTTCCCATGTTGGATCATTCTCTCCCTTTTTTATTCTATCAGCTAGTATTTGCAGACACTATTCTTGTTTATGTGATCCCTTTGGTTCTTAGTCCTATCATTACGATCAATTGTGAACAGAAATTGATCACTGGGACTAGTGAGATGGCATTGGTACATGCCACCTCGATGGGATTGAATTCGAATCCCCTGGTATGTTTCTAACTCTACTGTTTGAGGTAAGTCAGCTCGAGCATGTCCCGAATTGCACATCTCTTCCCTCTCTTATTCCCACTCTTATATTTAACAGCGATCACTTTTCAGTTAAGTTTCAACACTTAAGAAGAATTGTGTATTGATTACAGTATTCAACCAAAAGTATTAAGTAGAACAAACAAAAAAAATACTAAGAGGGATAACATATTAAGCTGCTCACCCTGACTGTTAATATGTTATCCCTCTTAGTATTTTTTTTGTTTGTTCTACTTAAGGGGAATTCTTCTACAGAGATAGAATGGACTACTGTGAATAATTTTCTTCCTAATGAATAGCAGATGAGCAGTAGAAAAACATCCCTTTGTTACCCTCTTTGACAGATTCTCTTGCAATGTGATATGTTGAGCTTTGGTAGCTATCTTGCAACCATGAGAAGGAAGTCAAAATAATTGCAGGGAGACCAACTCAAAGTCGTGCCATCATAGACTCCAGAAAGGCCTAGCTACAGAGTTCTCTTATCAAGCAATGTAATAAATCTTTATTGTGTTGTCAGGTTTTATTTGGATATTCTGTTACTAGCAACCTTAATATCCTTATAAAGTTCCAGATGAAGAATTCAGGGTTGAATGCATTACAGAAACGTTGTGACAAATACACTTATATAGGAGAAACTTCTATATTTGTGTTGTAACATAATTAAGCTTGGAGGAATCTAGATATTATCTATCAATATGTCTATTTCTGTCTCTATCTCTATCTCCATCTTGATCTATAATCTATGTACCAACCTACCTACCTATCTATAATTCAACAGTTGTAACAACCAAGTTAAGTGACATAAGAAGGTCTTCAAATCAAACTGGTTTAATGGTCAATGGAACATTTAGTGTTAATCCCTGTATTGTCTCAGCCATATACCTGTTATGTAAAATTGTTTCCAACTATGCAAATTTACACAAGAATACTATTTCACAGATGAAAAATTAAGCATCTTAAGTAAAGAGTCCATCATCACATGACTAGGAAGTGTCTAGGACAGTAAGTGACAATATAGAACCCTATGCAGTCTGACTCCTAAATCTATGTTTTTGGCAAGAGTACTATGCTATATTATAATATCACATGATAAATTAAGCAGTGAGAAAGAATGTCTAGTATGTAAGAGAACAGAGCAAGATGAGGATACAAGCTAGGTGCCACCAAAAGTGGATATGATGTTTTCCCCTGGAGTTCAAAGTACCAGAAAAGAAAAGCTTTCTGGTAGAGACAAATTTCTTGATAAAAGACTTAAAATGTAAGTGAGGAAGAAGAAAAGAGGACACAGAATGACTTTCAAAAATATGAAAATGCCTTTTTCTTCAATCATCATAAATTTATACTTATAAGAAACACGAGATTGAATATGCTAAATGGGAATGATAGTCCTGTGTGTTAGTCCATTTTGTGTTGCTAAAACAAAGTATCTGAACTTGGTTCCTTTATAAAGAAAAGTGGTTTGGTTAGTTCACGGTTCTGGATTTGAAAGAGGTAAGAGTGTCCTAGTGGATAGTCATATGGCAAAACTCAATGCAAGGAAGGAAGAAATAAAAGACAGGAAGAGATAGAGAAAGAAAAACAGAAAGAGATGGAGAGAGAGACAGAGAGAGAGACAGAGAGATATCACATGATGAGAGAGGAAGAACAATAGCAAGCTGGGAAAGCCAAACGCCCTTTATGACAAGCTGTTCTCAAGGTACCCATCCAGTCTCATGAGATGAACATTAATTCCTTCGGAGGGAGGTGCCCCAATGACCTAACCACTTCTCACTATGTCTTACCTCTTAAAGGTTCCACTGCTTCTTAAAAACACCACACTAGAGACTAAGCTTCCAACACATGAACCTTTGGGAAACAAGTTATATTCCAGTTATTGTACCCTAGTGACCTCATCCTGCCATTTTAAAAGGACAACTGGTGATGAGAGAACAACAGACTGTTTTCTAGTATTTTTATATTACTTAGAATGGTTTGATCCCTTGCCATTTCTATGCCAAATTCCAAATATCTCAGCAATAATTTTGTAATGACACAATTGTCATTAACACTTTTCAATCACTTTAGAAGTCCTCATTTAGCTGTAAGTCAAGGTACACTTAATTTAAATAATGTTCTGAAATCCATTAATGCAAATAGCCTGTTGTGTATAGAAGAAAAGTCAGTTAGATAGAAGTCAAATTATGTAGGTTCTAGTCTCTCTCTAATGCGTGCCTTACTCTGAATACTCTGGGGAAAATATTCAATCCATATGGCCTGCAGTCTCCTCAGAAGTGAAAATGAGGGCACTGATACCTGCATGCTGATCTGCACAGGGCTGTTTTGAAGATCCAAGGGAACAACAGTTTTGAAAGCTTTTTGGAAACATAAAGGGACTCCACATATAAAATGTTTTATTGCTCTTCATGTACAACATTCACAAGTACTGAATTTTCATTATTCCAAACTGGTCTCTTAATGATTCAACTATGCAACCATATATTTCAAAAGAAACCTAAAAAGCTGTATATTGGTTTGAAGGCACTCCTGTATTTTTAGGTTGGGATCACTTCCCGTGTAAGATGGGCAGAGGATGGGGATGGCAGTGCTTATACAGTTGGGGACATTAACTTTATTCTTATTTCTATGGAAAACTTAGCATCATTCAGGAACCATAACATTCCTAGGGAAGACAATGAGTAACTATTTTGCAAAAGCTCACAAAGAAACAGCTAGAGGGGTCCAAACCAGAGTGACACAATATATTCACATAATTTTGAGTGATGGTGTCAGAAATCAATGGTCTTTTGCTGTAGTTTCACCTCCATTAGAAGCAAAGTCAAACAGGTTTCTTGAAGTTGAGATTTATCTGATGCTTGGGTGCCTAACAAGACACTAAATGCCAGAAGGACTTTTGTGAAAGAATTAGGAATTCTTTTAGTTTCTGCTAACTGCCCTGGACACTTAAGAAGCACGGGCCTTAGGGAGCTTGAAGGATTGACAAGTCTACAGCTGCAACAGAGAGGTGGAAGAGAACTGTTTCATTGAAAACCGGCTAATGAAACCAATCTCATATCTTGCCCATGTATTTATTTTAGTTGATACCATTGTTCATGGTCAGTCCATTATCCTTTTTTTTATCTTTTATTTAATGAATATAAATTTCCAAAGTACGACTCATGGGTTACAATGGCTTTCCCCCCCATACCGTCCCTCCCACCCACAACCCTCCCCTTTCCCACTCCCTCTCCCCTTCCATTCACATCAAGATTCATTTTCGATTATCTTAATATACAGAAGATCAGCTTAGTATACCTTAAGTAAGGATTTCAACAGTTTGTTCCCACACAGAAACATAAAGTGAAAAATAATAGATGATTTTTTTAAATGATGATGAAATCAGATCAGACCTATTGTCATGTTTAATCCCAGTGAGAGTCAAGTTGGGAATTGATAATTTCTTTTTTTTTTTTTTTACAGAAGATCAGTTTAGTGTACATTAAGTAAAGATTTCAATCGTTTGCACCCCCATAGAAACACAAAGTGAAATATACTGTTTGAGTACTCGTTATAGCATTAAATCTCAATGCACAGCACATTAAGGACAGAGATCCTACATGAGGAGTAAGTGCACAGTGACTCCTGTTGTTGACTTTACAAATTGACACTCCTGTTTATGGCATCAATAATCTCCCTATGCACCAGTCATGAGTTTCCAAGGCTATGGAAGCCCCTTGAGTTCTCCGACTCTTATCTTGTTTAGACAAGGTCATAGTCAAAGTGGAGGTTCTCTCCTCCCTTCAGAGAAAGGCACCTCCCTCTTTGAAGACCTGTTCTTTCCACTGGGATCTCACTCACAGAGATCTTTTTGCCAGAGTGCCTTGGCTTTCCATGCCTGAAATACTCTCATGGGCTTTTCAGCCAGATCCGAGTGCCTTTAGGGCTGATTCTGAGGCCAGAGTGCTATTTAGGACATCCGCCATTCTATGAGTCTGCTGAGTATCTCACTTCCCATGTTGGATCACTCTCCCCTTTATTTATTCTATCGGTTAGTGTTAGCAGATACTAGACTTGTTTATGTGCTCCCTTTGACTCTTAGTCCTTTCATTATGATCAATTGTGAACTGAAATTGATCACTTGGAATAGTGAGATGGCATTGGCACATGCCACCTTGATGGGATTGAATTGGAATCCCCTGGTATGTTTCCAACTCTACCACTTGGGGCAAGTCAGCCTGAGCATGTCCCAAATTATACATCTCTTCCCTCTCCCATTCCCACCACCATGTTCAACAGGGATCACATTTCAGTTAATTTTCAACACTTGAGAATAACTGTGTGATAATTACAGAATTAAGCCAGTCATATTAAGTAGAACAGACAAAAAAAAATACTATGAGGGATAATGTATTAAGTTGTCCATTAGCAGTCAGGGCTATGCTGATCAAGTCACCATTTATCATACTGTCCATTTTACTTCAGGAGGTTTCCTTTTTGGTGTTCAGTCAGTTGTCACCGATCAGGGAGAACATATGGTATTTGTCCCTTTGGGACTGGCTTACTTCACTCAGCATGATGTGTTCCAGATTCCTCCATTTTGTTGCAAATGACTGGATTTCGTTGTTTCTTACTGCGGTATAGTATTCTAAAGAATACATATCCCATAATTTCTTTATCCAGTCTACCATATATGGGCATTTAGGTTGGTTCCAGGTCTTGGCTATTGTGAATTGTGCTGCAATAAACATTAGGGTGCAGACCGCTTTTTTCTTTATCAATTTAAACTCCTTTGGGTAAATTCCAAGGAGTGGGATGGCTGGGTCAAACGGTAGGGTTATATTCAGGTTTCTGAGGAATCTCCAGACTGATTTCCATAGTGGCTTGACCAGTTTGCATTCCCACCAACAGTGGGTTAGTGTCCCTTTTTCCCCACATCCTCGCCAGCATCTGTTGTTGGTAGATTTCTGTATGTGAGCCATTCTAACCGGGGTGAGGTGAAACCTCATTGTGCTTTTGATTTGCATTTCCCTGATTGCTAGTGACCTTGAACATTTTTTCATGTGCCTGTTGGCCATTTGGATTTCCTCTTTTGAAAAATGTCTATTGAAGTCCTTGGCCCATCTCTTAATTGGGTTGTTGGTTTTGTTTTTGTGGAGTTTCTTGATCTCTTTTAGATTCTGGTTATTAACCCTTTATCTGTTGCATAGTTTACAAATATTTTTTCCCATTCTGTTGGTTGTCTCTTCACTCTCCTGACTGTTTCTTTTGCAGTACAGAAACTTCTCAATTTGATGCAATCCCAATAGTTGATTTTGGCTTTGCCTGTCTGTGCCTCCCGGGTCTTTTCCAGAAATTCTTTGCCTGTGCCAATATCTTGAAGGGTTTCTCCAATGTTCTCTAATAACTTAATGGTGTCAGGACGTAGATTTAGGTCTTTAATCCACGTTGAGTGGATTTTTGTGTAAGGTGTAAGGTAGGGGTCTTGCTTCATGCTTCTGCACGTGGAAATCCAGTTTTCCCAGCACCATTTATTGAATAGACTGTCCTTGCTCCCGGAATTAGTTTTAGATCCTTGATCAAATATAAGTTGGCTGTAGATGTTTGGATTGATTTCTGGTGTTTCAATTCTGTTCCATTGGTCTATCCATCTGTTTCTGTACCAGTACCATGCTGTTTTGATTACAACTGCCCTGTAGTATGTCCTGAAGTCTGGTATTGTGATGCCTCCGGCTTTGTTTTTGTTGTACAAGATTGCTTTAGCTATTCGAGGTCTCTTGTACCTCCATATGAATTTCAGCATCATTTTTTCTAGATCTGTGAAGAATGTCTTTGGTATCTTGATTGGGATTGCATTGAATCTATAAATTGCTTTTGGGAGAATGGACATTTTGATGATGTTGATTCTACCAATCCATGAGCATGGAAGATTTTTCCATTTTTTGGTATCCTCTTCTATTTCTTTCTTTAAGGTTTTGTAATTTTCATCGTAGAGATCTTTAACGTCCTTGGTTAAGTTTATTCCAAGGTATTTGATTGTTTTTGTAGCTATTGTGAATGGGATTGATCTTAGCAGTTCTTTCTCAGTCATGGCATTACTTGTGTATACAAAGGCTGTTGATTTTTGTGCAGTGATTTTATATCCTGCCACTTTGCCAAACTCCTCTATGAGTTCCAATAGTCTCTTAGTAGAGTTCTTTGGATCCTCTAAGTACAGAATCATATCGTCTGCAAAGAGGGATAGTTTGACTTCTTCCTTCTTGATTTGTATTCCTTTGATTTCTTTTTCTTGTCTGATGGCTCTGGCTAAAACTTCCAGAACTGTGTTAAATAGCAGTGGTGAGAGTGGGCATCCCTGCCTGGTGCCAGATTTCAGTGGAAATGCTTCCAACTTTTCCCCATTCAATAGGATGCTGGCTGTGGGTTTTTTATAAATTGCTTTGATTATATTGAGGAATGTTCCTTCTATACCCAATTTGCTTAGAGTTTTCATCATGAAAGGGTGTTGAATTTTATCAAATGCTTTCTCTGCATCAATTGAGATAACCATATGGTTTTTCTTCTGCAGTCTGTTAATGTGGTGAATCACATTGATTGATTTGCGAATGTTGAACCATCCCTGCATACCAGGGATGAATCCCACTTGGTCTGGGTGGATGATTTTCCTGATGTGTTGTTGTATTCTATTGGCCAGAATTTTATTGAGGATTTTTGCATCTATGTTCATCAGGGATATTGGTCTGTAATTTTCTTTCAGTGCTGCATCTTTCTCTGGCTTAGGGATTAAGGTGATGCTGGCTTCATAGAAAGAATTTGGGAGGATTCCCTCTTCTTCGATTGTTCTGAATAGTTTGAGAAGAAATGGGATTAGTTCTTCTTTAAATGTCTGGTAGAATTCAGCAGTGAATCCATCTGGTCCTGGGCTTTTCTTTGTTGGGCGGGCCTTTATTACTGTTTCAATTTCTGTTTCAGTTATGGGTCTATTTAGGTTTTCGATGTCTTCCTGGTTCAATTTAGGTAGGTTGCATGTGTCCAGGAATCTATCCATTTCTGATAGATTTTCCTGTTTGCTGGCATACAGGTCCTTGTAGTAATTTCTGATGATTCTTTTTATTTCTGTGGTGTCTGTTGTTACGTTTCCTTTTTCATCTCTGATTTTATTGATTTGGGTCTTTTCTCTTCTTTTTTTAGTTAGTTGGGCCAATGGGGTGTCAATTTTGTTTATTTTTTCAAAAAACCAGCTTCTCGCTTGGCTGATTTTTTGTAATGTTTTTTTGGATTCAATCCTGTTAATTTCTTCTCTGGTTTTAATTATTTCTCTTCTCCTACTAGATTTGGGTTTGGTTTGCTGCAGTTTTTCTAGGTCCTTGAGGTGCGCTGAAAGCTCATTTATTTGGTACCTTTCCAATTTCTTGATATAGGCACCTATTGCTATAAATTTGCCTCTCAATACTGCTTTTGCTGTATCCCGTAAGTTTTGATATGTTGTGTTGTTGTCTTCATTTACTTCCAGAAAGTTTTTGATTTCTCTTTTGATTTCTTGAATGACCCAGTGTTCATTCAGGAGCATGTTGTTCAGTCTCCATGTGTTTGCATACTTTCTGGGGTTTCCTGAGTTGCTAATTTCCAGCTTCATCCCGCTGTGGTCTGAGAAGCTGCATGGTATGATTCTAATTCTTTTAAATTTGCTGAGACTTGCTTTATGGCCTAGTATGTGATCAATCCTAGAGAAGGTTCCACGCGCTGCTGAGAAGAATGTGAAGTCTGTAGATGTAGGGTTGAAAGTTCTGTAGATATCTGTTAGATCCATTTGGGCAATAGTGTCAATTAAATCTGCTGTTTCCTTGTTGATCTTCTGTCCGGATGATCTGTCTATTTCTGAGAGTTGAGTATTGAAGTCCCCCAGTACTATTGTATTGGAATCTAAATCTCCCTTTAAGTCCCTTAACATATCTTTTAAATAGACCGGTGCCCTGTAATTAGGTGCATATACATTTATAATAGTTACATCTTCCTGTTGAATTGAACCCTTAATCATTATATAGTGTCCCTCTTTGTCTCTCTTAACAGTTTTTGTATTAAAGTTTATTTTGTCTGATATTAATATGGCTACACCTGCTTTTTTTTCATTTCTGTTGGCATGGAATATCTTTTTCCAACCTTTCACTTTCAGTCTGCATGCCTCTTTGTTAGAGAGATGTGTTTCTTGTAGGCAACAAATAGTTGGGTTGTGTTCTGTGAGCCAGTCAGCCAAACGGTGTCTTTTAACTGAAGAATTCAGACCATTAATGTTCAATGTGCCAATTGATACGTAGTGACTTTCCCCTGCCATTTTCCCGGAAATATTTTCTAGTATATGCTTTGAGCTTCCCATGCTCTTTTACTGGTAGGTGTTCTTCCTTTCCCTTCTTTCATATTGATGGCCGTGTTTCTGTGTTTCTGAGTGTAGCACATCTTTAAGTATCTTTTGCAGGGCCGGACGAGTGGCCACAAAGTCTTTCAATTTCTGTTTGCTATGAAAGGTCTTTATTTCACCTTCATTCACAAATGAGAGCTTGGCAGGATATAATATTCTGGGCTGGCAATTTTTCTCTCTTAGCACCTGTGCTATGTCTCGCCATTCCCTCCTAGCTTGTAGGGTTTCTGATGAGAAGTCAGCTGTGAGTCTGATTGGAGATCCTCTGAGAGTAATCTGACGTTTCTCTCTTGCACATTTTAGGATCTTTTCTTTATGTTTCACTGTGGTAAGTTTAATTACCACGTGTTGTGGTGAGGATCTCTTTTGGTCATGTTTATTGGGGGTTCTATGAGCTTCCTGTACTAGGATATCTCTGTCCTTCTCCAAACCTGGAAAGTTCTCTGCTAGTATCTCACTAAAAAGGCCTTCCAATCCTTTCTCTCTCTCCATGCCTTCAGGAACTCCTAGAACTCGAATGTTGGTTTTTTTAATAGTATCCTGTAGATTCCCAACAATATTGTTTAGGTTTCTAATTTCCTCTTCTTTTCTTTGGTTTGACTGTATGTTTTCCTGTGCTCTATCTTCTAAGTCCGATATTCTCTCTTCTGCTTCACCCATTCTGTTTTTAAGGCTTTCTAATGTGTTTGTCATTTGATCTATTGAGCTCTTCATTTCATTTTGATTTCTCTTGACTATTACACTTTCCTGTTCTACTAGTTTCTGAGTTTCATTTTGACTCTTCCTTAAAATTTCATTTTCACGAGAGAGATTTTCAATCTTGTCCATTAAGGATTTCTGTAGTTGAAGGATTTGCTTTTGAAAACTTCTAAATGTTCTTATCATAAATTTTTTGAAATCCGTATCTTGCATTTCTTCTATCTCATCATCTTCATACTCTTGGCTTGGGGTGTTTTGCTTATTTGGAGGCATCATAGTGTCATCGTTGATCTTGCTCCCTCTATTTCTGTGTTTGTTACTCGGCATAGTTAATTCTTCTTGCGTCACTTTCTTTCTTTTTTTTTTTTATACTGTGTCCGTGTTAAGTGGACTGCCTGCTGTTGGAGGAGCCTTGGAGGCTTGAGATGGGTGCGGCCTGAGAGCTCTGCCTGGTTCTTCCTGGTTAAGGGTGTGCAAAGGTGACACCCTCAGGTTATGCTTGGTAAATCTCTCTCTTTTTATTTATTTATTAATTTTATTTATTCAGGGGGTAAGTAACACCACAGGGCAGGGCTGTGCAGCATTGATGGTATTTAGCTTCCAGTCTTTGGCTCCTCTGGACTCCCACTGGGTTGCCTAGGCTACTGAATTGTAGTGACTCAGTTCCTTAACTCTCCCCCATTGATATGTAAATCCAAAGAGGAGGCCTGCTCTTTGTCTCTTGGGAATTCTTCAAGCCTTGCAGCCTTGTAACCTTTGCAAGGTTAGGGGGAAGAGAAACCCCGAAGCTTTTTTTTTTCCTTCTTTCCGGTAGTGAGTTTGCTGCACTTTCCGGCCCCCCTCTAGATTCTGACCCCCGTTTCCCCACCAATGTCTCGGGTTATTGAGCTCACCTCCCCTTCCAGCGCCGATGTGTGGACTCGGAGCCCTGAGCGTCCCAAGTCTCCCCGCTGTTGTCTGTGTGGCATGCACTCCCCTTGGAGCACTGTCGCGTAGACCCTGGGGCTTCTGAGGCTGGGTCCCGTGACTTGGCTTCTGCCCGGTAGTCCATTATCCTTAATTAGCATAAATTAATCTCGATAAAAATTTACTTGAGTTTCGAGTGACTCATCCCTAATGGTTGTGAATTTATGCAATTACAATATATGCATTTTTTAAAAAATCTGAAATAAATTTCAGCAGTTGAAGGGATAGCAGACTAGGTGGTAGTTCTATCAATTTTCTTTTCCCCCAAAAGAGGAAATAATTTCTCAACAAATAAGTGCAGGATTTTGTTATAGTGCACATTCAATGATGTCCCTTGCAGGCTGTGTATTGTACAGTTGAGTATCTCATGTAATGTAGCAGGTAAAGCCTTCATCTGTGATACTAATATTCTATAAGTGTGCCAGTTTGTGTCCCAGCTGTTATGCTTCTGATTCATCTCCCTGCTAATGCCCTGGGAAAAGCAGTGAAAGTTGGACCCCCATCCCCCATGTGGGAGATCCAGATGTAGCTCCTGGTTCTCTCTCTCTCTCTCTCAACTCTGTCTTTCAAATAAATAACCAAATATTTTAAGAAAATTGGAAATAAAGGTTTAAAGACTCTGTGGTATGATCTTGGGTTATTTACTTTTAATGATTCTTAGTTCTCTAGCCTGTAAAATGAGAAATTAGGTTTAAATGACTTCCAAGCTTTCTTCAAGTTGAAAAAGCCCGATGTTAGCTTTCAGGATTTTTCAGGTTTGTAAATTTTGGAAACAAAACTTGAAAGACAATTACTAATGATACTGACTTAAGGTTAGCAAAAAACTAAATCACAGCCCTTCTCTACTGCTAAATCATTTTTGAATGATTGTTTTCAGATTTTTTTTAATTCACTCCATTTCAAACATAAAACTATAAGTTAATATATATTCAGGATGACTAATATAATGAATTAAAAACAATTGTAAAAGGAAAGAAAGTTTTAAATAAAATTACCTTAGGAGAAAATTACAATAACTTTCTAAAAAAACTTCACTTCTCAATGTATATGAATATTACATGCAAGTAGATGTATCTACATATTCATTTTAATATCACATTAGCAGAAAATTTACAAGACTAATTTTACCAATACATATGTTGTAACTGGAATATGTGTGCTGTTCTTTTTCATTTAGTTATCTTAATTTTATTGTAGGAGTAATCAAATTTTCACGGAGATCTTTCTCCCAAGCATGTTAATTACTTCAAGGTGTCTGAAGGTCCTGCAGACTAAGAGAACAACCTTGCTTCCAGGGTCGTGAACATAAACTCCTGGGAGTTTTCCCTTTAAGAAAGGGCCTGAAAATCCTGATTCAAGCAAAAAGTTAATACAGCCTTTGGAAGCAATCTTTGGAAGCAAAGCCTGTTACTCTCTTGCTCCCAGAGCCCAGTCCTTGCCATCACATCCATTCCTTTTGCATTTAGGGGTGGATTACAAGGCTGTGGTCCAAAACAAATTCCCCTGGTATGTCAGGATGCAAGGCCTGGCATATATAACTATCATACATGCACAAATGAGAGGTATTACTGGTCTTTGAAGTAAGAGTACAAAAGAAAAATTGCCTACTTCAGCTACCATCACACAAACTTTTGACAACTGAATTGCAGTTCAACAGAAATGATTTTTATTTGTGTTCAGCTTATTAGTAGTAGTAATGGAGAGAGAGAAAGGGAGACAGACAGACAGACAGAGATCTTCACTGTATAGACTAATAGACTCACTCCTTCAAAGGCACACTATGATAGGGCTGGGTTGAAGCCAAAGCCGGTATAGGAGTTGGGAACTTAATCTGCATCTCACATGTGGGTGACAGGGACTCTACTCCTGGAACCATTACCTGTTTACTCATACACTCTGTATTAGCATGAAGCTAGAACCCAAAGCAGAGCAGATTCAAACCCAAGCACTCAAATACAGGATGTGAATGTCTTAACTGTTAGGCCAAATGCTAGTCCCTCTACATGCAGTTTTCAGAGGACTTCAGGCTTACATTTCTCATACAGCCACACACAACTACTCCCTAAAGCACCAATGAAGGCACGTAAAAAGATTGAAATTCAGAGCTTCAGTGTAAACCCACTGACAGATTCTGGGAAGAATTTCTGCTAATTATGTCCTAAAAATGATCAGTTCATTCTTTTTCATGTTCTCCCCATGCAACAAAAAGATAAGTCTCATCTACAACCTTCCCCTTAGGATACAAATCCCAGGATCAATACAGACTTATAAAGAATGGGCAAGCATTTGTTTATTGTAGAAGTCTTGTGTTCTGAAGCAACCAATACATTGATCTGCAGTACTTGATCTCTCTAGTTAATAAATAGAATAATATTATGCACTTTTTGTATTTACAAAAAGGATATGCATTCACCACAGAATTTTTGAAAATTCAGAAAAAATATAGAAAAAGAATAAATGCATTCCCATCCACTACCTAGAGAAAAACACTATGAAAATAAGAACATACAACCTTTCTTTTCTAAGTATTATTCCACAAAGTACAAAAATCACAGAATGCTATATATACAACTTTATAACCTACTTTTACATTAAAATACTATAATTCCTGTCATCAAATATGCTTAGAACTTGTATGTTTACATAGGTAAATGACAGATAAATATTACTAGCCCATTATTCCATTGCATGCTTTTGCCATACACAAATAGTATCCTATTATTGGACATGAAGCTTTTGATTGTTTATTGTCAATAATATTCAATTGAACATATATAGCTTTTTCTGTATATCCAATTTAAGTGGAATTTCTGG
Organism: Oryctolagus cuniculus; assembly: GCF_964237555.1. Taxonomy (NCBI): domain Eukaryota; kingdom Metazoa; phylum Chordata; class Mammalia; order Lagomorpha; family Leporidae; genus Oryctolagus; species Oryctolagus cuniculus. The sequence goes on along the minus strand of NC_091453.1, from coordinate 116,783,904 downwards.
GTCAAAAGAAATGCTTATCTTTTCATTTTAAAGCATATCCAATGTTATTAAACAAAATTTTTAAGTATCATGAAGTGTCTGACTTTCATCAGCTTCAAGGTTAATGTTGCTGCTAATTTTGGCATATTACTGAACTTGAAATCTGGTAACACCTGCTAAATTGATTTTTCTATTTCTTTAAAGCCCTCCCTCCCTCCCACCCTCCCTCCTCTCTCTCTCTCTTTATCTGTTTCTCTTTCTTTCTTTCTTTCTTTCTTTCTTTCTTTCTTTCGAGACAGAGAGACAGTAAGACAAACAGAGTGATCTCTCATGCATTGGTTCATTTCCCAAGTGTTCAAAATAACTAGGCCTGGACCAGGTTGAAGATGTGAGCCATCACTTGCTCCCAGAATATGTATTAGCAGCACGCTGGAATTGAGAATGGATCTGGGACTCAAATTCAGGCACTCCAATATGGGGTTTGGGCATCCTATCAGGTGACTTAACTACTGCACCAAACATCCAACCCTCTCTATGGATTCTATTGTATCAATGTCTTGGAAAAATCTTCATTGTTTCTTCTTACATGTATTGCTTTATTTCTTGAGAACAGTAGATTAAAACCAAATTGTTAAAGTATCATAATGCAGTTATCTGCCAGCATGAAGTATCATGAGCCCAAGCATATTATGAATTTTCAAATAATTTGTTTTGTACTTCTATTTACACCTTCAGCTCTGTGATTCTACTATCTATGCAAATTGTTTTTTTTTTGTTGATCTTGGAAAATAACATTGGCATCTTCCTAAATCTCAGAGGTGTTTACTGCTAGTATCTTGTGCCTTTGTCTTCCTGTAGCCAACCTTGCTTGATGTCCAAATATCAGCATCCTGAGCACAGAATTCACCTAAGAATAACTATTCCTAATTTCTTACAAAAAAAAAAAAAACAAAAGGCCACAAGAAATGTAGCACTATTTATAAACTTTTCTGCAGTTTGGGATTAACTATGTTATTTTTGCTGATGATTTGAATTTGCAATTTTGAAGCAGTGAGCCACTTATAAGGAGTAGGGTGGAACTTTGAAATTGAAAATAATGAAGTCCTGGTGGAGAGTTACTTCTACTAAATGTTAAGATCTCATGCAAGTCAAAGATATGGAAGAGAAAAATCCTAGAAAATTCAGAGAAAGTCACTGTAAATATATTGGTGAAGTCAGAAAATGCCATGCTGAGAAAGAACTTCTAATATCAATCTCATTCAGAATAGCTACAAAAACAATCAAATACCTTGGAATAAACTTAACCAAGGATGTCAAAGATCTCTACGATGAGAATTACAAAACTTTAAAGAAACAAAAAGAAGATACAAAAAATGAAAAAATCTTCCGTGCTCATGGATTGGAAGAATCAATATAATTAAAATGTCCATTCTTCCAAAAGCAATTTACAGATTCAGTGTGATACCAATCAAAATACCGAAGATATTCTTCTCAGATCTGGAAAAAAATGATGCTTAAATTCATATGGAAACACAATAGACCTTGAATAGCTAAAGCAATCTTGTACAACAAAAAAAGAGCTGGAGGCATCACAGTACCAGATTTTAAGGCATACCACAGGGCAATTATAATCAAAACAGCCTGGTACTGGTACAGAAACAGATGGATAGACCAATGGAACAGAATCCAAACATCTACAGCCAACTTATATTTGATCAAGGATCTAAAACCAATTCCTGCAGCAAGGACAGTCTATTCAACAAATGGTACTGGGAAAACTGGATTACCACATGCAGAAGTATGAAGCAAGACCCTTACCTTACACCTTACACAAAAATCCACTCAACATAGATTAAAGATCTAAATCTATGACCTGACACCATCAAATAATTAGAGAATATCAGAGAAACCCTATACGATATAGGCACAGGCAAAGCTTTTGGAAAAGACCCCAGAAGCACAGGCGGCCAAAGCCAAAATTAACAATTGGGATTACATCAAATTGAGAAGTTTATGTATGGCAAAAAAAAAAAAAAAAACAAAAAAAACAAAAAAACAAAAAACAAAAAACACACACACACACAAACAAACAAACAAAAAAAACAGGAAAGTGAAGAGGCACCCCACAGAATGGGAGAAAATAGTTGCAAATTATGCAAATGATAACCAGAATCTACAAATAGATCAAGAAACTCCACAACAACAAAACAAACAACCCACTTAAGAAATGGGCCAAGGGCCTCAACAGACAATTTTCAAAAGAAGAAATGTAAAAGACTAACAGACACATGAAAAAATGTTCAGGATCACTAGCCATCAGGGAAATGCAAATAAAAACCACAATGAGGTTTCACCTCACTCCAGTTAGAATGGCTCACATACAGAAATCTACCAACAACAGATGCTGGCAAGGATATGGGGGAAAAGGGACACTAACCCACTGTTGGTGGGAATGCAAACTGGTCAAGCCACTATGGAAGTCAGTCTGGAGATTCCTCAGAAACCTGAATATAACCCTACCATACAACCCAGCCATCCCACTCCTTGGAATTTACCCAAGGGAAATTAAATTGGCAAACAAATGAGCTATCTGCACCTCAATGTTTATTGTAGCTCAATTCACAATAGCTAAGATCTGGAAGCAACCTAAATGTCCATCAACGGTAGACTGGATAAAGAAATTATGGGATATGTACTCTATGGAATACTACACAGTGGTAAAAAAATGAAATCTGGCCATTTGCAATGAAAAGAGGAATCTGGAAAACATCATGCTGAGTGAATTAAGTCAGTCCCAAAGGGACAAATATCATATGTTCTCCCTGATCTGTGACAACCAGCCTAGCACCTAAAAGGAAACTTGTAGAAGTGAAACTTACACTATGAGAAGCAATGACTTGATCTGCCCTTGTCCTGACTGTCAAGGAACAGCTTACTATTTTATTCTTTTAGTAGTTACTTTTTCTACTTAATACCATTGGTTGAACTCTTTACTTAACACATAATTATTCTCAGGTGTTTAAATCCAATTGAAAATTGATCCCTGTTAAAAATAAGAATGGGAATAAGAGAGGGAGGAGATGTACAGTTCAGCACATGCTCAATCAGACTTACCCCAAAGGGTAAAGCTAAAAACTTGCCATGGGACTCCAAATCCCATTAAGTTGGCAGGTGCCGATTCTATTTTACTTGTTTAAATGACCAGTTTTAGTTCATAACTGATCATAAAGATAGGAATAAATATCAAAGAGATCACATAAATAAGACCAAGTGTCTGCTAATAACAATTAATAGAATTAAAAAGCAGAGAGTGATCCAACATGGGAAGCAGGATACACAGCAGACTCATAGAATGACAAATGCCCTAAACAGCACTCTGTCCTCAGAATCAGCCCTTAAGGCATTCAGATCTGGCTAAAATGCCCGTGAGAGCATTTCAGGCTTGGAAAGCCAAAACACTGTGGCAAAAAAAAAAAAGACCTAAATGTAAGATCTCTGTGAGTGATATCCCAATGGAAAGAAGGGGCCATCAAAGAAGGAGGTATCTTTCTCTGAAGGGAGGAGAGAACTTCCACATTGATTATGACCTTGTCTAAATAAGATCAGAGTTTTTGAACTCAAGACTCTTCCACAGCCTTGGCAGCTCATGACAAGAGCCCCGGTTGATCAATGACCTCAAAAATAAGAGTGTCAATTGTTAAATCAACAAGAATCACTTGCTCCCCATATAGGACTTCTGTCTTTAATGTGTTGTACTATGAGAATTAATGGTAAAACTAATCTTCAAACAGTACTTTATACTTTGTGTGTCTGTATGTGTGCAAACTGTTGAAATATTTACTTAGTATAGAGTTGATATTCTGAATATAAAGATAATTAAAAATGAATCTTAATGAAGAATGGGATGGGAAAGGGAGTAGATGGTGGGATGGTTTGGGGGTGGGAGGACGGGTATGGGGGGAAGAACTGCTATAATCCAAAAGTTGTACTTTTGAAATTTATATTTATTAAAGAAAAGTTTTCTATAAAAATATATGTTGGTGAAGTGAGTATATACTGAAGAGATAAAATACAGTGAACTGAAAGAGGTATTTTCAACTGAGGGCGACCAGTTTAAACACAGATTTCAAGTAAGCTTTGAATTGAAAATAAGGGAATCCATTCCACATATTTGTACCATGCAGTGAGAGTCCAATCTCTATTCCTTTTTTTGGCTCCCAAAAATTGGTCCTTAAAAGATTAGAGATCATAGAAATCTCTGTGGAAACTGGCCCGTAACAAAATGCTTTGTGTCTATCCTCTGGCTTAGCCAGTTTCCTGATATATTATGTGCTTAATACACAGCAAGTGTCATCCTTCAAATGTAGAAATTTCAGTTAGTTTTTGAGTGACTCACTGTAAATTATGAATGGATAGTCAATAATCATCATGCATTTAAGCCAAGAATCTGATATTAAAAATAGATCTCAAAATTAATACATTTAAAGTAATTGGGGGAAGTTAGAGTAATCCAAGTAATGAAAGAAAACCTTAAGTAAATATATTAGTTTACATCTCTCAATAATCAGAAAAAAATTCACCACTACATATGAATAAGATAATATTTTGAAGAAACATTCAGAAAATAAGGAAGAGTTTTTGGAAATAATATAATTGCTGATATGAGAATTTAATGAATATTAAAGGTAAATTTGAATACATATCTGAAATATAAGAAAAAAAAGTAGTAAAGGGAATAAAAGGTAAGAAAGATAAGAGGGGCCAGCGCTGTGGCATAATGGGTAAATTGCTGCCTGCAGTGCTGGCATCCCTTATGCGCTTTGGTTTGAGTCCCTGCTGCTTTACTTCCAATCCAGCTCTTTGCTATCGCCTGGGAAAGCAGTAGAAGATGGCCCAAATCCTTGGGCCCTTGTACACACGTGGGCCATTTGGGGAGTGAACCAGCTGGTGAAAGACCTCTCTATCTCTCTTTGTCTCTGCCTCTCTATAACTCTGCCTTTCAAATAAATAAATACATATTTAAAAAGATAAGAAAATTAGTAGATTATTATAGGAAGCGAAACTAATGAAAGTTCTAGAAAGAGATAGCACTGAAATGACAGAGAAAGACATTGTAAATTTTATGAGATAACTTCCTAGAAATGAAGAATAGTAAATTTCCAGATCAAAAGTGCCCACTAAGTACCCAACGCAATTAATGGAAAAAAATTATCCATACCAGGCACATAACTGTGAAATGACATAAAGTCAGAACAAAAGATAACATTGTAAAGTATTCCAAAAATTTAGAACACTGGTCACTTACAAGGAAACAGGAAATAAAATGACATCAGTTTCTTTAAAATAATTTTATACCTAGAAGACAATGGAGATAATATCCACTTCTGAAATTGGCAGCTAGATAATTAGAACAATCTTTTTGTAGAGCACATCTAAAATAAGTTGGATACAATACTATACTCATATTCTTAAAGCATCAAAGAAATGTAGAAATAGTCAAAACTAGAAAATTAAAAGAAAACAGAACCCCAGAATTTAAAGCCACTTTGGCTCTGAGGACATTTTCTGGCCTAAAAAATGCTAAAATGATCTGAATTTTTGGCATTATTTCAAGAGGCAGGGACAATGATCATATCTTACTGTCTTCATAGAGTAGACAGATTGAATAAGTTACCACTCACTCTATATTGGGATACCAAAGGGTTATATCCTCAGCATAAGGGTGAACCAGGAGTAAATAGCACAAATAGTCTTGAGTGATATATACACAAACCTGATATTTATATTATGGTGTTTTTAGAATAGGAATACCTATAAGCACTTGCTATACATCAACAAAGAATCCTCTCTGGAGAAAAAAAGCTATCATTAGGTGCCTCATATAATTCTTACTAGTAAAGTTTCAAATGCAATATTAAGCAAACAGGTAACTATAAACCAGATACATAAAATATACCAACTGCGGTAGACAAAATTCTAAGATGAAGCCCTTTGGAGTCCTCAATTAAACTCTCCATTTTTTAAATCACATATTTATTTGTTACTGTAGAGGGATTTTGCTGATATAATTAAAGTATCAAATCTGTTGATTTGGGGGCCAGAATTGTGATGTATTGGGTTAAGCCTCCACTTGTGATGCAAGCATCCCATAAAATCATGGTTGGCGCCCCAGCTGCTCAGATTCTGATCCAGCTTCCTGCTATTGATCCTTGGAAGGAAATAGAAGATAGCAAGTACTTGGGCCCCTGTACACCCCATATCCTGATGGAGTTCCAGGATCCTGTCTTTGGTCTGGCCCAGCCCTCCCTCCCTCCCTCCTTCCTCCCTCCCTCCCTCCTTCCTCCCTCCCTCCTTCCTCCCTCCCTCCCTCCTTCCTCCCTCCCTCCTTCCTCCCTCTCATACTCTGCCTTTAAAATAAATATTTTTTTGAAAAATCAGTTAGCTTTAACATAAGGAGATTATATTACCCTAAATCTGGGCTAAATTGTATCAGGAAAATAATTAAAATTTCAGATGAAGAACTTTGTCACCTGACAGATATTTGATAGAAGGGAGAATCTCCATTTCTGGCTTTGAAGATGGAGGGGATCATGGACCAAAGAATATAGGCAACATCTGGGAACTGAGGGTTCTCTTCAGCTTTTAGTCATCAAGAAAACAAGAAGCTGCAAGAAACTTAATTTTGCAAGAAAAACATGGCCTTGGATGAAGGCTCTCAGCTCCAGATCAGAATATAGCATGAAAAAGCTTTAATTTCTGCCTTATGAAATCTGAAGGAGAGAACTCTACCTAAAATTCTAACATATCTATGAGATAATAATTGGTTGTTGATTTAAGTGAATAAATTTGTGATTATTTGTTATGCAATAATTGAAAAATGTTAACCAATAGTGACTTCAGAAATTGTAACTACCTGTAATCAAGTATAAAATAGCTATGCTTACTGAATTTAAAGAAATACAAGACAAGCTATAAAAGATCAGCATGAAAAGAGAAATGGTGAAATTTGTCATAGAGTTTTGCATTCACCCATGCAGAATAATAGGCATTTCACAATATTTTCATACATCCAAATATCACACCATATACTCTAAATATGGATATATACACTTTTTTATTTTCCGTTCAAGGTACAGTCTCAATTTATTCAGTTTCTTTTAATTGACACAGTAATTTTACATACAGATGTATATACAAGGACTTCAAAGAATAAAGGAAAATGATATTAAAATATAAATTTTAGTTCTAAAACTAGGCAATCATGTTTTTGTTACTTTAAAGAGAACAGATTTCATGTATTTCATAGGTAAAATTCTAAAAAGATAATCATATTCTTAATCTTATACCTTTTTGTCAATCATATCTCGATGAAGCTGGAATTTTTTTAAAAGATAGTAAAGGGAATAAAAGGTAAGAAAGATAAGCGAGGCCAGTGCTGTGGCATAATGAGTAAAGTTGCCTCCTGCAGTGCCATCATCCCATGTGGGCACTGGTTCGAGTTCCGTCTGCTCCTTTTCCAATCCAGCTCTCTGCTATGGCCTGGGAAAGCAGTAGAAGATGGCCGAAGTCCTTGGGCCCCTGCACCCATGTGGGAGACCCAGAGGAAGCTCGTGGTTCCTGGCTTTGCGTTGGTGCAGCTCTGACCCTTGTGGCCATCTAGGGAGTGAACCAGTGGATCGAAGACTTTCTCTCTCTCTCTCTCTCTCTCTCTCTCTCTTTCTCTGCCTCTGTGTAATTCTGCTTTACAAATAAATAAATCTTTAAAAAAATAAGAGTAGGAATGGGAGAAGGAGGAGGAAGAAGGATGGGAGTGTTGGTGGGAGGGAGAGTAGGGTAGGAAGTATCACTATGTTCCAAAATCTGTATATATGAAATGCATGAAGTTTGCATACCTTAAATATTTTTAAAAGAGGAAAGTACAAAAAGAGTAATAGAATTGAATTTACTTTGATAGTTTAAGCAACTACAAAGCTGGGTAAAATATATGAAGTAGTCATCTTAGACTAGGCAATAGGCATCACAGAACTATTATCACAAAGATTTGGAAATACATGAGGTAATCCCTTCAGTTGTAGATAAGTGAGGTGATCCCTGCACTTGTTTCAGTTATGGTTAGGAGATTTTTTTCAAACGGTAATGCAGAGGGAAGGGGTCACTTAAACAGAATCTTGTGGTATAGCTGAATTGAAGAGGCACAGTAATTGTGGGGCAGACTGGCAGAAAGGAGAAAACTCCAGAGATATGCAGAAGTATTTTTGTGCGTTTTTGGCATGCCTGAGTGGAAACTACCAGTTATAGAAAATAGAATCATGGTAACTGGACAATTTCCAAAGTCCCCACAAGAATGAGGATGTTTGTGTGTTTTAAAAAGAGTACAAAAACTTTGTAACACTCAAGGCATATGGCAGAGTTGTGAGAAGAGTAGTACCCCGTGAGAGGCTGTGAGTCAAGAACAGTCTAAGAAAATTGAAGGGTAAGGCTCAAGAGGGTCAAACTCATCCCAACTAATTTAATTGAATAAAATATCAAAGTCCAAGATTATTTAAAATAATAAAACAAACTGTAACATCATAAGAATTCTCCATAATCAGTTCTTTTATTTAACTTTGTCCATCTCTTTGTGATGCCTCTTTTCTACATATGCTTAGTCAAATCTGGTCTCTGCTTATGTTTAAAATATAAGGAAATATAGTCAATCACGGCTACTTTTAAATGTTTCTTTTTTTCTATTTCTGTCAAATAAACTTGTTGATTTTGAGTCTGGGATCTCTCCAAGGACCTACTGGGATAATTGGCTTTTAATTCTGTTCCAGCCCTCTCATGAGTGAATTCTGAATTTTAGTTTCTCAATGCTAGAGAAAGGAGTTATAATTATGCAGAAATAAAAAACACAACTAGTTCTGTTGTCTTAGATTTAAATTGGAGGAAAGATTATAATGCCAATGGAAACTTGGAACACTAGAAGTTCAATTATAGACAGCTGAGAGTAACACTTATCAAATGATCAAAGTACACATCATCTATATTGGGAAAAATCAACATTGTGGGCTACTCATAGAATAGAATGAGGACACAACATCAATTATGTGAGATAGCTATCAATTATATGATATTATGTAACAGCTGACAAAGCTGTTAACCTGAATCTAATCATACAGTAATACAAGACAAAACCAACTTCAGAGACTTTGTACAAAATAACTCTCCTATCATTTTCAAAGGTGTCTAATTCATGAAATTAACAGAAATTCTATGAAAATTTTGCAGACTGAGGTAGACTAAGACATGATTGTGAATTGACTCTTTTATTGCTTTCTGGGAACTTTGGTAGAAATTGAATAAAATATTTGGTTTAGAATATAGTTTCAGTTTTCATGTTCTGGCTTAATGGTTTAATATGGTTGCTTTAGGGAAATGTCCATATTAGTAGGAAATGTACACTAAAGCATTTGGGGATGATAGAGCATCATAACATCAAAGATTCCCAAACAGCTAAGAAAAAATATTTTAAGAAATTGCTTATGGTTTTTATATGCATTTGATATATTTTACATCATTTAAAAATGTATAAAACTATCAATAGAGGAATTCAAATTAAATGCTAATATATTTTATTAATGAAGGTAAAATAAGAAAGATGAAAAGAGGCATAAAAACAGCTGAGGTGAATTGGAAATGAATAACAAATTAGTAGTTCTAAATGCAGTCATCTCAATAATTGTATTAAATATAAATGTATCAAAGAATTTTCTGCATTCCACTATATTAACCAATTATAAAATTAAGTATTTAAAACCAGTACTTTGTAAGTGACCATTATTTGTTGGCTGCTTCCTAGACTATAAGTACTCAGGATCTGGCCATACATAATTGCTATTCCTGACATTGTCTACCACCTACTCTGTCCTCATTATACCTCTCATGAAATCCTCTCCTGCGCAAGGCAAATATCCAGGGGATATAGTACTACAAGCAACAGCTCTAAGTCAAAATACAGTGTTTGGAAAAAAAAAAAAACTAGACAGCTATGTAACCAACATGTCATATGTTAATACAATGATTAACCCATCATAGGTGGATTTGCTATAAGCTGAAGAACACTGCAATATGAGAAACCAATGTCTGACAAAATGATGCGTTATTTTGGTTTTGGGTTGTGGTAGCAATTTGGGTATTATAGTGTTGGCAGATGGAGGTGATTGCCATTTTGGGGGCATGAGAATTGAGTTGTCTAATGATAGGAGGGCTTGTGGCGCTCTAAAATAAATATTAAATTAGTAGCATGAACAATGTCACAATGAATTGTTTAATATGTTGATTAAAGAACATTGTGGGAGAAGAATGATTTATTGGAATTTTTATAGCAGAAAATCCAAAGAGTTATGAACACAATCCCAATATTATTTCTTTCATTTTCAAATCATTCCTGTGAATCAGGCAGCAGCCAACATGGGTTCTTCTGTTTTGAAAGGTGGTAGAAAGAAGCAGTGAGAGAGTCAGTCAACAGGCATTGAGAATGAAGAAGCCAGTATTTGAGCTACTAGTTCTCTGTTTTAGCTTTGTCTTTTTCTTGAATACACTCTTAGGTCTCTGTAAAAGGTTCAACAGGGTGTAGTTTTCACATTGTGACTTAAGAATCTAGCAATCATGTGAGAAGAACATTTAGATGTGCCATTGGGAAGTATTCCTAACCATCTGGTACATATGGAAAAAGTTCTACATAGCTATTCATTAAGGAATTATGCTGTGCCAGACACTTCATAGGGACAAGTTGACTTAATCTTGATGAACACATGAAGATGCAGGGACTCATTATCCTCATTTTCTAGATAAGGAAACTGATGCTCAAAGTAAATAAGTGAATACATGAATGTCACATGGCCAGTCAGTGGTGAACTATGATTTTAAATCCAGGCTTTCTAATTCTGTTGTTCAAGTCAACTTAGAAGTCTCTTACCAGATTTCTATGAAAAGGCCAATAGGCAGTAGAGGATAGCCCTTGAATATGCAATGAACAAGTAAAATCCTCAAATGTTGACATTCACAGGGGATAGTGAAAAGTTACTGCTTATAAAATTGAATCTCAAATTTTTACAACATTTAATGTGGCCCTTTAACTTAACACACACTATGAAAGTGTTTATAAGAATTGAATTTTCTTTTGTGTCCAGCACTGTCCAGAAATTCCAGAGTTATAAACACAATCCCAATATTATTTCTTTCATTTTCAAATCATTTACAGACATCATGCTCATGTTTTACTATGTATTCAGCCACTCAAAAATCTATGTTCCCATATCAAATATATGGTCGCTATTAGAATCATTGGTGTTTCATCTGAAAATGGAAACGATTGTTGTGTTAACAATGAGAAACATAAAAATTGAATCAGTTCATTAATGTTTAATAACCATTAAGAACTTCTTGAATTTCATGCTTTAAGCCAGATAATATCTTATTGTGTAACAGTACTATTTACCAGTGTGCACAAAGATGACAGAAAGATGTATTCCACAGGAAGAACCATAGCACTATGTAGCTAATAATCCCCACTTCAAGACCTTCTTTTGGAATGAAGTAGAGAATAAATAATAAATGCAATCAATACGACCATGATTCCTTTTTTGTGTATTTGTTTAGTATTTCCTTCATTATGCCTCAGTCATGATTTAAAAGTCCCATTAATTTCATGTGAATTATTCTGCAACACACTCCACCTCATCCCCATTGCAGTCACCTTCCAAATCTTTGGCATTTCCTATCAGAAATGAAGATTTTCTTCAGGTCCTTTCTAACTATCACCTTCTTTTGGAAACTCGACATGCATAGGAAAACCTCAGCCAATTTCCCAATCTCAGACCTTCATCAGAGTTAATGAACCCTCAATACCACCATTTCAAACTGCTCCTCTTTGAAATCATTGACTTAAACACTGTACTCCACACAATACCTTCTATTCCTCCAACTCTGTGAGATTTCTTCTCTTGGATGTGTAATAAGCATCTTCAACTCAAAATGTCTGAAATTAAGAGGAGCCAGAAATACAGCCATGGATTTAAATGCTTTACTAGCATGTGCTGTTAGCAGTAGCCTGGGGATGCTCAACTGGGAATGATTGGGGAGCTTTACGAAGCTGTGTGGTCTCCCTCCAGGCTCTGGGACAGCTGCCTCAGCAGTTCTTTCTGGACCAAAACAGTTCATCAACCTGAAAGTTGATATTGTCCTCAAAGAGATGGCTGAACTATGGGTTATTGTTCACATCCTTCTCCATATATTCAGGAGTAATGTGCAACCTGCAGTTGTGGGTAACATTGCCTGCCAGTTCCAAGATTTTAGCCACCAACATTCAAGAATGGCAGTGAGGAAAACTAGAGTAGACAAGTCCAGGCACTGTACAAACTAATTCTCCCATAGAAGGCAGCACATGCAGCTCGTGGGGGAACTGATTTGATGCTTGAGGGGCAGGATAAAATCTGATTCCTAGGGGCTGGCACTGTGACATAGCAGGTAAAACTAGCGCCTGCAGTGCCGCCATCCCATATGGGCGCCGGTTTGAGTCTCCGCTGCTCCACTTCCAATCTAGCTCTCTGCTATGGCCTGGGAAAGCAGTAGAAAATGGCCCAAATCCATGGGCCCCTAGACCTGTGTGGGAGACCGATAGGAAGGTCCTGGCTTATGACTGGCCCAGCTCTGGCTGCTGCAGTCATTTGGGGAGTGAACCAGTGGATGGAAAACCCCTCCCTCTTACTCTCTCTCCCTCTCTCTGTAACTCTGCCATTCAAAGAAATAAAAAAAAAATGATTTCTATATCTACCAGAGCTCCTATGGACTATTTTCCCATACATGGTATTTGCTGGGTTTTTCTGATTGGCCGAATTTAACCTGAGGCTCTCAAGACATGAATCACTGATGTTCATTCCTACACACTGTATTCCTGTTACTTATAAAAGTGAACACACACCTACCTTTAACCCAGCCATTCCTTTCATAGCTATTTATTCAAGAAAAGAAAACTGTGTCTAAACAAACACATTTAAAAACATGTGCACCAGTATTTTAATAGAATTTTACTCACAATATCCCAAACAGGAAATAATGCCAGTGGTACAACAGAAAAAATGAATATGGAAACCATGGTATGTTCATACAATGGAATACTACTCAGCAATAAAAATGAATGATGTCCTGATATGCACAGTACCACAATTAATCTTGCAGACTGAGTGAATAAGCAAGACACAAAGCAAGCATACTGTTTATGTGTGGGGAGCAGCTCGGACTAGACTAAGTTACTGGAATTAAGACTTATTCTATGCATCTGCTCTCCTACAATATGGCGCTGGGAGAGGAGAAAACAGCTTCTACCCAGCTGCCTCCAGTTCAACCAATAAACTGTAGGACTTGCTCCTGATTGGAGAGCAGCGTACTCGGCGTGTGGGCAGCCGAGTTAGGATTGGCGGAGGAGGACTATAAAGGAGGAGAGAGACGGCATGCACCAGGAACATCTATGGGGAACATCTAAGGGAACCCGTGCAGCCCCCGAGAAGAGCCGGCCGGCGGTGTGCCGCTCCCCTGCGGAAGTGGGGAATGTGGCCAGGGGGAACTGCCCTTCCACGGAGGTGGAAGGGATAGTAGCCAACCCGGGAAGAACCAGCAGCAAACCCGGGGAGGGCCGAGCAGACGAAAGAACAGCGCAGGGTCCTGTGTCGTTCCTCCACGAAGAGGGGGAGCGACATAATGGTGCCGTGACTCGGAAATGAAGCCTAGGCAGGGCTTAGTGTCGTTCCTCCACGAAGAGGGGGAGCGACATAATGGTGCCGTGACTCGGATAGGAAACCTAGGACGGATAGGAAACCTAGCTCGGATAGGAAACCTAGGACGGATAGGAAACTTAGGAGGGAAGAAACGGGAAGAACTGGGAAAATATCGGAGAGAGAAACTAGCAAACAGCCTAGGGAAAATATCGGAGAGAGAGACTAGCAAACAGCCTAGGGAAAAGCCGGACGAAAAAGGTGCCGGAAGAAGCTATTGAAAGCCTAGGCATAGACTTGGATACAGACTACGGGGGGAAGCTGGGAGAAATCTCTAAGGTCGAAAGTGAAAGTGAACGCTAGAACAAACAGACTCGGACGCGGACTGTGGGGAGAGGCCAGGAGAAATGAGGGAGGAATATTGTTGGAAGAAAACTTAGGGAAACATACCGGGTAGAGAAAAATGTTAGGGAAATTGAAGCCGTGGGGGGCAGGCCGAGGCGGATACGAAAGCCACTTTGGGATTCTCAAGTTAGCCCGGGAATAGGGGGCGAAAAGTTGAAACCAGAAGCTGAAACGTGAGCCTGGTTGGGATCCGTCTGATTAGCCCGGGGAGCAAAGGACGGGAAGCCAAACTGTGGGGCGGAGACGTACGCTGGGTTGAATTCGCCAGGCTAGCCCGGGGAACTTAGATTGAATGCTAGTGGCGGACACGTAAGCTACGCTGTGTTACTCGCGGAAGCCGCCGCGTGCAGAGAGAGCACGGGGCGTGAATAGATAGGGAACGGGGCTGGCGCGAGGCCGTGGTGCAGACGCGAAGGGCGTGGAGACCGCGGAGCGCGCGAAGCCAAGCTGCGCGGAGCCGTGAAGCTGCCGGCAGGGCGAGGCGCCGGGAAGCCGCAGGGATAAGAGAAACAGAAGTTTAGAAGTAAAAGAGAAATAGGAATGCTGGAAGATAGAAGTAAAATGGGAGAAATAGGAATGCCCGGAGATAGAGAAATAGAGAAATAGAAAGGCCTCCCTACAACACTGCAATGTGAGAGCTTGGATTCGGTCTGCCTGATTAAGTGAGGCGATGAGCACGATGAGCACCTGCAGCGGCTAGCAGCTTATGCGCCGCAGGTCACCGAAGACAGACACAAATTAACATCAGTAAGGCTTCCCCACAATGCAACAATGAGAAGGCTTGGATTCGGTTTGCCTGATAGGTTTTGTAAGCCCCTGCAGGCAGAGCAGAGCATGCGCTGCAGGGCACCGAACACAGGCACGCATCAGCGCCTAAAAACCTCCTCACAATGGCGAAGAGAGGACCCGGATTCGGTTTTCCTGATTGATAGGACTTGTAAGAGCCTGTGGCAACTCTAGCAAGTAGAGCAGAGTGTGTGCCGCGGGACACCGAAGACAGGCGCGTATCAACGCCAAAAAATAAAAAGAAAGGGGGATTTGTGGGGAGCAGCTCGGACTAGACTAAGTTACTGGAATTAAGACTTATTCTATGCATCTGCTCTCCTACAATATGGCGCTGGGAGAGGAGAAAACAGCTTCTACCCAGCTGCCTCCAGTTCAACCAATAAACTGTAGGACTTGCTCCTGATTGGAGAGCAGCGTACTCGGCGTGTGGGCAGCCGAGTTAGGATTGGCGAAGGAGGACTATAAAGGAGGAGAGAGACGGCATGCACCAGGAACATCTATGGGGAACATCTAAGGGAACCCGTGCAGCCCCCGAGAAGAGCCGGCTGGCGGTGTGCCGCTCCCCTGCGGAAGTGGGGAATGTGGCCAGGGGGAGCTGCCCTTCCACGGAGGTGGAAGGGATAGTAGCCAACCCGGGAAGAACCAGCAGCAAACCCGGGGAGGGCCGAGCAGACGAAAGAACAGCGCAGGGTCCTGTGTCGTTCCTCCACGAAGAGGGGGAGCGACATTTATGTAAATGAATTACTACAAGAGGTAGAATTTTTGATTCCTCCAAGGTAGAGGAGGGAAAGGTTAACTATGAAGGTACATTAGTGAACTTTCTGGAAATGAGTATTATCTGCTTCTCAAAATTGTACAGTTAAATATATATATTTATTGAATGCAAATTTTACATAAAATGACAAGAACAAATGTAATAATTAAGTAGCTTGGGGA
The DNA here is from genome assembly GCF_964237555.1 of Oryctolagus cuniculus. NCBI lineage: Eukaryota > Metazoa > Chordata > Mammalia > Lagomorpha > Leporidae > Oryctolagus > Oryctolagus cuniculus. The sequence continues at coordinate 116,768,047 of NC_091453.1, read as the reverse complement.
GTGGGTAGATACATGTAAAACAAGAATGACAGAACATTGGTAGTTGTTGAAACTAGCTAACTAGGTACAAGGGATTTTATTTTATTATTTTTTTGGTTATTTTATGTTTGTAATTTTCTCATAAAATAAAAGAAAATGAAAGAAAGAAGAAAAAGATAGTAAGAAAAGAAGAAAGAAGAAAAGAGTGATAAAGAGAAGGAAAAAATAAAAGAAAAAAGCATTACTGATCCTTCTTAGTATACTTGTCTAAGAATCTTCTTCAATAAAACAGTAGTTTCTAGTAATCAACTGGGGGGCAGGATTAATAAAACTTTATTTCTACCCTTGTACTCTGAGTTAAATACACATATAGATTCACACACACATACAGATGCATACACAGAGAAAAAAGACTATAATGGCTTACTCCAGCATATTAAAGTGATTAACTTCAGGTAGTAGGTTTGTGGGTAATTTTTACATTCTCCATATTTTCTGCATCTTCCAAATATATAACTATGAATATGCATTTCTTTTATAATCAGAAAATGTAAGCCATACAAAATGTTAAATGTCATTTTCATTGGGTTTGTCTTGTATTGTTACTATGGATCCAGAAAGTTAAAAGGCTATAGCACATTATAATTCTTAGGAAAAGCAATGCAACTAATCATTTTATTTGTTAGTTAAAAAAAAAAAAAAACTTTTTTGCCATGGTATAAGCCTCAAGGGTTTTTTTTTTTTTTTTTGTAAAGATAAAAATGCAATACTGCACAGGAGATCTGCTTATTAGACATTGGGCACACTCTCTGTAGAACCAAAATAACTCTTCAGAAATTTCCTGCCAAATTCACAGCTAAACTGTTATGCAAATGTAACTACATCTAAATTAAAAGTGCTGAGATGATCCAGCCAACAGATTTTGAAGTTTGATTGCTTTCTGTGGTGTAGGCAAAAAGGTTGGGATGTTTCAAAGTAAACAAAATGTATCACACTTCATTTGGTTTCCTATTTGGTTAAGGGTTTATAGTATACAGGAAAGAAAAAAAATAAGTGAAAATAAAATAGCTAGAAATAGAAAGGAAAGGATAGGTTAATATTTAAGGTAAGGATAGATAAGCCCTCATAAAACCAATTATAACAAAACTGGACCTGAACTTAATTGCAGGTCAAGTCTGTAAGACTTATAAACTAATAAATGAAAAAGGGATGTTAGCTTTGTACTGTGTATGTGAAAGTTATAGCTAGATATGAGTAAGAAATTTTGGGGTTCTATTTCAAAGTAGGGTTAATATGGATAATGTTAATGTATTGTATATTTCTGCATTAAAAGAAAAAAAAAACCCTAGAAGATAGGATTTTGGATGTTTATGCCATAAAAGAATGCTAAGTTTTGAGGAAATAGAAATATTTATCCTGATTGTATATTGCACAAGTGCATATATTGAAACATCACATGTTAGTACATTTAAAAATGCATAAATTTTGTGTTTGCTAAAAATTTTAAAGATTTATTTATTTATTTGAAAGTCAGAGTTACACAGAGAGAGGAGAGAGAGAGAGAGAGAGGCAGAGAGAGAGAGAAACTTCTATCTGCTGGTTCACTCCCCAGATGACTACAACGGACAGACCTGTGCTGATCTGAAGCCAGGAGCCAGGAGCTTCTTCCAGGTCCCCCAAGTGGTTCAGGGGCCCAAGGACTTGGGTCTTCTTCTACTGCTTTCCCAGCTCATAGCAGAGAACCGGATCAGAAATGGAGCAATTGGAGATCGGCACCGCGGCTCAATAGGCTAAGCCTCTGCCTGTGGCGCCGGCACACCAGGTTCTAGTCCCGGTCAGGGCGCTGGATTCTGTCCCAGTTGCCCCTCTTCCAGTCCAGCTCTTTGCTGTGGCCCGGGAGTGCAGTGGAGGATGGCCCAAGTGCTTGGGCCCTGCACCCGCATGGGAGACCAGGAGAAGCACTTGGCTCCTGGCTTCGGATCAGCGCAGTGCGCTTGCCACAGCGCATAGGCCGTCACGGCCATTGAGGGGTGAACCAATGGAAAAGGAAGACTTTTCTCTCTGTCTTTCTCTCTCACTGTCCACTCTGCCTGTCAAAAATAAATAAATAAAGATAAAAAAAGAAAAAAAAAATGGAGCAACTGGGACTCGAACCAGAGCCCATATGGGATGCTGGCATTTCAGGTGGTGGTTTTACCTGCTACACCAAAATGCCTACCCTGTGTCTGCTAAAGTTTTTAACAACAAAAAAAAAAATTAAAAAGAACTTCACATTGTCACATTTTTGCATTTATATCTTGAATTCTCATCTCAGTTTTTAAATAGCTGACTCCCAAGAGCAGATATTATGCTCCTGCCTACTTTTGGCTGTAAATTTTAAGAGGGCACACTCTTTATTCTACATAGTTATGCCTTCACAACCATTCTCATTGCCAGAGTCATAGCTAGCACTTAAATTTGCTGAATAAGTGTATGGCAATCCCAATGGCATCTACTGTCTTGTTCATAGTCCAGCTTTTGTAGATATGTATTGAAGTACTTATCCATTTATTTTTCTCCTGAATATTTAGTGAGTGGGCTACTGGGTGCCAGATATTCATCTCATTCCTGGAAATATGTCATTTAAAAAAATACCATCCCTACTCTCATTGCACTTACATTCTAATGAAAAAGAAAAGTAATATCCAGACAACATAATTGAACATAACTAAGTTTTCGTTGACACAAGTGACAATTTTCCCCCATTTTCAATGTTACTATACTAATAAACTCCACCATACATTGGGTCAAAATTTTATTCCTTTGGCACTTTGCTTTGGTAGACTAATGTGATTAAAAGACATTTAAGATGACAAGTGTAAGCACAATCAAAAAGCAACAAAAGGCCTTTCCAAGATAACACATAAAAGAACTGCAGAAATATACAGTTCTTAAAGATTACATCCTATGCACCAGGAGAGAGACGATTTCCAGTAGAAACAGAGATTCCTTTTATTGACAAAGATGAATTGTTGCACTAAACTCTCCACTTTCTAGTTTCCTGGCTAGGCAAGATCAATCAATACTCCTTAGCTCTCATTTGAGCCTCTGACAAGTGTTATTTTTTGGAGTCCATTCTGTAAGCCTCTCATTAATGAAAAGCAGCACTGTAGCAAATCTAGCCACTTCCATTCTGTTTCCTGGCCTTGCTCTGCCTGGTACTGATATTACAAACAGCTGAAATCAGTACATTGTGATATTATGCAAATGTTCCCTGACAGATTGGGCTAAGAATAGTGTTCAATGGGCTATTTCACTTCATTTGTTGTATATATGAATTTGGAACTTTTAAATTAAGGAAATTTATGGACATTAAAAGAATCTCTGCATCAGAAATGTCTTTCTTTAAAAAGAAATATTTATTTATTTATTTGAAAGAGTTACACAGAGAGAGGGAGAGACAAATATAGGGATCTTCTGTCTGCTGGTTCACTTTCCAGACAGCTGCCAATGGCTGGGACTGGGCCAGGCCAGGAACTCCTTCTGGGTCTCCTACATGGCTGACAGGGGCCCGAGTACTTGAGCCATCTTCCACTGCACTGCTTTTCTCAAGCCATTAGGAGAGAGCTAGATCTAAAGTGCAGCTTCTGGGACTCAAACGGGAGCCCTTATGTGATGCCAGCATCTCAGGTGGCGGCTTTATCTGCTGTGCCAGTGTTGGCCTCAGAAATGCAGCCTGCAGAGTACCTTTAAGCTTCCTTGATGAGTAAAAAACAGTTCAGGAGAACATCTGGACAAAATATATTAGGTGTTTCTCAGAATGTCCTTTTGGATGGGTTAAAGAAGAAAGGGCTAGATGCCCACTAGAGCTTGGGGGAGTCAGCTACCATAGATTTCCTAATGACAAAAGGTGCTGATTATGGCTCATATAAATCCTCAAGGGAATTTCTTCGTACCATATTGCAAAGATGAACATTTGGGCTTATCTTGTTCAAGATTTTTTTAATGACTTCAGTGAGGGCATTCATGACATGTACATAAAACGTGCTTATGAAAAGGATTTGATAGAGATGGTGAATGTGTTGTTAAGATGTAATCAGGAGGCCGGCACTGCGGCACACTAGGCTAATCCTCTGCCTTGGGGCACCCGCACACCAGGTTCTAGTCCCGGTCGGGGCACCGGATTCTGTCCCGGTTGCCCCTCTTCCAGGCCAGCTCTCTGCTGTGGCCCGGGAGTGCAGTGGAGGATGACCCAAGTGCTTGGGCCCTGCACCCCATGGGAGACCAGGAGAAGCACCTGGCTCCTGCCATGGGATCAGCGCGGTGCGCTGGCCGCAGCGCGCAGGCCGCGGCAGCCATTGGAGGGTGAACCAACGGCAAAGGAAAACCTTTCTCCCTGTCTCTCTCTCTCTCACTGTCCACTCTGCCTATCAAAAAATTAAAAAAAAAAAAAAAAGATGTAATCAGGAGTCAAAAAGATGTCTCCAAGCTAGGCTCTTATTCTGAATCTAAAAGATAAACCTTGACTGATATAAATAATTAAAATTTATTGAAAATAAGCCAGTTCTGCAAAGATAGTTTAGGAAAATGCTACTTTATTTTATGGGAATACTTAGCCAAAGATCAGGGATCATTCTTCCTTTACAGGCCTTAAACTGATTAATTGATTGGTTTTGTAAGACAGTTAAGTGAAGATTTTGAATTAAAAAAAAATGATTCTCTACAAAATTCTTTTTATTGCATTTTATTTATAAATATACAGAGAAAGTTTTCATGAATTTTATAGATACAATTCCAAGACTTTATAATAAAAATATTAAGAAATAATTTGTTTTTCCCTATAGATCTTTGTAAACCTTACGCTGGAATGTTTCTTTCCTGTGTTTTAAAAATCTGAAAAGTATAAACCCTAACCATTTCCACTTTCTCAGGACAGCCAAGCACACTAGATTATTGCTTCTTACAGGACAGTAAACTTGACCTCTTCTATAACCAAATTACATGACAACCATATACATATTGTCTCAGGACAAAAGACAGATAAAATATTTTTGAAGAATACGGCATATTTTGTTTCTTTCATAAAGCATGCAATGCATGAATTAACAATTCAAATAGAATTGCCCAGTACTTTGATGCCACTCTCTAGGAATGTGAAAAACAGTGTTTTATATTTTATGCGGATGAAAAAAATATTTTATATTTCATGCAGATGAAAATTATTTATGTTTTATATTTTTATGTAGATGAAATTTTTGTTTATATTTTATGCTTTATGTTTTAAAATTTTTATGTTTCATGTTTTTATGTAGATGAAAATTGTCACATGAATTTGACAAAAAGCTTCTGGCTTCGAAAGACAGGATTTTGCAAAAGTCTTCTGGCACAGTGTTAATAGAAGCATATCTATGAAAGAAACATAAGCTGTTCATTTATTGAAAGTAGAAATGGATAAAATTTAAAATGTATTTTCTAAGGAAGCTAGTGTATTCTTGGTTTGTATTAATCAAAATTGAGTGACCAAAGAAAGCAGGTAATGGTTCTGCTTTGGTGTATATTAGCCACACCAGCTTTTGTAGTGTGTTCCATTCTGGACCCTATTTTGAAAGAAGGAGGGAGAGAGAGAGAGAGAGAGAGAAACTTAACAAATAGGAGCGTAGTCACATAATTCTGTCCATGAAAGGATGAATCTTCTGGAAGGGATATGATATGGGGAACAGATGAAGAACATGGGAATGTTTAAGGAAGAAAATATTAAGAAAGGACGTGGTTATTAGTTTTTATTGTTTAAGGACTTATTTCAAATAAGGATTTCACAGACCAGAAGTAGAAGTAAAGAGTTCGAGTTTCAAGGAGGCAAAGTTCAGCTTGATCAAGAAAAGATGAATGTAGAAAAACTCTCCAAAATTTCAATGGACTTTCATAGGAAAAAGAGCTCTATTTACCAAATGCGCTTAAGCAACTTAGAGCACCCTGTTTTAGAAAGAAATCTGAGTATTAGGTGAAGTTGAAGCAAATTATTCCCATGGCTTCTTCCAGTCTTAAATTCTCAACTTGAACAGTTAGGCCTGGTTTTGAACATTAAAATAATTTTTGTTCTTGTCTATCACCTCATAGCTAATCATTTAACAAGGTTTCTTTGTTCTTCCTTTAGTCATTTTTGTTGTATCATTGTACAGTGACCTGAATATTAAAATATTTTTATAATTGGAAAGATCTATCAAAATATAAACAGACATTATTTGTGGGGGATTATTTACAAAGGTGGCAACAAAATATTCTCCCATCTCTATAAGCATACTATTGCAATATTATCTCATCCCAACTTTCATCAAGTGGTAGCTTATTTACCCACTCCTTGAATTTGGGATTTTGTACATTTCAGAACATAGCAGAATTGACATTTTACAACTTCAAAATTTCAGCCTTAGGAAGCTGTGCAGCTTCTGTTCTTGCTTACTTGGGTCATGATAGCCTTGTGAAAAGTATGGGCTTACCTACTTGAATGTGAATTCTCACATGGAGATAGAGACCATGGAGAGAAAAAGAGGCCTACCTATCCCAAATACGTCAGTTCTCACATTTGTCACTCCTGACAGTTCATGGAGACCATCTAAGACTAGCTAGCCCCAAGTCAATCCACCAAATAGATTAAAATTCCTAACCTGATCCAAATGACAACCCACAAATTCATGAACAAATAATTGGCTGTTGTTCTGTTGCTCTACATGGAAGTTGGTTTTGCAATAATAGAAAGTGATATGTGCATTTATACAGTAAATTTTGCTTGTAAAATAATCCTATGCAAGTCATACTCATATGCTCACAGATGTTCCTTGAAATGTTTCTAAAAATGATCTTTTTAAAAAGGTGGTCTGTTTTAAAAATCATGGCATATCCATGTCATGGAATTCTCAGTAGCACTGAACAGTAATGATATGGTTCTCCATCTGTATGTGTGGAAAGATGTGCAAGGTTTATCATTAGGTGAAAAAACAATATTCAGAACAATTTGCACAATTAGTGACTATGCACATAGACAAGGATAGGCATTCATGTTTGTGTATTGGGCTTGTTTCCACATAGAAACTATTCAGAAGGATGTGCGATAAGCTATTAACAATATTTAACCTTAAAAAAATGAGCTGAAAATTATGGAGAGGAAGATTATGGCTTACATTTATTTCCTAAACTCTTATGTGTGTATTAGTCAGCATTTCATTACTATGATGAATACCAGAGGCAGACAAATTTATAAAGAAAAAAAAGTTTTTCTCTGCTCATAGTTCTGGAGATGCATCTTCAAGCTGTTTACCTAGGGCTGGCTTTCCTGTTGGTAGCGTCGCAGAGCAATGCAGAGAATCACATGGACAGGAGCATGTAAGTCTGTATATACCTGTGTGGTCTCTACCCTACACAACAATACATGAGGTTTCAATCATGAGTGATACATTCTAATGAGTTAATCTAACCTAAACACTCCAAAGGCCTCATTTCTAAATATCAGAGTGAGAAGTTTCCACTCTCTTAATACCATTAGCATAAGACTTTTGAGATTAAACCTTTTATGGGTTCTGGGACACAAAATCAAATCAAAGCAAATCACAATAATTTGATTGTGTAATATTTAAAATACTAATTAAAACAAAATGGAAATATAGATGCAATCTCTTACTATTCACTCTTCCTCCAGCCCCTACTATTTGTACAATATAACCAGGTTAGTATAACTATGGCCCCCTTTTTGTATCAGGTCACTTCTCTGCTAACTGACTTTTATGAACTCATACTGCCTGGAAATGACCTCCAAAGTGAGATATGTCTTTTTTATATACTTTAAGAAATTTTTTAAAAGACTATGCAAAATTGAGTATGTTGGGAATGTACTAGACCCTCCCTTGGTGTTTATATGGACACCTATAACACAAAGTAGGAAGGATGTCTCAAGTAAAGAGTTGGGGGTTTGTGGTGATGCCTTGTTAATCCTTTAACTTTCTTCTCATTACAACCAATTTTGGTGTTTTTTTTTTTTTTGTGGGTTGGGTGAAGTTGATCTGTGAAATTTAAAATATCTAATTTGAAATAAACAAATCTTTACAAATTTGACAAGTATCTTCATAATATTCCTTCAAAGACAATCAGCATTGAGGCTAATATAAACAACAAATTTGCAAGTTAATGACAAGCAAATAACATATCTGACACATTACCTATGCTTGATCCAAGCTCTTCATAACATGTATTACAAGATTAAAGCAATTGTTATCTAATAGATCTGACAAGGAGTCAGCCAAAAAAAAAGAAAAGAAAAGAAAGTTAATTCTAGAGTGTTTAAAATTATGTGAAATCCATTCTAATAATTTATATAAGTTAATTTAATAGTGATAAAGGTTTTCAGCACTGTTACAAAGCATTTTATTTATTACCACATTGCAAAATCTCACATACCACTTACAACCCACTTGTTCATTTATGATGGTAAAATGACTGAAATCATATATGACAAAAATGGAAACAAAGTGGAAATGCACTTTTGTCAGATAATACTACTCGAGAATGAAGAAACATAATTAAAACAACATAATAACATAAGGAAATCTCAATACCATTTTGTTGAATGAAAGAAGCTAGACACAAATGTTCATATTATATAGTTCCATTGTATATGAAATTTTAGAAAGTGCAGAACAATTTATAGTGAGGCCAGCATCCAAGGTATGGATGGATTACCAAGGGGCTCCAAAAAATTCTGGGAGGTGGTGGAAATGTTCTATATCTTGATTGTGGTGTTGGTTCTGTGGCTATATGCATGTATCAAAACTTTAACATTTCAAGGAAATTCAGTTTATTGCACGTAAATCATAGTTAATTAAATTAATCAGAAATGAATATTAGAGGCAACAGTTTTGTGGTGCAACAGGTTAAGCTGTTGCCTATGATGCTGGCATCCCATATCAGAGCTGGTTTGAGTCCCAGGTGCTCTACTTCTGATCCAGTTCCCTACTAATTTACCTGGGAAAGCAACAGATGATTGCCCAAGTAATTGGACCCCAGCCACCCATGGGAGAGATCAGAATAGAGTTTCTGGCTCCAGTCTTCAGCCTAGTCCAGCCCTGGTTGTTGTGGCCATTTGGGGAGTTAACCTATGGATGGAAGATCTTTCCCTCTCTCTTTCTTTGTGTTCTTTTCTCTATATCATTCTATTTCAAATAAATAAATATTTAACAATAAATATTTAAAATATTTTAAATTGAGTGATTGAGAGGAGGAATAAGCATTGTACTAGGTGCTAGAGATACAATATGAAAAGAAAGGTTAATTTGGTCTTTCAATTAGCAATTATTGTTCCTTGGATAAACGTCATTGGCTGCAATACTGTCACTGCACAAAAGCAGACTTTGGTATTTCATGTTGATTACAGATTATTTGGGGAGATGGCTAGAAATAAAAATAATTACAAAGAGTTATAGACCTCTGAGCAGGACTTGCAAGAAAAACGAAGGTTCTAGGGGAGTCTGTAGTGAAAGAATCTGCTCTAGTTGGTAAAATCAGGGAAGAAAGGTGAAAATCGGTTCAGATGGGAACTATGCACTCTCATAACCTGCACCCGCTTGGGAGACCAGGAAGAAGCACCTGGCTCCTGGTTTCGGATCGGCACAGTGCTGGCCGTGGTGGCCATTTAGGGAGTGAACCAATGAAAGGAAGACCTTTCTCTCTGTCTCTCTCTCACTGTCTATAACTCTACCTGTCCAAAAAAAAAAAAAAAAAAAAAAAAAAAAAAAAAGAATCAGTCTGCAAGCCATGGTTCCAAACTTGTAGAGTGCTTATCCCTCATAATACAACATCATTCTTTAGTGTAAAACCATTGTGATTTAGAATGCTAAGAAGATATGCTCAAAGTTAACATAGAGGGAAACTAGTCCTCCAAAAAGTCAAGTCAAGTAACATTGCATGTCCAAAACTGCATCAATGAATCATGTTATGAGGTGCAGTGTATGCTATGGCAGATTGACTATTATTTATGTCACCATGTTGCATTACTCTATATATTGAAAAAAAGGAATGAAATACAAAGTTAGCTATTTCTGCATGTAAGACATCAGAGTGATGGTGTATGGGTAAAATTGTAAGTAAAAATACGACAACAGCCATGAAACAATTAATTCTGCTAGGAGGTTCCAGGAGCTGAAAGACAATAGGATTTACTAGGGAATCATAATATTTTAAGTAATTATTTTGTTAGCCACTTGTAAAGTGTTAAAGGTTTCAATGTTTTCAAAATATTAGATATTTGTCCTTATAATTTCAATAAAGGTGATTTCCCTTTGCTTGACAACTATTTTTATTCCTATTTGGTTTATTTCTTGCACCAATGCAAAGATATTGGCAGAAAAGGTGTTATCCTATTGAAGACATGAGAAATAAAAGCCTACAGAAATTATTCGTCTAGTCTGAATAAGAATCTGCACTTACATCCCCAACTCCAAATCACTTTGTTGAACTGTTCCTTTCCCCGATCCTTCCTGTTTTTTAATACTTTTAAATTAGCTATCAAAATACATTTGTTCTGATTCTTGATTTTGAGAACTTTCAAAAGCATTTGTCATATTAATTTGATTTGGGGGGTTACAGAATTGTAAGTGTTAGATAAAACAAAGTGTCTGAACTCTCTTCCTGGACAAGCTGAAGCCAGAAGTACTATATGAGGGCTATAATTCCAAGGGTACAGGAATCTAGAGCCATGGTCTTCATAGTGTTGAGTACCAGCATTCAAGGTAAAACCAAAATTAAAGACACACAAACATATAATCCTACCAAGATTTCCAAACAGAAGAGTTAGGACACAGGGTGAGGGACGCAAATAATGAAATAAAATGGAGACCTGCAGTATAGGACCACAGTAAGATGAATGACAGAGAATTAAAGGTGGAGCTTACAGAAAATTACTGAGCCTTTGTTTTAGGGCAACTGCAGTTTTGGCACTGAGTAGAAAAAGTTTTTAAGGGCTTCATCCTGGCTGAGATACAGGTTGAGCTCAGAAAATATTCTAGAAAGCCAATTCATGAGATACCCCTTTCCTTCTTTTCAGGACCTAAAGGAGAAATGAATGGACATTTAATTTTTTGGCAAAGGATATATTACTTAAAAACAACTGGATGGCAGCCTGCGCTGTGTTGTAGTGAGAAAAGTTGTCGGCAATGCTGGCATCCGATATGGGCACCGGTTCAACCCTGGCTGCTCCACTTCCAATCCAGCTCCTTGCTAATGCTCCTGGTAAAGTAACAGAAATTGGCTCAAGTCCTTGGGCCCCTGCACCCATATGGAAGACATGGGTGAAGCTCCTGGCTCTTGGCTTTGACCTGGCCCAGCCCTGACCACTGAAGACATTTAGGAATGAACCAGAAGATGGAAGATCGATCTCTCTCTCTCTCTCTCACTGCCTCTCCCTTTCTGGAACTCTTGACTTTCAAATAGACCTTAAAAAAAAAACAATTGGGTGATGCATTTTCAAATTATTATTTATTGAGCATTTATACAATAATGAGCAGTCATATGCTGCTCAAATTTAATGAATTATTCTACACTGTCCATAATATGCTATTAATTAAAATTACCAGAGCAATTTAGTATCTGAAACACACTTAAAATAGATTAATATTTAAGGAGATTTCTTGACCTATAGATAATAAAAAAGAAATATTAAATATAAGACAATAAAGTCATATAACTGTAGTGTAATAGTATATTTGGTAGTTGAGGAAGTGCAAGGTGTAACCCAAATATTCTGATTGGCATCCTGGTACACCACTAATTTCTAAAATTACTAAGAACTCTTTACCTCAGTGTACTCAAGTGAAGTGCATTACAAAGAATTTTCAAGTTAATTTCATTCACATATGTGAAAATTGTTTTTAAAAAACATTTTATTAAAATACAATACACATGCCGAGAAATGCATTTAAGTGTACACATAAATGAGTCTTTTTGTCATCTGATCACACTCATAATCAACACACAAATTATAAACAAAATATTACTAGCACTCCAAGAGTCCTCACTATTCCCCTCTTTTCCATTTCCTTTTTATTTATTTTTTGAAAATTTTTTTTAACTTTTATTTAATGAATATAAATTTCCAAAGTACAGCTTATGGATTACCATGGCTTCCCCCCCATAACATCCCTCCAGCCCGCAACCCTCCCCTTTCCCACTCCCTCTCCCCTTCCATTCACATCATGATTCATTTTCGATTCTCTTTATATACAGAAGATCAGTTTAGCATACATTAAGTAAAGATTGCAATAGTTTGCTCCCACACAGAAACATAACGTGAAAAATACTGTTTGAGTACTAGTTATAGCATTAAATCTCAATGTACAGCACACTAAGGACAGAGATCCTACATGAGGAGTAAGTGCACAGTGACTCCTGTTGTTGACTTAACAAATTGACACTCTTGTTTATGGCATCAGTAATCACCCTAGGCTCTTGTCATGAGCTGCCAAGGCTATGGAAGCCCCCTGAGTTCACTGACTCTGATCATATTTAGACAAGGCCATGGTCAAAGTGGAAGTTCTCTCCTCCCTTCAGAGAAAGGCACCTCCTTCTTTGATGACCCATTCTTTCCACTGGGATCTCACTCATGGAGATCTTTCATTTAGGTTTTTTTTTTTTTTCCCCAGAGTGTCTTGGCTTTCCATGCCTGAAATACTCTCATGGGCTTTTCAGCCGGATCCACGTGCCTTAAGGGCTGATTCTGAGGCCAGAGTGCTGTTTAGGACATCTGCCATTCTATGGGTCTGCTGTGTATCTCACTTCCCATGTTGGATCATTCTCTCCCTTTTTGATTCTATCAGCTAGTATTTCCAGACACTAGTCTTGTTTCTGTGCTCCCTTTGGTTCTTAGTCCTATCATTATGGTCAATTGTGAACAGAAATTGATCACTGGGACTAGTGAGATGGAATTGGTACATGCCACCTTGATGGGATTGAATTGGAATCCCCTGGTATGTTTCTAACTCTACCGTTTAAGGTAAGTCAGCTTGAGCCTGTTCCGAATTGCACATCTCTTCCCTCTCTTATTCCCACTCTTATATTTAACAGCGATCACTTTTCAGTTAAGTTTCAGCACTTAAGAAGAATTGTGTATTGATTACAGTATTCAACCAAAAGTATTAAGTAGAACAAACAAAAAAAATACTAAGAGGGATAACATATTAAGTTGCTCATCAACAGTCAGGGTGAAGGCTAATCAAGCCACCATTTCTCATAGTGTTCATTTCACTTTAACAGGTTTCCCTTTTGGGGCTCAGTTAGTTGTCACCGATCAGGGAGAACAAGTGATATTTGTCCCTTTGTGATTGGCTGATTTCACTCAGCATAATGTTTTGCCAATTCCTAACAGCGATCACTTTTCAGTTAAAATTTAAACACCTAAGAATAATTGTGTGTTAATTACAGAGTTCAACCAATGGTACTAGAACAAAAACAAAATACTAAAATGGATAAAGTATTACATTGTACATCAACCATCAGGACAAGAGCTGATCAAGTCACTGTTTCTCATAGTGTCCATTTCACTTCAACAAGTTTCCCCTTTGGTGCTCAGTTAGTTGTCGCTGATCAGGGAGAACATATGATATTTGTTGCTTTGGGACTGGCTTAATTCACTCAGCAGGATGTTTTCCAAATTCCTCCATCTTGTTGCAAATGACCGGGTTTCGTTGTTTTTGACTGCTGTATAGTATTCTATAGAGTGCATGTCCCATAATTTCTTTATCCAGTCTACTGTTGATGGGCATTTGGGTTGGTTCCAGGTCTTAGCTATTGTGAATTGAGCTGCAATAAACATTAATGTGCAGACAGCTTGTTTGTTTGCCAATTTTATTTCCTTTGGGTAAATTCCAAGGAGTGGGATGGCTGGGTTGAATGGTAGGATTATCTTCAGGTTTCTGAGGAATCTCCAGACTGATTTCCATAGTGGCTTAACCAATTTGCATTCCCACCAACAGTGGGTTAGTGTCCCTTTTTCCCCACATCCTCTCCAGCATCTATTGTTGGTAGATTTCTGAATGTGAGCCATTCTAACTGGGGTGAGGTGAAACCTCATTGTGGATTTGATTTGCATTTCCCTGATTGCTAGTGATCTTGAACATTTTTTCATGTGCCTGTTGGCCATTTGGATTTCCTCTTTTGAAAAATGTCTATTGAGGTCCTTGGCCCATCTCTTACGTGGGTTGTTTGTTTTGATGTTGTGGAGTTTCTTGATTTCTTTGTAGATTCTGGTTATCAACCCTTTATCTGTTGCATAGTTTGCAAATATATTTTCCCATTCTGTCGGTTGCCTCTTCACTTTCCTGACTGTTTCTTTTGCAGTACAGAAACTTCTCAATTTGATGCAATCCCAAATGTTAATTTTGGCTTTGACTGCCTGTGCTTCTGGGGTGTTTTCCAAGAAGTCATTGCCGGTACCTGTATCTTGCAGGGTTTTTCCAATGCTCTCTAATAATTTGATGGTGTCAGGTCGTAGATTTAAGTCTTTAATCCATGTTGAGTGAATTTTTCTGTAAGGTGAAAGGGAGGGGTCTTGCTTCATGATTCTGCACGTGGAAATCCTATTTTCCCAGCACCATTTATTGAATAGACTGTCCTTACTCCAGGGATTGGTTTTGGATCCTTGATCAAATATGAGTTGGCTGTAGATGTTTGGATTGATTTCTGGTGTTTCAATTCTGTTCCATTGGTCTGTCCATCTGTTTCTGTACCAGTACCATGCTGTTTTGATTACAACTGCCCTGTAGTATGTCCTGAAATCTGGTATTGTGATGCCTCCAGCTTTGTTTTTGTTGTATAAGATTGCTTTAGCTATCGAGGTCTCCTGTGTCTTCATATGAATTTCAGCATCATTTTTTCTAGATCTGAGAAGAAGGTCTTTGGTATCTTGATTTGTATTGCATTGTATCTATAAATTGCTTATGAGATTATTGGAACTCATAGAAGATTTTGGCAAAGTAGCAGGGTATAAAATCAATGCACAAAAATCAACAGCCTTTGTATACACAGGCAATGCCATGGCTGAGGAAGAACTTCTAAGACCAATCCTATTCACAATAGCTACAAAAACAATCAAATACCTTGGAATAAACTTAACCAAGGATGTTAAAGATCTCTACGATGAGAATTACAAAACCTTAAAGAAAGAAATAGAAGAGGATACCAAGAAATGGAAAAATCTTCCATGTTCATGGATTTGAAGAATCAATATCATCAAAATGTCCATTCTCCATTTCCTTTTTTAAATGTGTGAAATAAGAGTATATTGTCATTTACATGGTATGATTCAGTAAAGCAACATTTGTAACTAAATACCAAATGATCTGATATCCACATAGTTTTTATCCTCTCTATATATATTAACTATCACAAATAAGAGAAAACATGTGGTATTTGTCTTTTGGGGTCTGGCTTCACCTAGTATAATGTTCTACAGTTGTATCCAATTTGTTGTAAGTGTCAGGATTTCATTCTTTTAATAGCCAAGTAATATTCCATCATGTATGTATGTATATGACATTTTCTTTATCCAGTGACCAGTTGATGGGTATCTAGATTGCAAAAATTCTATTTTCCCTACAAATTATATATTTAATAGTTCCACCGATTTAGCAAAGTTCATGATGACATCTGGGAGGTTTTCACCAAATCATGACATAAATATGGGAATCACAGTTAAGCTTGATGAATAAACAGATGGTTTGGTTTCTTCATTATGAATGATCATGCCAGGCATATTCAAGCCATCTTCTTTGGCAATTTCTATGAACACATCATCATGAATTTAATGAAGGGAATCAGAAATTAGTCCATTTGTAAAGTTCAACAAGACTATATTATTCTGAAAGAGGAATTTGATCAACTAAATAAAATTAAAACTTTCATTGATGCAAGATGTTTAGGCATATCACTGTGGTCCAAGTGAGAGTTTTCCAATAAATATTTTTGGTAACATTTCTTTGTGATACATCATTGTGATTCACTGTTAGCCTTGAAAATCTGAGCATGACTCATACATGTCATACTAAAATGTATTATACTAATTATTTATTGATTTAATTCATTCAAAACATACAGGCACCTATAATGTATAGAATATGTAGGCACACAGCAACTAAAATGAAAATCTGATAAGAACAAGTAGAGTATGTAAGGGAGAGAAGGAAAGATTGATTTAATTTTTAAAGATTTATTTATTTGAAAGAGCGAAGGAGAAGGAGAGAGAGAGAGAGAGAGGTCTTCCATCCGCTGGTTTACTCCCCAACTGGCCGCAATAGCCAGAGCTGCGCTGATCTGAAGCCAGGAGCCAGTAGCTTCTTCCGGGTCTCCCACAGGGGTGCAGGGGCCCAAAGGCTTGATCCATCCTCCACTGCCTTCCCAAGCCAAAGCACAGAACTGGATCAGAAGTGGAGCAGCCAGGACTCGAACCGATGCTCACATGGGATGCCATCACTGCAGGTGGTGGTTTTACCTGCTAAACCACAGCACTGGCCCGGAAACATTGATTTTTAAAGAGAGGAATAAAAAAATCTTTATGGAGTTGAAAGTTGAACTGGCCTAAAATTTGATAAAGAACATGAGGAAAAATTCTTAAATATGTATGAGGCAGGATCCCCAAAGATGACAGTGTACAAGGATAATCTCTGAAAGACAGACTATTAAATAGGTATGAGATGTTCTTAGGGAGATCAGTTTATGTTGCTGACGATATGTAATAATATGTTAACTGGTTTCAATTGTGTTCTGTGGATCTAGTAACAGTGCTTATGAAGCTAAATGATATAATTAGAGCTGTACATTAAAAAATCACCCTGGTGATCGTATGAAGGATAGAGTGGAGGAGAAAGAGAATAGTTACAGATGACTTAGGCTTTTGCAGTAATATTAGGAAAGAAAGAATGAAGGTTTTTAGTAAGTTAAATTGGTCACAAGACAGTGGGTAGATGATGTTCATATTAGGTTGTTATATAGGACTTGATAAGTTCCTAGCTGTGGAGAATGGGGAGGAGAATGATTGAAAACGTGGTTCCAGATGATACAGAGTAATTGGATAATATTACTAAACAAAAGGAAGAAATCATGGGCAAGCATTTAGCCCAATAGTTAAGACACTGATATATGTAAAAAAAAAAAAAAAAAAAAAAAAGATGCCCACATCAGAATGTTTGAGTTAGAGTACTGGCTCTGATCTGTATTGAACTTCCTGGTAATGTGCACCCTGGGAGGCAGCAATGATGGCTCAGTTATTTCGGTCCCTGCTACTCCTGTATGGGGCCAAGACTGGGCTCCTAGCTCCTGGTTATAAGCCCCAAGCTTCATCGGGGCCCAGCCCCAGTTGTACAGGCATTTGGGTAGTGAATAGGCAGATGGGAGCCCTCACACACTCCCCCTCCTCCCTCCTTCCCCCTCTTTCTCTCTCTCTCTCTTAAGAAAGAGAGAAGTTTAAAAAACAAAACGAGGAAATAAGGAATAAGGACATTCAGCATGCTGAATAGAAGTTCTTGAAGCAAGGGTCAGTTTCATTGAAAAAAATAAAATAGTGTTTAAAGAGTCTAAGAGGCATTTATGTGAAAATATCCATTCCATTTAGCATTTGGTAAGATTCGATCTGGAGCATAGAAGAAAGGTGAGTACTAAAGGTGGAAGTACAGATTGAAAAAAAATACAAAGATGAATATGGGATCAAAGGAGTGGTATGGCTGAATCAGACATAAAATCATGCAAACACTTCTTTCTCCAAGACACAAAAAGAAAATCAGGGATTGAGTGAACAGAGAAAGGACTTCAGTAGATGATAGAATTTTGGATATGTTAACTATAACTATTAAAAATTTGAAGAGATAAATGTATTTACCCTGATGGAAATTACACAATATATAAAATGTGCCAAAACATCACATAATATTCCATAAATATATGTAATGTTTGTATGTGTGTTAAATTTCCAAAAATAAATAAAAGTAAGTGGAAAGGAAAGCCCTTGAAGGAACTCAGTGAACATGGTTTCGGTTGTCCTGTGCCTTCTCAGTAAAATTGACTTGAAAGTGATAGTAGTTAAAGGAGGTTTAGGGACTTGACATATGTGGGCATCAATCCTAACATTTCATTCTGTGAAACTAATCAGAAACACTCAACACTTTTATCTGGGAAGCCATTCAAGATGTTAATAAATACTGCCTATATATATATATATATATATATATATATATATAACCTAGGCAGGAGTGATATATCCAGCCTTTGGGGGATATAAGGTCTGCAAAGTCATTTGGTCTGACCCAGACAAGACAACTACAAGTGGAACTTGAAATTCAATAAATCTATAATAGGCTAGTTTTTAAGTTGATAATTTTAGATGGCCTTTAATGATGTTATAAATATCCAAATGGCCCTAGGCAGAAAAATGGTTCCCTATACCTCACTGAAAAAAATAAATAAATATAACACTACCACAAATTAAGAAAATAGCCATTTCAAGGTCCCCATACTGTGGCACAGTGGACTATACTGCTGCTAGTGGCACCAGCTTCCCATATGGGAGTGAAGGATCAAGTCCTGGCTGCTCTGCTTCTGATCCAGCTTCCTGAAAATGTACCTGCGAAGGGAGCAGATGATGATCCAAGGACTTAGGTCCCTGCAACCCACGTAGGAGACCTGTATGGAGTTCCTGGTTCCTAGTTTTGGTCTGGCCCAGCCCTGATTATTGTCATTTGGGGAGTGAACCAGCACATGGAACATCTCTCTCTCTCTCTCTCTCTCTCTCTGTGTGTCTCTCACTCCCTCGCTTAGCCTTTCAAATACATAAATAAATAAATATTAAGAAAATTATCATTCAAATGCAATTCATGCTATATACATTCTAAGTGATATCCACAGTATAAATTTTCTGTGAAGAAGTGAAAAAACAATGGAGACTGTGGTACAGGAGAGAAGACAGAGACACTGTGGCATCTAGCCATGTGGTGCATCCAGCTGCCACCTTACCACAAGGTAGGAAGAAATTGCCACTGGCCCTGCTGCTTGGAGCTTTAGCCACTCAATATTTTACTTCAACCCGTGGAGCTGACTGGAGTCTGAACAACCCCTGGGCTTGTAAACAGGAAAGCCTCATTGCTTACCTCCCCTCCCCAACACCCACAAAGTGCCACACTCTGCAGTGAAAAGTCACACAGTGAAACTTTTGTCCACTCCAAGCAGAATTGGAGCTGGAGTCAGAGTCAGGGCCATGTGTGGGGAAAAGGACAGATCCTCTACATCCTGCAACTGTGGGAGTTTGGGGGAATTAGCCCCAGAGATATACTCATGTATTCTACCTGAGCCAGACAGATTCACCTTAGCTGCTGGGAGCAAACACCAGAAGTAGCCATTAAAAAACCTGTTTTCACCCTGAGAGATCTTGCTAATGACCCTACTATACACTGCAACACCAGGACTGTAAACATCAGTTCTAAATATCACAGTGCCACATGGAATCTACCCAGTGAATGTAGGGAAGTAGTTGCTGCATTCCACATATCTGAACTCATTCCCCTTATAGTAAAATCTCCTGTATACCTTGTAGTCACCCTGTAAGACTGGAACAGGTTCAGTTCACATCCTCTAGTTATAGGAATAGGACTGTTGGGGTTATAAACCACAGAATCAGTTGGACTCTCCTAGCTGGACCTGAGGAAGCATCCATCTGTATCACACAGTCCTAGAGCCACATCAATTGGTGCCACAAACCCTAGCACCACTCAGGCTTGCCAATGGAACAATGAGACATTCACCTTTCTTTTCTTCAGCACCAAGAAAAATGCCTTGGTTATCACAATAACTAGCAAGACTGACACCAAAATCTCTGTGGACTAAAGATACACACCTTAGGAAACCCATACTCATCTCAAAGCCATACTTTTATCCCTGCAGTAGACTAGACCATCGTGTCAGTTATAGACACAATTGACGTTGAGTAAAACAAAAGAAATCATTCAGAGACTTACATTCCTCACCTCACCTAGAACCAAAGCAAAAGCAACAAGCCACGTAATACCCTAGATTACAAATAAGCTATAAACTATTTTACAATAAAACCTACTCCTTAAAGAAGGAATGTGGGGTTAGCATTGCAGCATTGTATATAAAACAGACGTCTTGTATATAAAACAGATGCAATGCTGGCACAATATGTCCTGGCTGCTCCACTTTCATCCCACCAGAAGTACAAACATCAACGTAGGGACAAAGGAGATATGAGGAAGCGAGGTAGCATGACACCTCCAAAAGAACACAATAATCCTTCAGGGTTAGATTCTGAACTGAAGGAAATCTATGCAATGACAGATATAGAATTCAAAATAATCATTATAAGGAAAATCAAGGAGTTACAAGAGAATACAGAAAGAATGACTAAAAAATTAATAAATGACATGAATGAAAATATTACTAGGAATAGAATTCATTAAGAAGAACCAAAAATAAATTTTGGAGATGAAATCTTCTATTGGTGCAATAAAAAACATGAATGAGAGCTTTAACAGCAGAATAGACCAACTGGAGGAAAGAATTTCTGACCTCTAGGAAGAGACTTTACCAATAACCCAACTGAACAAAAATAAAGAGAAAAGAATTAAAAAGAATGAAGAAAGTCTATATGAAATGTGGGATACCATTAAGATATCAAACATTCATGTTATAGGTATTCCTGAAGGAGGAGAAAAGGGCATTGAGAACCTGCTAGATGAAATGCTAGTTGAAAATTACCCAGGTCCTGAAAGAGACATGGACATGCAGATACAAGAAACTCAAAGAACCTCAAGCAGATTCAACCAAAAACACATTTTCCCAAGGCATATTATAGTCAAATTGTCAAAAGTGAAGGAAAAGGCAAGAATCCTAAACCCAGTAAGATAAATGCGACAATTTACATATAAAGGAAAACCAATTAGATTAACATCAGATTTCTTAGTGCAAACACTACAGGCCTGAAGATAGTGGGATTATATATTCAAGGTTTTCAAAGAAAACTTAAAACCAAGAATATTATTTAAAGTGACACTTTCCTTTAAAAGAAAGGGAGAAATAAAATATTTTCCAGAGAAGCAAAAACTGAGATAATTCATCACCACCAGATAGTCTTCCAAGAAATTCTGAAGTGAGTTCTGCATTAGTAGTAAACATGAAAACACAAGACACCATCAATTTCACTAACAGAGCAGGTAAAATCAGTATCCAATCAACAAAATGGCAGGTCTTATATTTTATCTATCAATAACTTTGAAGGTAAATGGATTAAATTATCCAGGCAAGACTTAGATTGGCTGAATGGATAAACATCTAAGACCCAACTATATGCTGCCTGCAAGAAACTCGCTTAAAAAACAAAGGTAAACACAGACTGAAAGTGAAAGACTGACAAAGGTATATGAGGCAAATGGAAACAAAAAGTGAGCAAAGTATCTATCCTGATATCAGTTAAACAGACTTTAAATCAAAAATTGCAAAAAGAGATAAAGGACATTATATTTTGATAAAACTTTCAATTCAACAAGAAGACATAATAATCATAACTATATATACCGCCACCACAATATCATGAAGATATTACAGCAAATATACTAGATCTAAGGGGAGAGATAAATTCAAATACAATCATAGTGTATGACTTCAACACCCCACTCTCATCAATGGACAGATCATGGAGACAGAAAATCAATAAAAATACAGTGGAGTTGAAACATACAATGGAACAAATGGACCTAATAGATAGTTACAGGACATTTTCTTCAAAAGCTATAAAATACACACACTTCTCATTGGCACATAGAACATTTTCTGGGATAGTATTAGGCCACAAATCAAGTCTCAGCAATCTTAAAAAGTTTGAAAACATATCAAGTTGCTCATCAACAGTCAGGGTGAGGGCTGATATCCCTCTTAGTATTTTTTTGTTTGTTCTACTTAATACTTTTGGTTGAATACTGTAATCAATACACAATTCTTCTTAAGTGCTGAAACTTAACTGAAAAGTGATCGCTGTTAAATGTAAGAGTGGGAATAAGAGAGGGAAGAGATGTGCAATTCGGGACAGGCTCAAGCTGACTTACCTCAAACAGTAGAGTTAGAAACATACCAGGGGATTCCAATTCAATCCCATCAAGGTGGCATGTACCAATTCCATCTCACTAGTCCCAGTGATTAATTTCAGTTCACAGTTGATCATAATGATAGGACTAAGAACCAAAGGGATCACATAAACTAGAATAGTGTCTGCAAATAATAGCTGATAGAATAAAAAAGGGAGAGAATGATCCAACATGGGAAGTGAGATACACAGCAGACCCATAGAATGGCAGATGTCCTAAACAGCACTCTGGCCTCAGAATCAGCCCTTAAGGCTTGAGGATCTGGCTGAAAAGCCCATGAGAGTATTTCAGGCATGGAAAGCCAAGACACTCTGGGGGAAAAAAAAAAAAAAACCTAAATGAAAGATCTCCATGAGTGAGATCCCAGTGGAAAGAATGGGTCATCAAAGAAGGAGGTACCTTTCTCTGAAGGGAGGAGAGAACTTCCACTTTGACCATGGCCTTGTCTAAATATGATCAGAGTCAGTGAACTCAGGGGGCTTCCATAGCCTTGGCAGCTCATGACAAGAGCCTAGGGTGATTACTGATGCCATAAACAAGAGTGTCAATTTGTTAAGTCAACAACAGGAGTCACTGTGCACTTACTCCTCATGTAGGATCTTTTTCTTTAATGTGCTGTACATTGAGATTGAATGCTATAACTAGTACTCAAACAGTATTTTTCACTTTATGTTTCTGTATGGGAGCAAACTGTTGAAATCTTTACTTAATGTATGCTAAACTGATCTTCTGTATATAAAGAGAATAGAAAATGAATCTTGATGTGAATCGAAGGGGAGAAGGAATGGATGAGGGGAGGGTTGTGGGTTGGAGGGACGTTATGGGGGGGAAGCCATTGTAATCCATATTCTGTACTTTGGAAATTTATATTCGTTAAATAAAAGTTAAAAAAATACAGACCAACCAAAAGTTTTTTTCTGAGAAATTAAAACAAAATGCATAAGCCTTTAGCCAGACTAACAAAGGGAAAAAAGGGGAAAAACTAAAGAAAAATTAAATTTAGAAAAGGAGACATTATAACCAATACCACTTAAATATGACAGATCAGAAGAAACTACTATGAAGAACTGTATGCTAATAAACTGGAAACCTTGAAGAAATTGATACATTTCTATAATGTAGAAGATTAAAACAAGAAGATATAGACAATAAAAACTGACCCATAACAAACAATGAAATTGAAGCAGTAATCCAAATATTCTATCAAGGAAAAATCCAGGACCTGCTGGCTTTACTACTGAATTCTAAAAAAACATTCAAAGAGGAACTAACTCCAATACTTTTCAGATTATTCCAAAATATTGAACAGGATGGAGCTTTCCCAAACTTTTTTCATATGCCAGAATTAACTTGATATGAAAATCAAAAACAGACACGATATGAAAATTATAATCCTATAGCCTTAATGAGCAAAGATGCAAAGACTCCCAACAGGATACTAGCGAATCGAATCCAAAACCACATCAAAAAGATCATACGTCACAATCAAGTGGGATTTGTTCCAGAAATGCAAGAGTGAGTCAACACTTGCAAATCAATAAACAGCATATATCGCATTAATAGAATGAAGAACAAAAACCATATGTCCATCTCAATACATGCAGAGAAAGCATTTTATAAGATTCAACAATCTTGGTAATAAAAACTCTCCACAAATTAGGTATAGAAGGAACATATCTCAAAATTATAAAGGCTGTATATCACAAGCCTACAGCCAGTATCATACTGAATGGGGAAAAGCTGAAAGCATTTCCCCTCAGATCTGGAACAAGAAAAGGAGGTCCACTTTAACCACTCTAACTTAATATAGAAATGGTTGCTTCATCAAGAGCATTTAGAGGAGAAAGAAAGAAAGAAAGGACATCAAAACTGGAAAAGAGGATATCAAATTATCCATGTTTGCAGATGACAGGCTGTTGTACATGGGAAAAATGAAATACTCCATCAAAAAGTTGTTGGAATTGATAAAACAATTCAGTAAAGTTACAGGTTACAAAATAAAAATACAAAAAACTGTAGCTTTTTTATAAGCTAATGATGAGCTCATTGAAAGAGAAATCAAGAAATGCCACTCACAATAGCCACAAAACTGAAATGTTTAGCAATAAATTCAACCAAAGACATCAAAGATCTGTATAATGAAATGGCAAACATGTATAAGAGAAGTTATCAAGGACACAAAACAAGGAAGGATATTCCTTGGAAGAATCAATAACAACAAGATGTTTACACTACCTAAAGCAATCTACAGATTCAATGCAATCCCTATCAGAATACCAATGGCATTCTTTACAAAGTTAGAAAAAAATCCTAAAATTCATATGGAATCACAAAATATCCTGAATGGCCAAAGAATTCTTGAGCAAGAAAAATCAAACTGGAGGCATCACAATACCTGACTTCAAAGCATACCACAAAGCTGTGAAAATTAAACAACCATGGTACTGGCATAAGAACTGATACATAGATCAATGGAACAGAATAGAGAGCCCAGAAATTAATCTACATACATACAGCCAATTGGTTCTTTTTTAAAAAGATTTATTTGTTTATTTGAAAGTCAGAGTTATACAGAAAGAAGAGGCAGAGAGAGAGGGAGAGGTCTTCCATCTAGTGGTTCACTCCCCAATTGGCCACAACGGCTGGAGCTGCACCGATCTGAAACCAGGAGCCAGGAGCTACTTCCAGGTCTCCCACGTAGGTGCAGGGGCCCAAGCACTTGGGCCATCTTCTACTGCTTTCCCAGGCCATAGCAGAGAGCTTGATTGGAAGTGGAGCAGCTGGGTTTCGAATTGGCGCCCATAAGGGATGCTGGTGCTTCCGGCCAGAGCATTAACCTGCTGTGCCACAGCGCCAGCCCTCCAATTGGTTCTTGACAGGAGTACTCAGACCATACTGTAGAGTAAAGATAATCTCTTGTTAAAAGGCTGCTGACAAAACTGGATATATATGAAATGAGATTCATACCTTTCATCATATACAAAAATCAACTCAAGATGGATCAAAGACCTCAATTTAATTCTCGAGACAAAGAAATTCCTGGAATAAAATGTAGGGGAAATACTCCAAGACCTTGATGTAGGGGGCGACTTTTTGAACAAACCCCCAAAGTACAAAAAGGCAGCAAAAGCTTAACTACACAAATGGAATTAAATCAAACTTAGATACTTCTACACAGAAAAGGAAATGATCAATAGAGTGAAAAGACGTCCACAGAATGGAAAACAATACTTGAGATCTACCTATCTGACAAAGGATTAATATCCAGATTATATCAACAACTAAAAAATTCAACAACAACAAAAAACAAACAATCCACTTAAAAAATGGGCAAAAGATTTCAATAGACAGTTCTCTACAGAAAAAAAAAAAGTGGCCAAAATATATAAAAAAAATACTCAACATCACTAATCATCAGGGAATGCAAATCAAAATCACAATGGGATAACACCTCACTCTTGTCAGAATGGCTAAAATACAAAACACAGAGAGTAATAAATGCTGGAGAGGATATGGATAAAGGAGAACATTTATACACTGTTGGTAGAAATATACATTAGGACAGCCACTGTGGAAAACAGTGTGGAGATTTCTTAAAATCTAGAAATAGACTTGCCATATGCTCCAGCAATCTCTCACTACTGGGTATATACTCAAAAACCTTGAACACAATGTATCAAAGAGATACCTGTACCACCATGTTTATAGCAACTCTGTTCTATAGCAACTCTGTTCACAATAACCAAAATATGGACTCAAACTTGGTGTCCATAATCAGATGAATGGATAAAGAACAATTTTTATATAAACACAACAGAATATTATCTACCTATAAAAAAGAATGAAATTCTATCATATAGAGCAAAATGGATGAAACTGGAGGACATCATGCTGAGTGAAATAAGCAGGGCACAGAAAGACAAATACTGCATGTTCAACTTTATTTGTGGGAGCTAGTTTAAAAAAAATCAAAAAAGCAAAAACAAACAAGAAAGACATGCGTATGTGTACCAATATTGCTCCAAGAGTAGTTTTGTAAAATGTTATACCTTTATAATTTTGTCAACCAATGGTTAATAATGTTATACTATTATAGTTTTAATGATTCATGATTATTTTAAAATGCACTGTATATTGGTGAAATGGCCATTTTTCCATTCAATTATTAATTATAACTGTTTATTCCAGCTAACTAAGGTCTTTTTGCTTTTTACTTGCTAAGCTTCTTATTTGGTAAAGCATTACGCTTTTTGCTGTAATGTAAATTTAAAATATGTTATATCAAAAACTAAAAGAAAGAAAGGGATAGGGAATCAGGGTGTGAGGGAGAGGGGGAGGGAGGGAGGAAGGAAAAATCATTATAATCTTATAATTGTATCTATGAACTATATTGAATCTGTTAAAAGCTAATTAAAAATAAAATAAATGCACAAAAATTATTACTTAATTTTAACCAGTGAGAAAATTGACCAGGCTCCACTTTTATATGAAAAACTTACAGTGTGAATTCCTTAATGATTATCACATTTGTCAAAAACTCATAGTATTGCATTTAAATTGTATGGACAGAATGAGACATTAAAACATGATAATCATAATTTGTTGGTAGTGGTTGTTCTCCAATCAATAAATGATCTGTCACAGAATTTCTAGAAAGACCATTGAAGCTACCCAACTTACTGCATTAATTTTAACTAATTGAGGGTCAGAAACCAGTGACAGGTTTCTTACTTTCCTATCATTGCTGCAGAGGAAGAATTTGTCATGTTTTTGACACTTTACTATAAAGCAATAGTCACTTTAACCTATGTTGCCATGGTTACTCTTGGTCGACTTGAAAAAAACTTTCAGAAATCACAATTTATACCAATGAATATTATATATCACTAAAGGAATTGACACTTTTCTCTGCCTCCTTTTTATCTGAGTAAAATTTGTGTTCTTAGTAAGCATTAAATAAATATTGAATGATGAAACCATCTAAGAAAACTAATTCAGTAGGTTAAAGTGATAATATTTTCTTACATAATAATACATAATAAAGCATAGAACATCAAAAAAATTTGAGGATCATCAGTCTGAATCTTCTCTTTTTTTATATATGGGAAAAGTGATGCATTAATTAGGAAGGGTCTGCTTAAGGGCACACAAATAGTACGTGATCAGACTATACAAAAATGATTCTCATGGAACACAATGAAATTGTGATTTTTTTTTGATTTTTCAGGAAAGCTGTGGATATATGTGAAAGAAAAGCTAAGATCTTTGTCATCAGTAATTTTGTTGACCATTTCTTGAATGTGTGGGAGTAAGTTCTAAGAGCTGTATGATGATGTTTGGAGAGAGCAAATATAAGTTATATCTGAGTGAATGCAAATATTGGTCCATAGTCAACCTAATCAGCTTTGCTGTCTTACTGATAGAACTGATTTAAAGTTGTTCAGAGCATGTAATATGCAAGCTAAGATATAAGTCCCTTTGGGGAGATATTGTGTCATCTATTTAACATCAATGCATGCATGTGAGTATGAGTAACACTCCATTCCTTCTTTCAAGGAGGGTTTCATGTAATCCATTAAACTGTATACAATAAATTGCCTGACTTACTGATTGACTGATACTGGTCTGCCCTTTCTCCCCAAATGATTGTTGTGCTTTTGCACATATGAACTTGTGCTACAGATTTTTAACTTGTTTTGCCTGTTGGAAATTGCACCACTGCTAATATACTTATATGGTATCTTAGAACTCATGCTGTTTTCCTTTCAGTGTGAACAAGAGGAAACATTAGCAACACCCAAGTAAATGAGAGAAATGCCTTATTAGCCTTTTGGACACAATGGTTTCAAGGCAGTGGTTTCAGAAATTAAGTTCAGTAAACATAGTTCCCTCTCTGAGCATAAATATAACTGTGGTGGGAAGGGATGAGAATAATAATTTTTAAAAGCTTTTAAAGGAGGGCCAACGCTGTGGCACAGTGGGTTAAAGCCCCAGCCTGAAGCGCCAGCAACCCATATGGCTGCCGGTTCTAGTCTTGGCTGCTCCTCTTCCAATCCAGCTCTCTGTTGTGGCCTGGGAGAGCAGTAGAAGATGGCCCAAGTGCTTGGGCCCCTGTACCCACGTGGGAGACATGGAAGAGGCTCCTGGCTCCTGGCTTCAGATCAGCGCATCTCTGGTCGTTGCAGCCATCTGGAGAGTGAACTATCAGATGGAAGACCACTCTCTCTGTCTCTACCTCTCTCTGTAACTCTGTCTTTCAAATAAATAAAATAAATGCTTTTTTTTTTTTTAAAAAAAAAAGCCTTTAAAGGAGCAGAACACCCTATCTTTTCAGGTGAAAAATATGTAAAGATTTGCTTATTTATCTGAAAAACAGAGAGGGAGAGACAGAGAGAACTTCCTTCTGCTGGTTCACTCCCCAGTTGGCTGCAACACCCAATGCTGAGCCAATCCACAGCCAGGACCCAAAAGCTTCATCCAGGTCTCCCACATGGGTGGCAGGGGTCCAAACACTTGAATGATCTTCTGATGCTTTTCCCAGGTCATTAACAGTTAGTTGAAGCAGAAATTGAGCAGCTTGGACACAAACCAGCACCCACATGAGATGCCAGCATCACAGGAGGTGCCTTTACCCACTATGCCATGACACTTGCCCAACCAGGAGTAATACCCTAAAGTTCACTATTATTAAGTGTGTTATAAAACTGGTTTTTACCCTGCCATATCATCTTTATTGTATTGACATTTCTAGATACATATGCTGCTGTAGAATAATTGGGAACTATGAAGAAGCTAAAGACACAATATCTTAGTTGAAGAAATTTACAGTAATAGTGTGGAAATGAAACAGAATTGTATTCATTCAGGGAACATTTGCTGAACATTTGCTATGTGTGATGCACCAGAGATTTTAAAAGCTAATAATAAAGTAGGTCCTCAAGAAGCTCACAGGT
This sequence comes from Oryctolagus cuniculus, assembly GCF_964237555.1. Taxonomy (NCBI): domain Eukaryota; kingdom Metazoa; phylum Chordata; class Mammalia; order Lagomorpha; family Leporidae; genus Oryctolagus; species Oryctolagus cuniculus. The sequence goes on along the minus strand of NC_091453.1, from coordinate 116,738,958 downwards.
CTAATGGAACAAGTGGTAGACTGAATAATGTCCCCCAAAATACATTTAGGCCTCAATTCCTACAAATTAATGTTACCTTGTATAGCGACAAGGGCTTCACAGAACTGATTAAATTAAATTAAAGGCAGCATTACAGAGACTTAGAGAATTGTGATAGCTTGCTCAAGTCAATGACCAATAACTGATAGGGTCTGGCCTTGAATCAATTCTTCCAATTGTAGTTTAGAATTTATTCTACTATTCATGCCATAATCCACATTTTAAAACTGAAGTTAGATCAACATTTAGAACACATTCTCCTATCTAAGCACAAATCAATTGAGGAGATTTTAAGCAAGTTTATATGGAATTGGAGTGGTCACAGACATATTGCTAATCATTTATTTGTATAAAATAATGATTTATTGCAGTGGAACAAAATGCCCAATATTTTGGGAATGGTGCTTACACTGAGGACTGCACAGATTCTTTGTGTGGTCCTTGGGAAAGAGCAGACGAATATTATACGCACAGGGGCCAGAGCTCAGGCACTGACTGCCTTCAATTCTGCTCAGCTTTTCGGAATTACTTCCCTTCTGAAGAAAAAAAGAGAGAGAGAGAAGATTTACCACGCCTAACCTGGGTGTGTCACCTTTAGCACCCATCACAAGCCTCTAAGGATCCATCAAAAGCAGACAGTCCACTTAATCTAGAGTCGTAGTTTAACGAGAAAAATCACCACAGTAAGGAATAAAGAGAAGAAACCAAAGAACATCTCCACAATGCCAAGCAACAAACGCAAAAACAGAGGAAACAAGAACAAGGAAGACATTATGATGCCCACAAATGAAAAAGACACCCCAATTCAAGATTATGAAGAAGATGAGAGAGAAGAAATGCAAGATACGGATTTCAAAAAATTTATGATAAGAATAAAAAAAAATAGAAATTATCAATTCCCAACTTGACTCTCACTGGGATTAAACATGACAATAGGTCTGATCTGATTGCATCATCATTTAAAAAAAATCATCTATTATTTTTCACTTTATGTTTCTGTGTGGGAGCAAACTGTTGAAATCCTTACTTAATGTGTACTAAGCTGATCTTCTGTATATTAAGATAATTGAAAATGAATCTTGATGTGAATGGAAGGGGAGAGGGAGTGGGAAAGGGGAGGGTTGTGGGTGGGAGGGACGGTATGGGGAGAAGCCATTGTAATCCATAAGTCATACTTTGGAAATTTATATTCATTAAATAAAAGTTAAAAAAAAAGAACATTTAGAAATTCTCAAAAACAAATTCTTGAACTACAGAAATCCTTATTGGACAGGATAGAAAATCTCTCTCTTGAAAATGAACTATTAAGGAGGAATCAAAATTAAAGGAAAAAACTAGCAGAATATGAAATTGCGATCGTGAAGAGAAATCAAAATGAAATGAAGAACTCAATAGATCAAATGACGAATGTGTTAGACTTAAAAACAGAATCAGTGAAGCAGAATAGAGAATATTAGACTTAGAAGACAGAGCACAGGAAAGTATACAGTCAAACCAAAGAAAAGAAGAGGCAATTAGAAATCTAAAAACTATTGTTGGGAATCTACAGGATACTATTAAAAAACCCAACATTCGATTTCTAGGAGTTCCTGAAGGCATGGAGAGAGAGAAAGGATTAGAAGGCCTTTTTAGTGAGATACTAGCAGAGAACTTTCCAGGTTTGGAGAAGGACAGAGACATCCTAGTACAGGAAGCTCATAGAACCCCTAGTAAACATGACCAAAAGAGATCCTCACCATGACACGTTGTAATCAAACTCACCACAGTGAAACATAAAGAAAAGAGTCTAAAATGTGCAAGAGGGAAACGTCAGATTACTCTCAGAGGATCTCCAATTAGACTCACAGCAGACTTCTCATCAGAAACCCTACAGGCTAGAAGGGATTGGCAAGATATAGCCCAGGTACTAAGAGAGAAAAACTGCCATCCCAGAATATTATATCCTGCAAAGCTCTCATTTGTGAATGAAGGTGAAATAAATACCTTTCAGAGCAAACAGAAATTGAAAGACTTTGTCACCACTTGTCCAGGCTTTGAAAGGATGCTTAAAGATATGTTACACACAGAAACAAAGAAACATGGCTATCAATATGAAAGAAAGTATAGGAAGAAAACCTCCCAGTAAAAGATCAAAGGGAGCTCAAAGCATGTATTAGAAATGTCTTTGGGAAAATGGCAGGGTAAAGTCACTACTTATCAACAGTCACATTGAATGTTAATGGCCTCAGCTCTCCAGTTAAAAGGCACAGATTGGCTGATTGGCTTAAGGAACAAAACCCATCTATATGCTGCCTATAAGAAACACATCTTTCCAACAAAGATGCATGCAGACTGAAATTGAAAGATTGGAAAAAGATATTCCATGCCAACAGAAACCAAAAAAAAAGCAGGTATAGTCATATTACTATCAGACAAAATAAACTTTAATACAAAAACTGTTAAGAGAGACAAAGAGGGGCACTATATAATGATTAAGGGTTCAATTAAACAGGAAGATGTAACTATTATAAATGTATATGTACCTAATTACAGGGCACTGGTTTATTTAAAATATATGTTAAGGGACTTAAAGGGAGACTTAGATTCCAATACAATAGTACTGGGGGACTTCAGGTTATAGAATTTTCTCATGGAGAGTGGAAAAAACTGTTAGAAATGTGTCTATTCTACATTTCTTTTTTTCCAACCAGATCAGTCACTCTAAGAGCCCACAGAAGGACAAAAGCATGATTTCAGTACAGTTGTAGACGAACAATTGGGTGAGAAAAATTAATGTAATTCAATTTCATGGTCATTTATTTAATACAAATGTAGCCAGTGCATTGAAGGAGAAACAACACTGAAGCTCATACCCATGAGTATACTTTTGGGATATCACTCTCACCCTAGCTTTTTGCTTGAGATCATGAGATCATAGAAAAGGATGATAGAAGTGTCCTGCCATACAAAAGTCCATAGCTATGTTTGAAAACAATAAAACATGGCAAAAAATAAATTTTAGAGTATACATTGCGGGTACTGTGGAAGACATTAATTAAAGGCTTATCATATAATTGTTACTCAAAAAATAAACAGTGGTACCTTGGGAAATTTTATGCCAGTGATTGCTTTCTTATGAAATATTTTGAATTCACAATAGCTAAGACCTGGAACCAACCCAAATGCCCATCAACAGTAGACTGGATAAAGAAATTATGGGACATGTACTCTATAGAATACTATACAGCAGACAAAAACAATGAAATCCGGTAATTTGCAACAAGATGGAGGAATCTGGAAAACATTATGCTGAGTGAAGTAAGCCAGTCCCAAAGGGACAAATATCATGTGTTCTCCCTGATTGGTGACAACTAACTGAGCACCAAAGGGGAAACCTGTTGAAGTGAAATGGACACTATGAGAAACAGTGACTTGATCAGCTCTTGTCCTGACTGTTGATGTACAATGTAATACTTTATCCCTTTTAGTATTTTTTCTTTGTTTTGTTCTAGTACTATTGGTTGAACTCTGTGATTAACACACAATTATTCTTAGGTGTTTAAATTTAACTGAAAAGTGATCCCTGTTAAATATAAGAGTGGGAATAAGAGAGGGAGGAGATGTACAATTTGGGACATGCTCAATCGGACTTGCCCCAAATGGTGGAGTTAGAAACATACCAGGGGATTCCAATACAATCCCATCAAGGTGGCATGTACCAATGCCTTCTCACTAGTCCAAGTGATCAATTTAAGTTCACAATTGATCACACTGATAGGTCAAAGAGTCAACGGGATCACACAAACAAGACTAGTGTCTGCTAATACTAACTGATAGAATTAAAAAGGGAAAGAATGATCCATCATGGGAAGCGGGATACACAGCACACTCATAGAATGGCAGATGTCCTAAACAGCACTCTGGCCTCAGAATCAGCCCTTAAGGCATTTGGATTTGGTTGAAGAGCCCATGAGAGTATTTCAGGCATGGAAAGCCAAGACACTCTAGGGAAAAAAAAAAGAAGACCTAAATGAAAGATCTCTGTGAGTGAGATCCCAGTGGAAAGAGCGGGTCATCAAAGAAGGAGGTACCTTTATTTTTTTATCTTTTTTTTAACTTTTATTTAATGAATATGTATTTCCAAAGTACAGCTTATAGGCTGAAAAGCCCATGAGAGTATTTCAGGCATGGAAAGCCGAGACACTCCGGCAAAAAAAACAAAACAAAACAAAACAAACAAACAAAAAAAAAAAACAAAAAAAAATCACAAACACCTAAATGAAAGATCTCTGTGAGTTGTAGATGAACAATTGGGTGAGAAAAATTAATGTAATTCAATTTCATGGTCGTTTATTTAATACAAATGTAGCCAGTGCATTGAAGGAGAAACAACACTGAAGCTCATACCCATGAGTATACTTTTGGGATATCACTCTCACCCTAGCTTTTTGCTTGAGATCATGAGATCATAGAAAAGGATGATAGAAGATTTTTCCATTTTTTGGTATCCTCTTCTATTTCTTTCTTTAAGATTTTGTAATTCTCATCGTAGAGATCTTTAAAGTCCTTGGTTAAGTTTATTCCAAAGTATTTGATTGTTTTTGTAGCTATTGTGAATGGGATTGATCTTAGCAGTTCTATTTCAGCCGTGGCATTGCTTCTGTGTACAAAGGCTGTTGACTTTTGTGCATTGATTTTGTATCCTGCCACTTTGCCAAACTCTTCTATGAGTTCCAATAGTCTCTTAGTAGAGTTCTTTGGATCCTCTAAGTAAAGAATCATATCGTCGGCAAAGAGGGATAGTTTGACTTCTTCCTTCTCAATTTGTATTCCTTTAATTTCTTTTTCTTGTCTGATGGCTCTGGTTAAAACTTCCAGAACTATGTTAAATAGCAGTGGTGAGAGTGGGCATCCCTGTCTGGTGCCAGATCTCAGTGGAAATGCTTCCAACTTTTCTCCATTCAATAGGATGCTGTCCGTGGGTTTTTCATAAATTGCTTTGATTATATTGAGGAATGTTCCTTCTATACCCATTTTGCTTAGAGTTTTCATCATGAAAGGGTGCTGAATTTTATAGAATGCTTTCTCTGCATCTATTGGGATAATCATATGGTTTTTCTTCTGCGGTCTGTTAATGTGGTGAATCACATTGATTGATTTGCGAATTGTGAACCATCCCTGCATACCAGGGATAAATCCCACTTGGTCTGGGTGGATGATTTTTCTTATGTGTTGTTGTATTCTATTGCCTTAATTTTATTGAGGATTTTTGCGTCTATGTTCATCAGGGATATTGGTCTATAATTTTCTTTCAGTGCTGCATCTTTCTCTGGCTTAGGGATTACGTTGATGCTGGCTTCATAGAAAGAATTTGGGAGGATTCCATCTTTTTTGACTGTTCTGAATAGTTTGAGAAGAATTGGAGTCAGTTCTTCTTTAAATGTCTGGTAGCATTCAGCAGTGAATCCATCTGGTCCTGGGCTTTTCTTTGTTGGGAGGGCCTTTATTACTGTTTCAATTTCTGTTTCAGTTATGGGTCTATTTAGGTTTTCTATGTCTTCCTGGTTCAATTTAGGTAGGTTGCATGTGTCCAGGAATCTATCCATTTCTGATAGATTTTCCTGTTTGCTGGCATACAAGTCCTTGTAGTAATTTCTGATGATTCTTTTTATTTCTGCAGTGTCTGTTGTTACGTTTCCTTTTTCATCTCTGATTTTATTGATTTCGGTCTTTTCTCTTCTTTTTTTAGTTAGTTGGGCCAATGGGGTGTCAATTTTGTTTATTTTTTCAAAAAAACCAGCTCCTCATTTGGCTGATTTTTTGTAAATTTTTTTGGATTCAATCCTGTTGATTTCTTCTCTGATTTTAATTATTTCTCTTCTCCTACTAGATTTGGGTTTGGTTTCCTGTAGGTTGTCTAAATCCTTGAGATGAACTGAAAGCTCATCTATTTGGTGCCTTTCCAATTTCTTGATGTAGGCACCTAATGATATAAACTTTCCTCTTAACACTGCTTTTGCTGTATCCCATAAGTTTTGGTATGTTATGCTGTTATCCTCATTTACTTCCAGAAAATTTTTGATTTCTCTTTTCATTTCTTCTATGACCCATTGTTCATTCAGGAGCATGTTGTTCAATCTCCATGTGTTTGCCTATGCTCTAGGGATTCCTGAGTTGCTAATTTCCAACTTCATTCCGCTGTGGTCTGAGAAGCTGCATGGTATGATTCTAATTCTTTTGAATTGGTGAGACTTGCTTTATGGCCTAGTATGTGATCAGTCCTAGAGAAGGTTCCATGCACTGCTGAGAAGAATGTAAATTCTTTAGATGTAGGATTGAAAGTTCTGTAGATATCTGTTAGATCCATTTGGGCAATAGTGTTGATTAAATCTGTTGTTTCCTTGTTGATCTTCTGTCCGGATGATCTGTCTGTTTCTGAGAGTGGAGTATTAAAGTCCCCCAGTACTATTGTATTGGAATCTAAGTCTCCTTTTAAGTCCCTTAACATATCTTTTAAACAGACCGGTGCCCTGTAATTAGGTGCATATACATTTATAATAGTTACATCTTCCTGTTGAATTGAACTTTAATCATTACATAGTGCCCCTCTTTGTCTCTCTTAACAGTTTTTGTATTAAAGTTTATTTTGTCTGATAGTAATATGGCTACACCTGCTTTTTTTTGGTTTCTGTTGGCATGGAATATCTTTTTCCAACCTTTCACTTTCAGTCTGCATGCATCTTTGTTAGAGAGATGTGTTTCTTGTAGGCAGCAAATAGATGGGTTTTGTTCTTTAAGCCAACCAGCCAATCAGTGTCTTAACTGGAGAGTTAATTCCATTAACGTTTAATGTGACTATTGATACATAGTGACTTTGCCCTGCCATTTTCCCGGAGATATTTTCTAGTATATGCTTTGAGCTTCCCATGCTCTTTTACTGGTAGGTTTTCTTCCTTTACCTTCTTTCATATTGATGGCTGTGTTTCTGTGTTTCTGAGTGTAGCACATCTTTAAGTATCTTTTGTAGGGCCGGACGAGTGGCCACAGTCTTTCAATTTCTGTTTGCTCTGAAAGGTATTTATTTCACCTTCATTCACAAATGAGAGCTTTGCAGGATATAATATTCTGGGATGGCAGTTTTTCTCTCTTAGTACCTGGGCTATGTCTCGCCATTCCCTCCTAGCCTGTAGGGTTTCTGATGAGAAGTCTGCTGTGAGTCTAATTGGAGATCCTCTGAGAGTAATCTGACGTTTCCCTCTTGCACATTTTAGACTCTTTTCTTTATGTTTCACTGTGGTGAGTTTAATTACAACGTGTCGTGGTGAGGATCTCTTTTGGTCATGTTTACTAGGGGTTCTATGAGCTTCCTGTACTAGGATGTCTCTGTCCTTCTCCAAACCTGGAAAGTTCTCTGCTAGTATCTCACTAAAAAGGCCTTCTAATCCTTTCTCTCTCTCCATGCCTTCAGGAACTCCTAGAACTCGAATGTTGGTTTTTTTAATAGTATCCTGTAGATTCCCAACAATATTTTTTTAGATTTCTAATTTCCTCTTCTTTTCTTTGGTTTGACTGTATGTTTTACTGTGCTCTGTCTTTTAAGTCCGATATTCTCTCTTCTGTTTCACTGACTCTGTTTTTTAGACTTTCTAATGTGTTTGTCTTTTGATCTATTGAGCTCTTCATTTCATTTTGATTTCTCTTCACTATCACACTTTCCTGTTCTATTAGTTTCTGCGTTTCATTTTGATTCTTCCTTAAAATTTCATTTTCACGAGAGAGATTTTCAATCCTGTCCATTAAGGATTTCTGTAGTTGAAGGATTTGCTTTTGAAAACTTCTAAATGTTCTTATCATAAATTTTTTGAAATCCGTATCTTGCATTTATTCTATCTCATCATCTTCATAATCTTGGCTTGGGGTGTTTTGTTTATTTGGAGGCATCATAGTGTCATCACTGAACTTGTTCCCTCGATTTTTGTGTTTGTTGGTTGGCATTGTTAATTCTTCTTCCCTCACTGTGAGGTTTTTTTTTATACTAAGTCTGTGTTAAGTGGACTGTCTGCTGTTGGAGGAGCCTTGGAGGCTTGAGATGGGTGTGGCCTGAGAGCTCTGCTTGGTTCTTCGGGGTTATGGGTGTGCAAAGGTGACACCCTCAGGTTATGCGTGGTAAATCTCTCTCTATTTATTTATTCATTTATTTATTTATTCAGGAGGTAAGTAATACCGCACGGCTGAGCAGAATTGATGGTATTTAGATTCCGATCTCTGGCTTCTACCTAAAGAGTCTGTGCCAGCTCAGTTTCTCCTGTGGACTCCCACTGGGTTGCCTAGGCTACTGAATTGTAGCACCTCAGTTCCTTAGCTCTCCCATTTTGTTATGTATATCCAGAGTGGTGTCTGCTCTTTGTCTTTTGCTGGCCTTTGCAAGGTTGGCAGAGAGAGAAACTCGTCTGTACCAGTACCCCCCCACCTTTTTTTTTCCTTCTCTCCTGTAGTCAGTCTGGTGAACTTTCCCGCCTCAAGCCCGCTCCCCTCTAGATTCTGACCACCGTTTCCCCACCAATGTCTCTGGTTACTGAGCTCACCTCCCCTTCCAGCGCTGATGTGTGGACTCGGAGCCCTGGGCGTCCCTGCTCTCCCCGCTGGTTGTCTGTGTCACATCCACTCCCCTTCCCGCACTGGCGTGCAGACCCTGCAGCTCCAGCAGCTCGGCTTCCGCGCGGTGGGCGACCTTGCTCTCCCTGTAGGTCCTCTGAGTCACAGCCACTAGATCCAGAAGAGTTTCCTCTGCAATTTTTTCCTGATCCTTTTTCTGAGGCTACCGTAACTCCACTTTTATTAAACTAAATTTTCCAGGACTATCCGTGCATGCCCTCACTATTCCGCCATCTTGGCTCCGCCCCTCGATAATGGAGGTACCTTTCTCTGAAGGGAGGAGAGAACTTCCACTTTGACTATGACCCTGTCAGAATAAGATTGAAGTCAGCGAATTCAACAGGCTTCCATAGCCTTGGCAACTCAGGACTAGAGCCTAGGGAGATTACTGACGCCATAAACAAGAGTGTCAAATTGTTAAGTCAACAACAAGAGTCACTGTGTACTTACTTTTCATGTGGGATCTGTCCTTAATTTGTTGTCCAATGTGAAGTAATGCTATAACTAGTACTGGAACAGTATTTTACACTTTGTGTTTCTGTGTGGGTGAAAACTGATGAAATCTTTACTTAATATATACTAAATAAATCTTCTGTATATAAAGATAATTGAAAATGAATATTGATGTGAATGGAATGGGAGAGGGAATGGGAGATGGGAGGAGTGTGAGTGTGAGGGAAATTATGGGGGGAGAAGCCATTGTATTCCGTAAACTGTACTTTGGAAATTTATATTTACTAAATAAAAAAAAGAAATAAATATTTTGGGAATATGGTGAAACCACTTTTTTTCCTCAAATGATCTGATTTCCACACCAAGTTAAAGCCAGGAAAGTATGGCATGGTCCCTGTGTTGATTGTTTAATCAACAAAAGAGATTATTTCTGAATTCATTGGTTTGCAAAGAAAATACAATTTAATTCATATATTTTGAAAAGATTTATTTATTTGAAAGGTAAGGTGGCAGAGATATATTTCATTTACTAGTTCATTCTCCCTCCAAGTGCCTGCACCAGCAGGCTGGGCCAGGCTGAAGCCAAGAACTGCATCCAGGTCTCTCACATGGGCAGTGGAAACCCAAGTTCTTGGGCCATCATCTTTGTCTCCCAGGTGCATTAGCAGAAAGCTAGATTATAAGCAGAGACCAAATTAAGTACAAAGTATTCTGATATGAGATCCAGAAGTTCCACCCAGCAGCATATGCCACTCTACCACAAAGCCCACAAGAGATGCAATTTAGTTGAAAGTGCATATAGTGTACACTGATAAGAGTTTAAATAGACAAAAATTGTTGGTTTAAAATTTTTAAAAACTGTGTTTTTCACTTACATTATATCCCATATAGCAGATGATACTTTATCCACTCTTTTAATACATGCCAAAAATATAAAGCATTTCACCATGATTTGAAATACAATTGGAAATAGATTATAATTAGGACAAAATCTAAAACCACATACGAAAAAAGTATAAAACTAGTGTCTAGAGCTAAGAAAACAAAAGTAGTATGCAGTAATTGGATGAACTCAGAGAAAAGGAACAAAGGATAAGCAATAGCATATTAAATTATTTTAATTGGAAAAGCAAAGATGTTCCTCCAGGCAGAAATCTGTAATTAGAATGCGGTGAAGCTCATTATCATCATCTGGGTTGGAAACAAAAAGTGGATTACATCTCCTTCCTAACCAAGTTTCTCTCAGTGAACAATATTTAGATTCTTTTAACAGAGAAATGCAGCAATGGGAGAGGTAAAACTTAACATCTTAACCCACTTTTCCCTTAGTTAGAGTACATATGCAGAATTCTGAAGCCTTCTTTTTGTTAATCAACACCTGGGAGCTCAAGTCCCCACCCTCACAGTAAGAAATATAAAGTAAGGAAGAAGGCAGTCTGTCTTCAGAACAGCCCGTAACTCTTAGAGATTTCAATGATTTCCGCTTATTGCGAACTTGTCTGACTAGACCTGTGGTCTGCATAAGCTGATCTATCTACTTGCATCATCCACCAGCTTTGATTGACAAACCTACTAGATTCCACCTGGACACTTATTCTATTGTCACCCATGCCTCTAGAGTTACACAATTATAGGGTTCCTTTTTCTAGGCCCAAAACTCTCAATTCCCCAACCTATATTGGGGTTCATCATGAAAATATATTTCCACCTACTGAGTCCCAAAGTCCATGTTTCTCAAAATGTGAATCATTAGGTTGTCAGAATCAGAAATATCCTGGGTGGGTGAGAGGCTTGCTAAAGTGCAGATGTGAGTGAGCAATTTGGACCTAGTGAACCTTAATAGTTGAAGTTGGAGCCCAGAAGTTGTCATTTGAATGAGTACATGAATATTTAAAAATCAGTCCTTGTTGTTATTTGTCATTGGTGTTCATTAACTTGTTGTCTTCCTCCAGATTCACATATAGCTTACTCTTTCTCATCACTGAAGTCTTAGCTCATGCGTCACCCCCTCAGAGTGGCTTTCCCTGTCCAATCTAGAGAGAGATGCTCTGCCCTCACTTTAAGTCATTATCACACCATCCTCTTTCATTGTCTTCTTAGTGGTTAATTCTATCTAAAATTATCCTAGGGGCAGGAGGTTGACACAGTAAAGATACCATTTAAGATATCTACATTGCACAACAGAGTGCCTATTTGTGGTCCTGGCTCCTCTGCTTTTGATTCAGCTTCCTGCTAATATGCACCCTGCCAAGCAGCAGGTAATAGCTCAAATATGTTGATCCCTGCTAATCACAAAAGAGACCCAGATCATGTTCCAAGGTCTTGGCTTCAGCCTGGCCTAGCTATGGCTGTTGTTGGCATTTGTGGAGAGAACCAGTGGATGAAAGATCTCTTACTGTCTACCTTTCAAATATGAAAATTAATAAATGAAAATGAGAAAGAAAGCTATCTTACTGTATATCTATTTACTTATTTATTATCTATCCTCCCCAATAAGAATGAAAACTACAAAAACTAGAGCCCAATTGTTTTACAGCATTACCATTACTGTGGCTATGATAGCACAGGGCACAATAGTTAGGCTCTCAATAAATATGAGAGTACTTTAAAAAGTGTATGAAAACTGGAATTAGCAAATAAGTTTGTTTTGGTGTAAAATATTTTAAAGTCAATGCATAGATTTTCCATAATGCACATTTTCCATGATCTCTTTGAAGACTTTCAGCATTTGCTGAATTTATCAAATGCTGATCTAATAGAACACACATCCAGGAGTAACTCCATATATTGGAATAATGGAACCATAGAAAGGCTATTAGCCTTCTCCTACCTAATAATGATCTTTTTTTTCTTTTTTGTACAGAATCAGATGTGAAAATTTGTAAAACTAACTCTGGACCAGCTGCATATATGCATTTTTAATATACCATTATGGCTATGTCATGTCACTATAGCTTTCCAATATTTAAATAAGCCTCATCAAATGAAGAATCTAAGAAAAGTAGTGTTTGCATAAATAATTTTTTCTAGCTATATAAAGAGTAATCCTTAAGTGCCAGAAAAATTAATAGCTTAGTGAATTTATTTGTATAATTTATTATATAACTTCTGGCATTAATGAATGGGTAAAGGGCAGGGAAGTCAGTATAGGACTTGGATTCACCTGAAAAAAAATTCCCAGGCATTCAGACATCAGGGATGAATTAAAAATGAGCTGATGCCTCCTTATCAGCTTGTGTAGCATGCAGCATTTCTTTCCTCAAGTACATAAATGAATTCTGACAGTTTATCAATGATTTCCCAAGCATTTGAGCTCATATGATGTCTCTTTTGAAGAGAGACACTTTGTAACATTGAAACTCAGCAAGTCTAATGATGTTTAGTCAATTTCTTTCACCACTCTACTTGGGGTTTATTATTATGAGAGTTAAGACCTTTGAGGAGACCTTCTTCCACCCATGTATCTGCATACGCCATGAAATTAAAAATTGCAGTCTTATATCATTATCTCTATAATACAGATTAGCAACAAAAGCTCAGAGAATTTAAATAACTTGTCTAAAAATCCATACAGGTGTGTGTGTGTATACTGCTCTTCCTGAAATTGATTACTTGTCTGCCCAAATGTGTAGCATAGGGCAATTGAATTCCAAGTTCTTTTGTCTCTTAGTAAGCTGTGTCCATTGCTCACTCATTAAATAGGGATGAGAAAGAGATGTCTGAATTGGTTTACATTTTAATAGTTGACTTATTTTTAGCTTTTACATATTATTTGATAAAGTAGTACATTAATATGGTAAGATTTTATACAGAATGCTATACAATGAAAAGTTCATCTCCCTCTAATCCCAATACCCACACACTAAAGCAGCCATAACGCAATCATCATAAATCCTCTTGCCTACTCATTAAAAATATTATGCATTAAATCAAAATTACAAAGAGATATCATTCCACCCTTCTCAGAATGCCTATAATCCAAAACACAAAGGGTGACAAATGCTGGTGAAGATGTGGAGCTAGGGGAACACTTATGCACGGTTGATTGGAAGGTAAAGTAGTGCAGTCACTGTGGAAAACAATATGGATATTTCTTTAAAAATTAGAAATACACTTGTATGAACCAGCAATCACACTACTGCATATATACTCCCAAAGACACGAACACATTGTATCAAAGAGATACCTTCACATCATGTTTATACCAGTACTGATCACAATAGCCAAAATATGCAATCAACTAAGGTGACATCATTATATGAATAGATAAAAAATAAGATGTGTGTATTCATGTATATATGTATATTTAGATGTAAAATACTATTATTCATCTATAAAAATAGAAATATAATTTGCACCAAAATGATTGCAATTGGAGTGCATCATGTTAATTCATTAAAATATGAATTAGATACAAGAAAAAATATATACATATTGATACCACATATGTACATATATAGACACAACCACACAAATATAATCCACAAAAGGAAGTATACTATACACACCGATCTCTGCCTTGATTTTTTTCACCTAATATGTCTTGCAGACAATTTCTTCTCATTATAAATATATTCACCTATATCCTTTTTCTGCTTATTTTGTTATTACCAACACTTTATAATGAAATATTTGAGGTATTCAAAAAGTTACCAATAAACACCAATATATACATTACGTAAATTTTAGAATTAATAGTTTACAACACCTGTTTTATCACATATCTATCATTCTACCTATCAGTTTATATCACTTTCTTTAATGCATTTTGAAATGAGTAGTAGGTATCAGTTCACTTCATTAAGAAATGCTTGAGCATACATGTTATTAACCAGAGTTAAATGTTTGAAAAAGTCTTTTTACACCCTTTATTTATCTATTTATTTATTTATTTATTTTTTTGACAGGCAGAGTTAGACAGTGAGAGAGAGAGACAAAGAGAAAGGTCTTCCTTTTCCATTGGTTCATCCCCAAAAGGGCTGCTACGGCCAGCACGCTGCGCCGAGCCAAAGCCAGGAGCCACTTGTTTCCTCCTTGTCTCCCATTCGGGTGAAGGGCCCAAGCACTTGGGCCATCCTCCACTGCCCTACTGGGCCACAGCAGAGAGCTGGACTGGAAGAGGAGCAACCAGGACAAAATCTGGCGCCACAACCGGGACTAGAACCCGGATTGCCGGTGCCGCAGGCAGAGGATTAGCCAAGTGAGCTGCAGCACTGGCCTCTACAGGCATTTTTTAAAAACTTTTATTTAATGAATATAAATTTCCAAAGTACAGCTTATGGATTACAATGGCTCCCCCCCCCATAACGTCCCTCCCACCCACAACAATCTCCTTTCCTACTCCCTTCCCCCTTCCATTCACATCAAGATTCATTTTCAATTCTCTTTATATACAGAAGATCAGTTTAGCATATATTAAGTAATGATTTCAACAGTTTGCTCCCACACAGAAACATAAAGTGAAAAATAACTGTTTCAGTACTAGTTATTGCATTAAATCACAATGTACAGCACATTAAGGACAGAGATCCTATATGAGGAGTAAGTGCACAGTGACTCCTGTTGTTGACTTAACAAATTGACACTCTTGTTTATGGCCTCAGTAATCACCCTAGGCTCTTGCCATGAGTTGCCAAGGCTATGGAATCTACAGCCATTTTTTAAAGACAGTTATTTCAATGTTGGATTGTTTTAATGACTCATAAAATGTAAATAATTATTGTAAATGTGTGGATTTTTTGGTAGACTTTATTCTTTTAATACATAAGCCAGTTCCATATTGCTTTGAAAAATAGAATTTTGTGATACCCATTAAGTTCTGCATTTCTCCAAATTCATGGTCATTTTTCTACATGCTTTTGCTTTTCTAGATCCCTTAAATTTGACTCATATTTGGAGAATCACATTGTGAGTTTCTACAAAAAGATGTTACAACTATGTTTAAACTCCGTTGAATTTATAGATAAATTTGAACATAATTGACATTTGGGAAATATTGTCTTACAATTCATGAACACAGTTGTTTACAACTATTTAGGTTGTAGCAATGGTTTGTGGTTTTCAGTTTAGAGGCCTCGAACATCTGTCATTAGATTTATTTCTAGGAATTTGATGACTATTTTTGCTATTGTAAATTGTATTGCTTTACTTTTATTTTCCAATTTCTTTCTATGAAAATATGGCTGGTTTTATATGTTAACCTTGTATCATGCTACCTTGTTCAAAGACATAAATCAGTTCTACTAATTTTACTTGTAGTTTTCTTGTGATTTTCTACATATACCTTCATAAGATCCAAAACCAAAAATTCTGTTGCTTCTTCCTCAATCATGTTTATGCTGTTCTTTTCTTTTTTTTCTTGACATACATTCAGAAATGCTCTAAATATATACAATAAAGTTGAGAAATCTTCCCTTGTTTGAAGGAGAGAAATATTCAATATTTCCCTTTGAAATAAAATGTTGGCTGTAGGTTTTTAAACATCATTTATTTAATTTTTAAATTTTACTTGAGAGAGAGAGAAAGACTAACCTTCCATATTTTTTTTTTTTTGACAGGCGGAGTGGATAGTGAGAGAGAGAGACAGAGAGAAAGGTCTTCCTTTACCTTTGGTTCACCCTCCAATGGCCTCCACAGCTGGCGCGCTGCGGCCGGTGCACCGCGCTGATCCGAAGGCAGGAGCCAGGTGGTTCTCCTGGTCTCCCATGCGGGAGCAGGGCCCAAGCACTTGGGCCATCCTCCACTGCCTTCCCGGGCCACAGCAGAGAGCTGGCCTGGAAGAGGGGCAACCGGGACAGAATCCGGCGCCCCGACCGGACTAGAACCCGGTGTGCCGGCGCCACTAAGTGGAGGATTAGCCTATTGATCTGTGGTGCCGGCCAACCTTCCATCTTCTGATTCACTCCCCAAATATCTGCAAAATCCAGGACTGGTTCAGAATGGAGTTAGGAGCCCAGAACTCAGAGTCTGCAAGCTGTGTGGCAGCAACCCAAGTACTTGCAGTATTACCTGATGCCTCCAAGGGTTAAAATAGCAGTAAGCTGGATATGAAGAGGAGCTGGGACCAAACCATGCACTCTAATATGTGATACAGGTGTCTTAAGCAGTGACTTAACCACTGTGCCAGACACCTATGACTGCAAGGTTTTGTGCCTTTTATAGGACTGTTAAAGTTTTTTTTAAAGATGTATTTATTTATTTGAAAAGCAGAGTAGCAGAGAGAAGGACGGGGAGGGACAAAGAGAGATGTTCCATCTGCTAGTTCACTCCCCAAATGACTGCAACAGCTAGGGCTGGTGTAGGCCGAAGCCCGGAGCCAAGTATCTGGGCCATTCCACTGCTTTCCCAGCCTTTTGGGCCAAATCCACAATAAAACAAAACAAAACAGCAAACCACTACCAAGCAAAGTCACAATTCTTTCAAAATAGCTCCACTCTGGAATTAGGCTTTATTCCTCTTTAACCCAACAGATCTTGCCATTTTCTCCAAGCCATACAGCTCCACAGGCCATGAGGTGGAGGGCTGCAGAAATACTTTATGTTCTGCTAATTTTACTCTTTCAGACAAAGTTGCAACAGTGTCACCCCTTTTCACGGGAACAGCTTCTTGTAAAATAATTTGTCTGGCATCTACATCTTCAGATACAAAGTGCACGGTGCAGCCGGTGACTGTGACTCCAGCTTCCAGAGCCTGCTCATGGGCATTCGCACCCTTGAAAGAAGGGAGTAAGGATGGGTGGATGTTGAACATTTTCCCATTCCATTTTCTAATAAAGGGACAAGAGAGAATTCTCATGAATCCTGCAAGACAGACTATGTCTGTGGAGAACTCTTCAAGGACTTTGTCAACTGCATTGTCAAATTCTACATGATTTTATATAATTTACAATTAATTACTCTGGTTGGAATACCAGCTCTTTCTGCTTTCTCTAAGCCCGCAACCACAGCTTTATTGGAAATGACAACAACAATGTGTGAGGAGCTATTTGGATCCTGAGTACTGTCTGAGTGCCTGGAAGTTTGAACCTGTTCTGGATATTAAGACAGCCACTCTTGCCTTTCTGTGTTGGACGGAGCAATGATTTTTCAGGAAGCTGTTTTCCAGTACTGAGCCATTCATTTGCATGCCTTCAGCCAGATTGTTGACTTTCACACGAGGGGAACTTTCAGGACAAGAGACCACACTGCCAATCACCCAGGCTTCTTCCTGGTGCTGCTGAATGTCCCTCAGAATCCGCTCTGTCTGATCCTTTGATCACGAGGGTAGCCCCAACCCCACAGTTAAATTTTCTGGCCATCTCTTCTTCAGAGAGCAGCCCTTCTTGCTGTAACCATGAGAAGATCCTAGGGATCCTCCAGGTCCTGGCATCTAGATCCACACCACATTTCAGAGGGAGGACTCTGGGGATGTTTTCCAGCAATCCTCCACCGGTAATGTGGGCAAAAGCCTTGACATGACCTGACCTAGGACAGGTAGCAGCGAATGGCTGTAGACTCTTGTTGGAGTTAGAAGCAGGTCCCCTAAGGTCTGGTCACCACAACCATCAGGTGCTGGAGAGGAGTACTGAAGTGAAGACTGGGCTACAATTTTCCTCACAAGGCTAAATCCATTGCTGTGAAGACCAGATTAAGCTATCCCAATAACAACATCCCCTTCGATACACAGTTTATAGAAGATTCTTATTATGAGTGGATATTTAATTTTGCCAAATGCTAATTGTCCTCTATTCAATACAAATGGAACATTACATTGATTTTTAAAAATTTGTTGATTTACTTATTTGAGATTCAGAGAGACAAAGAGAAAGACAGATCGACAAAGAAAGGTATTCCTGGACTTGTTCACTCCCCAAATGCTGGCAACAAGCAGGGTTAGACCAAAATCACAAGTTGGAAACTCAATCTGGGACTGCCACATGAATGACAGCTATCAATTGTTGCCTCCCAAGGGTCTGAACTTGCAGGAAGCTGGAATGGGAAGCAGAGCTGGGACATAAACCCAGACACCTGATATGGAATGCAAGTCATCCTGAGCAGCATCTTAACCATTTGGGCAAGTTCCCATCCTTGTGGCTTTTTGTTGTTGTCGTTGTTGTTTTGTTTTTGAAAAAAAAATCCTATGTTCCCAGGATGAAAATTATAAATGGTTATGATACTTTTATATTTTTTAAAAATGATTTATTTATTTGGAAGAGTTACACAGAGAGAAGACACACATACACACACACACACACACACACACACAGAGAGAGAGAGAGAGAGAGAGAGAGAGAGAGAGAGAGAATCTTCCATCTGGTTCACCCCCTAAATGGCTACAAGGGCCAGAGTTGAGAGAGGCAGAAGCCAGGAGAAAGGATCTTCATCTGGAATTTCCACGTAGGTGGCAGGGGCCCAAAAAAGAGTTTCATCTGGGTCTCGCACATGAGTGGCAGGGGCCCAAACACTTGGGCCGTTTTCCACTGCTTTCCCAGGGCACTAGAAGGAAACTGGATTGGAGGAGGAGCAGCAGTGGGGACAGAAACTGAAGCGGCACCCATATGGGATGCCAGCATTGCAGGAAGGAGCTTAACTCACTGTGCCACAATGCTGGACCCAGGAAGTTTCTTAAAGATTCATTTTTTTTTCTTTTTAAACAGTTGATAAAAGTGAAATCAAATTCGAATTCCTTAAGGTTCATTGTTCAATTTAGATTTTCTGTTTTATTTTTCTATTTGATAAATTGGATTTTTCATTGTTTGAGGTCATTTAATCTAAATTGTACGTTTTATCATAAAATTGTTAATAACATTCTCTTATTATTTTTCTCAAGTGTTTAAGGCTTATAGTGACGTCTCCTTTTAATTATGATATTGGTTATTTGCATTTCTCTCATTTCCTTAACTAGTGTAAGGCTTGGCTTTTCACTTTGTGGAACTTCTCAAAGTTTCATATTTCATATTTCAATTTTCTTTATGTTCACTAATGTTTTTCTGCTTTCCGTTTCATGGATGTCTTTTTTTATACTCATTATTTATTTCCTTTCACTTATTGAAGATTAAAGGATATCTTTGCTCCTTTCTCTCTAGCTTTTTTGATGTGAAGCATTTCTTTCTATTATGATAATTTAAGGCTATAAGTATTCCTGTAAATGCTACTTCATCTATATTACAAAACTTATATATGTTATAGTTTCAATGTTGTTATTCAGTTGAAAATATTTCTTATTTTTCCTTGTGATTAATGCTTTTATCTTTTCATCACTTAAAAGTGAGTTGCTGAATTCCCAAGTGTTTGTCTTCTTTTGAGATATATTGTTGTTATTGATTTGTAATTTCATTCAATTGTGATTAGAGAACATACCCTGAATGATTTCAGTCCTATTAAATATGTTAGACTTCATCTTCATTTATCCAGACATTGGTCTATCTGCACTTGAGAAGAATGTACACTCTGTCATTGGAAGGTACAGAGTTCTACAAATATAAACTAACTCAAAATCATTGGAGAGAGTTGTTCACATTTTGTACATTTTGGCAGATTTATTTTATCATGTTCTTCGATTGCTGAAAGAAGAATGTTCACATCACCAGCTGTCACTATGGATGTGTATAACTTTCTCTTTCACACTGTCAAATTTGTTTCATTATTTTGTAACATGTTATTAGGGTCATAAGCTTATGTTTGTTATGTTTTCCTGATAAACGGAACCCCCCACTTCTGTTGTGAAATGCCCTACTTTATCTTTGGTAGCAGTTTTTCATTGAAGTTTATTTTATCTTATGCTATATTGTGACCCTTCCCTTCCTATGTGTACTGTTTACACTTATATCTTTTTGCCATCTATCATATTTCAATAAATTTGTGTTTTTTTTTAATATTTCTAGTGTATCTCTGATTGATAACACATTTTTGCTGGAATGTTTATTTACCTTCAATGTTTATAATATTATTTGCTATGGTTAGATTTAGGTCTGCAATTTTTCTATTTATTTTCTAATGTCCCTTCTGTTGTTTTTTTCTAATACTCCTTTACCTGTCCACTATTCAGTGGAATTCATTTAATTTTTTTCTTTTGGCCTAGTAGCGTTATATGTTTCTTATTTTTATTTTATTTTAGTATTTACCCTAAAGATTACAGTATATTTCTTTAACTTGTCTGCATAGAGTTAATATTCTATCACTTCACAAAATACATAGAAACCTTGGAACTGCATATGCCCATTTTCCCTTTCTTTCATATTTTATGTTGTTTTGTCATATTCAGTGCATACTTCCATCAAATAGAAATTATCAACTGTAATAAAAAATTTAAAAGTGTTCAATTGGCTCCAAATAGAAGAAGTTTACATGTGGACATCAGTAGGGCTAAAAGAGGTAGTATGACAGGATCTTGGAATGTCAGAGCTGCAAAATGATTTTAAAAAATTATCCTGTTCTGTGTTTCCCCAGAGGGGCACTACTGGCATTTTGAAAGAGACAATTCTAGATTGTACAAAACTGTCATGTACATTGTAGAACTCTTAATATCTCTGACATATGCCTGCCAAATTGGCACAATACTACTATACATTTCCAAAATACTCCCTAGGAATATTGTACAACACTCACTTGAGAACTATTATTACTCAATCTCCTCATTGTTTACATAGAGAAATTGAGATTCAAAGCAGTGAGGTTAACTAGCTGAAAGTTGAAATTTTGTGTGTGTGTACAGTAAGTGACTATATTCTTGTTCTCATTTCATGTCTCTTTTATCTGTACCATGCTCAACCTGAGATTAGTCATGAAAATATTCCAACTACAACTAAATATAAAACAACCTGGTAGGAATTTTTATTTCTTGCCTCCAAAATTAATAACATCTGTTAGAAAAATCATTCTGAAGAAGTTAAGAGGTGGGAATTTTGAATATGTCTTTACTATAAATATCATGGTCGTTCCATAGCTCCTAAACTCTAGTACACTAGGAATTGAATTTTCTATTACACCAAAAATCTTCATTAGCCACTTTCATAAAATACACCATGTAAAACCATCATAGAAATGAATGTCCAATATAATTTCAGTATGATAATTAGTGCTTATTTTGGTTTTGTATAAATAAGTATACGTTTCCCTTTTTGAATTCTGAAAAACTTAGTTCTTGCTAATTTTTCTAAGCTTTAATGAGCATGTATGCAATCTTATGCTGCTCATTGTCATAAGAAAAACTATCCAAAGAGCTACTAAAAGCAGCTTAAAAAGGTGTTCCCACAATTTTTCTACCCCTGCACAATTTAGTTTGCACATTTCCAATTTGAGGCAGGTACTTCACTAAGTCTATGGAAAATCAGAATCTGTTTTAGTTCAGCAATGTGGTGAACAGGGCAGGTGGTCTGGTTAGAGGACCGCAACTGAGGAGATGATGTTGTGGTTCAGAAGGCCTAGGAAAAGAAATAACATGAAGTCCTGAATAGGAAAAGGCCTAATATGTACTGAGATTTTACTTCTTGCTTTGGGCAAGAGAAAGTTTAGATGGGACTGAAAACAAAGCCGCAAGGCAAATACACGAATAGAAACACTTAGCAGATGGATGGGGCAAAGGGGGTTCTGAGTGGGTGTTGGCAGAGATTGTCATAGTTCCTGGATGCTATCCAACCAGATTGATGCTGCTCAAGTAAGTGAAACTTTCTTTCTTAGCATTTGTTAGTAATTAATATGAAGAGTTTTCTCTAGGGTATTTCATGACTAGGTTGCATTAGATTACTTATTCGTGTTTTTCAAGTAACAAATATTTACTGAATGTATACTAGAAGTCTGGCACCATTGTCAAATGCTATGGTTATCACAAGTAAGGGGAGAGATAGGGAGGGAGGGAGGGAAGGAGGGAGAGAGCAAGCGAGAGAGAGATAACTTTAGTAGATTCTGTTGGGGAGAGAGTATGGAGAATAAGGGAGATAGAAACTTTAGGTGGAAAATGTCAAGAGGAACATCTGATAAAATATTGTCTGAGAAGTAATCTGGAGTAAATAAGGGAGACTATGATGATAGTATGTGGAAAAAGATGGGTCTTGGCAGAAGCAATAACAAGCATAAATTCCCAAGCCTGGGGCAAGCCTAGCATGTTTAAAGAATAGCAGAGAAGAATTGGTGAGAAGGCAATAAGGAAGGGGAGACTGGTAAAAGGAGATGCAGAGTATCATTATGATATACTCATGTCTAATTATAAATGTGTGATAAAGTTTCTTATGATTTTTGAAAGAGGATTTTGAAAAATAGAGTTAGCTATAGGTGAAACATCTCCCCATTGTTTAAGAACGTCTTTCTTGCTCTTTTCAATAACTGCACTTCAGTTCCCTTTCTCTCTGTATTCATCAGTATCTCCCTCTTTATCATTTTACCTCCTTTCCTAGATTTGGATTTGGCAGGCAGAGCTAAATTAACCCAGGAGCTAGAGCAGACCTTCCTGGAAGACAAATTATATGCTAGGTGGCAACTCAACATAATGAGTCTTTACTATGACCAAGTTTCATCCCCAAAGGGAGATTCAGGATCATCATGAGTCATTGGTGCAAGTTACCTCATCCGCAGAAAATGAATGCAAGTTTCTCAACTCCTTAATCCTAATCCTTACAGTCTCTACTAAGATTTTCTCATCTACTATGACCCTACACTGCTCTGTAGATGAATGCATGTCTTTCATATTAGTTTTCTTAAGGTTGTACATCTCTTCACACTCAGTTCTAACAACTCACTTTTGGCCATGAGTCCCTGAATTTATTCCTCTCCTATGACTTGAGAACTGCTGAGTCTAACAATTCCTAACTCCTAGGGCACTATTCATCTTATATTCTAAGTCTGCTGTGTAAAAAGCAAATTATGGTTGTCCATGTAAAACAAGATAATGGTTTAGACTAGGGGGATAACTGTAGAAAGGGACCAATAAGGATAGATTAGAGGCATATTTAGCTGGGGATAGTGACAGGAATGGGTGATAGATTGGCTATAGGCAGTGAGGGACAAGACAGTTTTCAAAAATGTCACAGAAAATGTAATTAAAACATATGTTTATTTCACATAAACACTTTGAAAGCCATGCTTATTTTTACATAATATGTATTTTCCATGAACCTTTTGAAGACTTCTCATGAGTGTGGATTTCAAGTTCTCCTTTCTAAACTATATTAAAGGTATACAAACTTCCCACCCTACCCACCCTCTTTCCTCTCCTCTTCCCCCTCTTAATTTTTACAATGATCTGCTTTCAGTTTCCTTTATACTCAAGATTAACTCTACACTAAGAGTTCAACAAATAGTAAGAAGAAGAAAATGCTGTTCTTCAACAGTGGAGACAAGGGCTGTAAACAATCATTGAAGCTCAAAATGTCAATTTCATGCTTGTACATTACCTTTTAGATACTCTATTAGTTACCACAGCTTGGGGAAACACATGGTGTGTGTCTTGTGGACTGGTCTATTTCATTAAGTATAATGGTTTCAATTTCTTTAATCAAAATAAACTTATTTTTAATTCCTTTTTTTCTATGTAACTTTAGAATTCCCCCTGTGGTTGGCTCCTAAATTTATGACTTAGAAAGTTGGAGGGATGCTACAGCTTTTCACTGAGTCATGGCTTTTTGGAAGAAGACCCAGGTCGTAGGGTAAGATTTTGTAGAAAAGTTGAATTTGAAATATCAAAGAGTAAATGATGAGTACACAGAGGCACAGATGGATATCTGGATATCAGAGGAGACATTTAATATGGAAATATAAATTTTCGGAGTTATCAGTACCTAGATGTTAAACTGATCTTTAGCTTTCTAGGAGTTCTTGACAAATGAGTATTGAATTAAAAGAAATGTCACCAGAACTGAAACCCAAAACACTCTACTTTGAAGTCAAGTTTTGGACATTTACTGGAATAGAAGCCAAACCAAGAGAATATGCGGTCATTCACAGCCCCTAACAAATAATTTGCTTTATTGAATGAGAGGAAAATGCATGCTGTAAAAACTAGTGCACTGGGACTTTATCTTACAGAAGTGAAGTAAGCATAATCACATTTTCCCTTTAATGACCATGACACAATCAGGTTGAAAATTCCTGCATTGTATCATGCCATCTTTCTAGTCAGAGTAGCCAGCTAAATATGAACCCCCCTTCCTTTTATGAAATTAACCAATTTTAAGAATACTGTGTTGAAGGAAAATGTCTTTCCAAGTTAAAGAGGATGTGGGGCTGGCGCTGTGGTGCAGTAGGTTAATCCTTCACCTGCGCCGCCAGAATCCCATATGGCTTCCGGTTCTAGTCCCAGCTGCTCCTCTTTCAATCCAACTCTCTGCCATGGCCTGGGAAAGCAGTAGAAGATGGCCCAAGTGCCTGGGCCCCTGCACCCACGTGGGAGACCAGGAAGAAGCACCTGGTTCCTGGATTCGGATCGGTGCAGTTCCGGCGGTTGTGGCCATTTGGGGAGTGAACCAGTGGATGGAAGACCTCTCTCTCTGTCTCTGTGTCTCTTCCTCTCACTGTCTATAACTCTACCTCTCAAATAAATAAATAAAATATTAAAAAATAAAATAAATGAAAAAGAGGACTCACTGTGGGCAATGAGTGGTTTGAGTAGGGAGGCATTATGAAATTTGAAGGGCTGAACTATTAATTAATTATAATTAATTAACTATTAATTAATGACATTGGTGAAATGCATGAAAATAACTTTAAAGCAACTCATATCCTAATACCCTTAATTTTGGAGAATGGAAAGTGCCTATGTGATCTAAGCTAAGCGGAAGTCGGGCCTCTTTTCTCTGGTGCCTCCCAGGTGGTCAGCTGCTTCAAAATGAAGCTGAATATCTCCTTCCTAGCCACTGGCTGCCAGAAACTCATCGAAGTGGACGATGAACATAAACTTTGTACTTTCTATGAGAAGTGTATGGCCTCAGAAGTTGCTGCCGACGCTCTGGGTGAAGAATGGAAGGGTTATGTGGTCCGGATCAGTGGTGGGAATGATAAACAAGGTTTTCCTATGAAGCAAGGTGTCTTGACCCATGGCCGGGTCTGCCTGCTGCTGAGTAAGGGGCATTCCTGTTACAGACCAAGGAGAACTGGAGAAAGAAATAGCAAATCAGTTTGGGGCTGCATTGTTGATGCCAATTTGAGTGTTCTCAACTTGGTTATTGTAAAAAACGGAGAGGAAGATATTCCTGGATTGACTGATACCAAGGTGCCTCGTTGCTTGGGTCCTAAAAGAGCCAACAGAATTTGTAAACTTTTCAATCTCTCTAAAGAAGATGATGTACGCCAGTATGTTGTAAGAAAGCCCTTAAACAAAAAGGTAAGAAACCTAGGACCAAAGCACCCAAGATTCAGCGTCTGGTTACTCCACGTGTCCTGCAACACAAACGCCGGCGAATTGCTCTGAAGAAACAGCGCACTAAGAAGAACAAGGAGGAGGCTGCAGAATATGCTAAACCCTTGGCCAAGAGAATGAAGGAGGCCAAAGAAAAACGCCAGGAACAGATTGCCAAGAGACGTAGGCTGTCTTCTCTGAGAGCGTCTACTTCTAAATCTGAGTCCAGTCAAAAATAAGGTTTAATAACAACAAACAAATAAGATTGCATTTCAGATCTCAAAAAAAAATACACTTAAATTCTTAAATAATCTGGAGCACAGAGAAAAAAAATCTCATAATTTTGTTTCAACCACATATGGTCAATATGTATCATGGCAGAGTCTGCAGGTAACAGCTTGTGGGGAGGACAGCACTACTGAGCCAAACACAGTTGCAAGGACAGACAGTGAAGATAACTTTTACAGCTCACACTTAGGGGACAGTAATGGGTCAATATTATCAATTGTGTATGGAGTGACTTTGTATTTCTCTCTACCAAGTTACCTTTGGTTATTGACTATTTTCTAAATCTACTTTTTCAAACCTCTTGTTGATTCTGTGAGCTATCAAATGTCCTTTCAATACGGCTTTTATTTTTGCTTAAGTTAGTCAGAGTCAGTTTGTGGTTAGTAATCAAAAACCTTAATTGACTGTATACTATTTCCCCTTTTCTTTTCATCCATCCACATTTGTATTTGAAGATCCTAAAAAGAGAAAAGTCATATATTTTTCCTCTTTGTGTACTCGAAGTACACAGTCATCATTTTTATTTTTTAAATAGCTATTTATTTATTTTGAAAGTCAGAGTTACAGAGAGAGAGGAAGACAGACAGACAGACAAACACACACACACACACACACATACATCTTACATCCACTGGTTCACTATCCAGTTGGCAGAAATGAAGCCAGGATCCAGGAGCCTCTTCCAGGTTTACCACGCGGGTGGCAGGGGCCCAGGTACTTGTGCCATCATCCACTGCTTTCCCAGACCATTAGCAGGGAGCTAGATCAGAAACAGCAGATGGGACACAAACTGGCTGGCATTGCAGGTGGAAGCTTTACCCACTAACCACAATGCTTGCTCCAACTGTCTCATTTTAAAAGATCAACTAAAATTTTAATTATTGTGACCACAAATTTGAGGTAGTTATTAGCTAGAATGTATATCAATTCAGAAATCCATGAATAATTCTCTAAGGGAACTTATTGGTTTTTTTTTTTTTTTTCATAATGGTAATAAGAGTTTAGGGCAGAGGTTGGCTTTCTGGTGTAGGAGATTAAGCTGCCACCTGTGATGCCAGCATCCCATATGAGTATAAATCTGAGTCTCTGCTGCTCCACTTCTGATCCAACCCTCTGTTAATGCGCCTGGGAAAGCAGCAGAAGATCGCCCAAGTGATTGTGCTCCTGTGCCCACATGGGAGACCCAGAAGAGAATCCTGTCTGCTGGCTTCAGTCTGGCCCACCCCGGCTCTTGTGGCCAATTGAAGAGTGAACCAGTGGAACTAAGGTTTCTCTCTCTCTCTCTCTCTCTCTCTCTCTCTCTGCTTTTCAAGTAAATGAATAAATCTTCAAAAAAAAAAAGGTGCAAGGGAAAGATGAGTGTAGAGAATGGAATTTTTTTTGACAGGCAGAGTTAGACAGTGAGAGAGAGAGAGAGAGAGAGAGAGAGAGAAAGGTCTTCCTTCCATTGGTTCACCCGCAAAAGGGCCTCTACAGCCAGCGCGTGCTGCGCTGATCCGAAGGCAGGAGCCAAGTGATTCCTCCTGGTCTCCCATGCGGGTGCAGGGCCCAAGCACTTGGGCCATCCTCCACTGCCTCCCCAGGCCACAGCAGAGAGCTGGACTGGAAGAGGAGCAACCGGGACAGAATCCGGCTCCCCAGTTGGGACTAGAACCCGGATTGCCGGTGCCGCAGGCGGAGGATTAGCCTAGTGAGCCGGGGCGCCGGCCTGGAATGGTTCTTAATAAACCAGTTTCTCACCATAGCCCCAAGACTATGGGGTGATACCCATGACCAATCAAAGAACTTTGTTTGGGTCTTGTTTGAGATACAATGTTTCATAAAATCTTTCATACTTTGGAATTTATTTACAGTTACTCTAATGGTCTGATTGAAATTTTTTTAGATGAGATAGACTTTGTTATGGACTTTCAAAACCTCAAGCAATACCTAACTTCTATATTACAGAAGGATGAGATTCCCAGAATGATTTTGGAGTTATTTCTTCAATACTGGATGTGGAAATACGCTGATTTTTTTTTCACTACTGCCCAATACCTGCATCACAATGCAAATACTCAGAGTTTAGAGAATAGGGAACCAGACCAGAAAACGTGGCCTGCTTAGTACCATTATAATCAATTGTGTCAACTAACTACAGGCCAAATAAGGACTTCTTGTAAGATGAATATCCCTTCTAGAAAACTGGCTGCTAGGTGTGAGACATTTTCTATATATTTAAGGACCACTTTATAGAAAAGTATGGAGGCAAGACCTTTACCAGACTGAATTCAGTGTTGCAGTGGACGTGTTTGTGATGAGATCAATAAGATCCCTTTGCTATTTTCCATTGACTAAAGCTTACCTCCTTTGGTTGATAGTGCTTTATTTATTGTACGGTTATTTTCAAAACAGTATGTGTTCAATGTCAGTATTTAATTTATTTCCAAATAATGAAAAGTTTGCCTTCAGAAGAAATTTTACTATGTTTATTAGCTCAAACTAACACAAATCGAGTATTCTTGTACTAAGAAAATACCACCAGGATAGAGGGGAGGCTTTGCACCTCACTCAGTAAATCCTCCTTCCTAAGCTATAGTGTGCAGAAGGCTTTCCCACACATCTCCTGTTGCTACGGAAACCTCTTTCAGTGTCTGGGCTCCACACAGCTGACTCATTTCAAAGTCTGGCTCTCAACCCTCTCAGCTCACAGCTTAGAAAGACAAATGGAAACAAAGAAAAACACAGAAACAATGAAATATCAATATATACCACTTACTTTAAAAAATCATGTGACTTGATGTATATAGAAAAGAAGGTTAGGCAAATCCTCAGTTGCTGCTAACTGCAACTGTGGTAGATACTATAGAAGTATTAATAAAGTCCACAGTCTCTAAAAGATTTCTATCCTTTAGATTTAGTGGCACAGAATAGAAATGAAGCTTAAAGGGAGATCCATAGTAATTCCCTTATATTAAAATAACCCAACTAGATATATGTGTAAATAAAAGCAAAGCACTTGATCACCAAAACAGATAGCATAAGTTGAAGGGAGAGGGAAAGAGGAGGAGGGTAACTCAGCAAACCCTAAAGCAGTCTTAAGTAGTTGCAAAAAAGAATGCCCTAAAGATTGATAAGGGTATAAAAGGACCTTCCTGCTTTAGTTTATGTCTTTGACCCCACTCAGTCAACATGTTTGATGAATACCTAGACGACAGGTTTATTAAGTGAACAGATGCCACAAACCTAGCAGACAGTGTTTCAACCATAAGACTCTAAGATCATTTTGGAATCAAACAATGAGGGAATAAATATTCCACAACTCTCTTTGTCACCAACTGGCTGAGAAGATAGAATGGGATTTTGCATGATATTTAAAAAAAATATTTGCAGCTAGTAATTGCCACAGATACTGATGGAACTTCCAGTCTGAACTCCTGAACAAAGATTTCCTTTTATACATTAAGAATCAATTTTAGTTGGTAATGGGAAACTTCCTTTGAAGATCTAGTATGGTAAGGATTGGAAAACCTGCTACCATTTGGGTTTCACATTTTAAGGGGGGGATATACATACATATTTTATATAGAAATTTCTTCAAAAATTTCATACAACATATTAATTATGAAAAGTTATGCATGCGTTTCAAATTTTTACATGAAATTAACTATATATATGTATATGTATATCTATATGTATATCCATATCTATATCTATAGAGAGATTTTTACATTCATGTATATATGTACATCACGGTCTTTTGTATTTTACATGTATTAAATACATACTGAAGTACTTTAAATACATTCTCATTTTATTTTTTACATATATTTAAAGAACTTTTTAGCTTTTCTAAGTTTTTTATCTATTTTCTTGTCTTTTGTAAATATGGTCATAATATTGATTAAATGATAACTAAATATCAGGTTTTTTTAAAATTTATTTGACAGGTAGAGTTATAGACAGTGAGAGAGAGAGAGACAAAGAGAAAGGTCCTTCTTCTGTTGGTTCACTCCCCAAATGGCCGCTGTGGCTGGCGCTGCGCAGATCCAAAGCCAGAAGCCAGGTGCCTCTTCCTGGTCTCCCATGCGGGTGCAGGAGCCCAAGCACTTGGGCCATCCTCCACTGCCCTCCCGGGCCACAGCAGAGAGCTGCACTGGAAGAGGAGCAGCCGGGACTAGAACCTGGGGCCCATATGGGATGCCGGTGCCACAGGCGAAGGATTAACCAAGTGAGCCATGGCACTGGCCCCTAAGTATCAGTTTGTTCTACTTACCAACACAAATAATTACTGTATTTTTATTATGGGAAAATTAAAGTCAGCAATACAAACAGCCAAAATAATATCTTAGTGAAGATATGTTGAAATGAATTATGAACAAATTACATTATGTCTGAAAAGTACTCCAAGTATTGCCCTGAGATAGGCAAAGTGTGTGACTAGCAGTAAATAAGAGTTATCATGATCCTAGATAAGTCTGTGTGTGTCCAGGATTTGGTGCAGGGTAATTGTTATAGCCAGTTTATGGTGGTTCTTTCTACTCCATTGAATGCATTGCAGTTAAATGAGTGAATGTGACTGGTGATCCTTGAAAGCCTAACTAGGCTGTTTAAACAATATATCTGGATTTCAGCAAAGCATAATATGGTAGGCTGAATAGTGATCTATAAAATATGTTCACCTCCTCATCTTCAGAATCTGTACATTAATTTACATGGTAAAAGGGACATTGCATAAATAAATTACTTTAGATAGAGATAGTATCCTGAAATAACCTGGTGGACCCAATATAATCATTATAAATTGAAGGTAGAATTAGGGAAAAGAGAGAGAGACTGTGAAGATAGAAATGGAGATGGGGTTGAAACGTTTAGAAAATGTAGGGTACACTAGGCAAAGGATGTTGGTAGTCTCTAACAGCTGACAAAAGCAAGGGGATTAAATAAAAAGGTAAATAAAATGTCTTTTATATACAGCATGTATGGGAACCTGTTTTTTTTAGAATTCCATTCTATAAGGGGTTGGCACTGTGGCATAGCAGGTAAAGCCACTGCCTACAATGCTGGCATCCCATATGGGTGCCAGTTCAAGTCCTGGCTGCCCCACTTCCAATCCATCTCTCTGCTATGGCCTGGGAAAGCAGTAGAAAATGATCAAAGAGCTTGGGCCCCTGCATCTGCGTGGGGGAACTGAAGAAGCTACTGGCTCCTGGCTTTGGATTGGCTCAGCTTGGGCCGTTGTGACCATTTGGGGAATGAAACAATAGATGGAAAACCTTTCTCTCTCTGTCTCTCCCTCTTTCTCTGTAACTCTGCCTTTCAAATAAAATAAGTAAATATTGAAAAAAGAAAAAAAAAAGAAAATTGAAACCCCAAAATCTTTTAAAATCCCATTCTATCAATTATTATCCTTTTATTTTAAAACATTTGATTGGCAAATAAAAATTGCAAGTTAACAATGTGATCAGTATACATTGTGTACCTATTACTACAGTCAAAATAATTAGCACGTTCATTATCACAGATTATTATCAATTCTGTGTTTGTGTATATGTGGCTAGGGCACTTAAAATCTGATTATTTATCAAATTTCAAGTAAACACTACAGAATTATTAATGGTAGGCACAATATTATACCTTAGATATCCAGAACATATTCTTCTTTTAATTGAAAATTTGTATTCTTTGATTCATTTTCCCTAACCCAAAGCCCCAGGAAACCACTATTGTACTCTGTGCTTCTATATGTTTGGCATTTTCAGATTCCACATTTATGTGAAATCATATAATATGTGTCTTTCTGTGTGTCTGGCTTATTTCACTTAACATAATATCCTCCATGTTCATTCCTTCTTTTTATGTCTGATTAATATTCCATTGAGTATATCATGTTTTCTTTTTTCATTAATGCAATAATGAACACTTAGGTTGTTGCCATATCATGGGTTTTGTGACTAATGCTGCAATGGATACGAGGGTGTAAATATCTCTTTGAGATACTGATTTAATTTCCTTTGTATATATACCTGGTAGACAGATTGCTGAATTGTATGGTACTTTTGCTTTTTCCATGAGCCTTAGCTATAGAAAGCCTAATGACTGTATCAATTTGCATCCCTACCAACACTGCACAAGGGTTTCGTTTTCTCCACATGCTCACCAACATTTTTTTTATCATGTTGCGATATGCATTTTTGGCAATCGCCATTTTAGTAAGTGTGAGGTTATATCTCACTATGTTTTGATTTGCATTTCCTTAATGATTAGTAATGTTGAGTACCTTTTCAGTTATCTTTTTTGACATTTGTAGTTCTTTGGATAAAGACCTCTTTAGGTTCTTTTCCTTTTAAAGATTGGGTTATTTGGTGGTTGTTTCTTTTATTCAGCTATTGAATTATGTGAATTCCTTATGAATTTTAGATATTAGCCTTTTAGATATACAATTTGAAAATATTTTCTACCATTCCATAGTTTGCCTTTTTGTTCTTTTGATAATTTATTTTGCTGTGCAGAAGCTATTTAGTTTGTTTGTTTAGTTTATTTGTTTGTTAGTTTAGTTTTAGTTTTTTTTAGTTTTGTGAGTTTTGTTAGAAAAGTGTTTAATTTCATTCTTTTTCATATGGATATCCAGTTTTCCCAACACCATTTATTGAAGATACTATATTTTCCTCTTGTATTCTTGACACCTTTGTTAAAGATCAGTTGCCCTGTGTGTGGTAATGTATTCTGATCTCTCTATTCTATTCCATTGGTCTATGTGTGTAGTTTATTCCAGAGTTATAGTTTTAAATCAGCTGTGTTTCCATATATTAACAACAAGGCAGATAAAACAGTCAATTAATAATAAAATTCCATTTATAATAGTGTCAAAAAGAATAAAATATTTAGGAATAATTTAGTCCAAAAGGTGGAAAATATGTATAAGTGTTTTGCAGGTTGTCTCAGTATTGAGACTTAGCTTAGTCATTTACAATTGTACCTTTGTTTTTATTTCCTTCTTGCACTTAGCCTAAAGATTAAGCAGAGGTGAAAGTTTAGAGTACTCTCAAACCTTTCTGTGCATGGATCTTTCCCTGAACTCATGCATGGCTTTCCAAATTCCCTTGTATATGGAAATTTTCAATACCTTAATTTTGAATGAAATTTTCTTCCACGATTTCCCTCCCAGGCTGTCAATATGTCAGCAGTTTGCCTCATCTATGATTTCTGGCCTCCAGTGGCACATTGTTCATGTGTCTTAAAATATCTTTTTAAATTTCTAATGAATTTATTTTATTTATGAGATAGAGAGAAAGAGAGAGAGACAATGGGGTGGGGGAGGAACTTCCCATTTACTAGATTATTCTCCAAAGGCCCATTACAAATGGGGCAGAACGAGGCAGAAGTCAAGATCTTGGGACTCACTCTGGGTTTCCCAAATGGATGACAGGGACTCAACTGGTTGAGCTATCACCATTGTCTTTCAGGATCCACATTAACAGGAAACTGCCTTTCAAACAAGTAAAATAAATCTTAAAATAATTTATTTAGAAAAATTTTGACAGACTTCTCTCTGTTACAGTATTAAATTGCTTATCATGTGTTGTCTTGAAACTTTTTGCATTTCCTTGAAACAGCTATTTTTAAATATTCATCTGAGTATTTGAGAATTTCAATTCCTATATGGTGGTTTCCAGCATCCTTTTTTGCACTTTAAGGCAGGTCGTGGTTCCTTGGAAATTCTTGATACATGTTGGTATATGGCATCTTAACATTGAAAGGTTATTTATAGTAATCTGGGTTCACTTTTGACTTCTAGAAATTCTAAATGTTTGTTTTCTTAGTCTATTGATGTTTCCTCTATTTCAGCACTAAATAGCACACTAAACTGTGGTTTGCTCCAGATTCACTGTAGACATTTTTCACTATTTCAATTCTATAATAATTTCCAAACTCAAGTTTGTCCCAAATAAACACTTAATCTATTGCTTAGAATAAATCTGGGGAGTACATAAAAGCAGTAGTTGATCTCTTCAAGCTTCTTCCTGGAGCTGGGATTGGCTCAGAATCCTCTTCCTGTATCCACCAAATGCCTCAGTGCTGGATCACACATAAACCCCACAGCCCAAAGACCAGTGCAGCCTTTGGGTAGGACCAAACTCACTCTGCTGTTGCTTGTCCACCGCTGAGATGGACTCACTGCCCAGTGCTGTTCTTATTAGCCACTGGTTTTGCTGGTTTTGGGTAAAAGACTGATCAACTAGGACCATAGAACTCTAGCTGGAACTGAAGCAGGTCCAGAAGTTCTGTCTGCAAGCACTTACCTGAGGAAAGGGACCAATAGGGTCTCCACAATGTTGGGTTTTACCAGCCAGGCATGGAGTCCCAGAACAACCCTATTATTCCTTTCTGTCTGCACAAAGTTGTAGGAAGAATGATAAAGGCAGCCCCACAATTATACTGGCAGGCATTAGATGGGTCATACTTGTGTCTCACAGTTACCAGGCCCTGCATAATCTTGGGAGTTCACACCAGGCCTGTTTGAGTCTGATGATGATACATGCCCAAACAAATCAGTCTCATCAAGGCACAGGTCTTTTTCTAATACCAGGACAAGTTCAGAGACTCCATCCATAGACACTTGTCTAGGGATAGAAACCGTGAGTATCTTCTCAATGTGGGACTTCATCAGCTCTGTATTGAATCCCAAGACAGAGTACCTTGACATCTGGCTGTCTGCACAGTGTTGAGGAAGCTGATAAACTCAACCCTATGGCTGCCCAGATTGGTGCTAGGCTGGCACATGTCTGGGTCGCAGTCACCAGGCCGCAGTCCTCGGGGTTCCCACTTGGTCTGCTTGAGGCCTGGTTATACATGCCATGGTGAATCCATTCCTTGAAGCATAAGTATCTTCCTGATATCATGCCTGTTCATATGCTCTATCTGTGAATACCAATTGGGGATAAAAGACTTGGGCTTTTATCCGGTTTTGGGTTTCAGGAGGCAGTCTTGACTCTGAGTCCCAAGGCAATGCCCTAAATGCCCTCTCATTCTCTCCAAAGAGTCTGGAATCTTGCTTTGTTTTTTCCTGGCAGTTGGGGGAGGGATTGTGGAGGTTTCCTGGCTTTGGAGGATCCAAATATCTGACCAACATGTATAGTCCTGGAGGGAAATGCTGGAAGGTGGAGTCTGACTTTGAATTTTGTTGCAGTGAGCCTGAAACTGGGATTCATTTCCCCACAGGAAGTGTCTCTCTCTAAGCACTTCTTGGAGCTGGGGGAGGGGTGAAAACAGGCAGCTGTTTCTTTCCTGCTTTCTAAAATAGGACTTTTCTTATTATTATACCAAAATGAAATATTGTAGTCTCATCTGGCTTCTGTTGTGGGAGAGTGGAGTATTCATTTTTTATTCCAAGTCCTTGTAAAGCACAAAGAGAAGCATTCCAAGCGCTGATATATATAAGGTGTACAAAGTGATAACAAATTTTATTCAAAAGTGAGAAAACAAATATATATACACACAAACACACACACATTAGCATAGGTTGCCTGACACAGAGAGATATCCTCCATGAGTGGACAGTGGGCCCCAAAACAGAATGGGGTGGGGAAAAGTAGGTAGAAAGAGCACTCCAGCACCTCCTACATCTACTCCATTCATGATTTCTGGCAGAAAAGAGCCCTCTCCCAAATTTTAGGCCTCTTTCATGAGGTAGTAGGTGGTGCCTCTACATGCATGAAGCCACCTGGTAATTTTATGATACCTGCAGAAATTCCACATGGAGCTTAATATCCATATTTTCATGGTGTCTTCCCCCAGGTCCTGGGTGAAGCAGATGCATCCAGGGAAAGGGGGAATTTTGATTGACAAGTAAAATAGAATTACACATGGGGCAGAGGGGCGGTGGCTTGCAGGTACCTCCAGCTCAGTGATCCTAATCTAGCTGCCCACCTATCTCACTTGACTCCATGAGGGAATAGCTTTTCAAATGGCTGTCTGTGAGGAGGTGGTCTCCAGAGTGTCATCTCTGTGAACTTTTTGAAGACACCCTTATACATATTGGATTTCAAAAGTTGTTTTAACCAAAATAAATCTATTTTTCTAAATATTTATTTATTTACTTGAAAGTCAGAGTTATACAGAGAGAGAAGGAGAGGCAGAGACAGAGAGAGAGGTCTTCCATCTGCTGGTTTACTCCCCAGTCGGCCGCAAAGGCCTGAGCTGTGCTGATCTGAAGCCAGGAGCCAGGACCCCCTATGGGTCTACCACACCGGTGCAGGGGCCCAAGGACCTGGACCATATTCTACTGCTTTCCCAGGCCATAGCAGAGAGCCGGGTCAGAAGTGGAGCAGTCGAGACTCAAACTGGTGCACATATGGGATGCTGACACTGCAGGTGGCGGCCTCACCCGCTACACCACAGCGCCCGCCCCATAGATCTGTTTTTGAAATTCCATTTTTCATGAAACTTTTGATCGCTCTTGTGCATATATTTATGTGTTACTTAGTAAAAACATATACAAAAGGGATAGAAACAAATCTATTTGTGGATATGGGTAACATTCCAAAGTGTAGACTTAGAAAATTGCTATATTTTTTGTAAATATTAAGTAATTTCTCTAAGATTCAATTTTCTCAACAATGAAATAAGAATGACCATACACCCAATTCACAGGATTTCTATGAAAATTGTATAACATGTGGATATTTTTTAGCTTTATGCCTAACATGTTACATTCCTATAATCCACCTATGCACTTATTACGTTTATGCTTATTTTAGAGCCCTAAGAAGCTATGAAAGACTCAGTTTTATTTAACAAATGTCCTGACTCTGAGTAAAATTACTCTTCATCTGAATTTCATCTTATCACCCACATCATTGTATTCAATGATATTTAATTGAACAAGTTCTTTTCACATCTGAACATACAACCAATGCTAGTGAATATAAGTTTTAAACTGAAGTAAAGTCTATAATTCCCTTTTATAAATGCCTGCATTGAACAAATGTAAAAGGTCTTCCTATAGTTTACAGAAAATGAATTTTAAGAAAAAAAATTATGCAGTTATTTCAAAAATATTTTTGCACCAAGATAAACTTATTTTTAAATTCCATTTGCTATGAACTATCCACATAAATCATTTTGTTTGTTCACGCTAGGCCATGTCTTGTGATGAGAATGATATATACATACCATAATAAATATTGATTGCTAGCTTTTTTACAATTACTGTATTGCTAGATTCAATTTTAAACATTATATTCCAGTCTATTAAATACAAAAAAAAAATCCATGAATCATATAACCCAGAACTCCACTACATGGTTTACAATGAGTATAGTCTTTAGTCATAATTGTACTTCCATTGTATTGAATATTTGTGGGATATGGATGAACTAAAATTAGAATTACATTGAGTGGCATTTTCCTATTAAGAAGAGTTAAGTTCTGCCTACTACAACCATGAACATTCTTAATTGGTTCTCTGTCTTTTATAATTTTAATTCTATCCTAATTACTATTAATTCTGTTATCAACATCGACTATTGTCCTGATGACTTCTGGTCATTTTGAACTGGCTAGTCTGCAAGCACTACCATAGCAACATGTGCAAAACATAACTTGTCATCTTTCCTAAAAAGAGTCGCCCCTTTTTCCTACATTTCCCATGTTACCCATTAAATGACTAGAATCGGATCTTTGCTGTCTTTGTAGACTTCTTATCTCTCACATTCCCTTCAGTCCATCACCAACTTCTGTATTTTACTACTTAAATTTTCCTCTATTACCATATCTTTAGCTCTACAAACTACTGCATTACTTTCAGCTACCAATATCTCTCCTGGATTAATCCAACTTTCAAATATTTATGCCATTTCATAGATTTGCTGTCTTTAATTTTCTCATGTCAATATGTTCTTCACATGTTGTCAGAGTAATATACCAAGAGAGAAGAATTATTTTACTACTACTCTGCTAAGAACTTGTTAGTGGCTCACTAGTTTCCCTAGATCTAAATGCAAGCTGCCTGACTTAGCAAACCTAGTTTTTCATGATCTGACATCTGCTTATCTTTTCAGCATCATCTCTTACAACATCTGCTTTACACTTGATAATCCAACAAGTTGGAAATGCTTTCAGTTCTCCACTTATAGAGCTGCCAAATTTAGAAAATATAGGACACATAGTTAATTTTTAATTTCAGATAAATAGCAAATGCATTTTTAGTATATATATGTCACATGTAGCACAGTATTTCTTAACCTTGAATTCATGCTTTAATATCTCCCTGGAATTTACTTGCCAATTTTAGAGTTCAACTCAATTACTATCTCTCGTAGGACAACAGTCTGTTAAATGCTCTCCCACTAACCCTGCATGGATCAGATGGCTCTCTTAATATCATGTGCTATATTCACTGTTTTGTGTCTTTCCCATCAACAAAATTCCTTGAGAGTAGGGACTGTATCTTATTTGTCTCTGTGTTATCATTGTCCATCATGGAATCAGACAGGCATGCACTAAACATTTGATGAATGATTGATTTTCTGATTGTAACTGTTAGGAAACTGGTGCAGTTTTATCTATGGCGCGTTACATCCCAAGCTCTAGCCCCCACCGCTATTGCTGAAAGCCAGGTGGCCACATGGCCCAACCGCTGTTGTCAAGCTCCACCCCCAACCTAATGGGATTCGCTGCTCCTGCTTCCCTGCCCACCCTCTATCTTCCTGCTTCCCTGCTTCCTTGCCTGCTCTATCTTCTCTGCTCACTAGCTCCTCTCCTCTGTCTCTCTCTCTCTCTTATACTCTCTTTCTCTCTCTTATCCTTCTTCATCCCTCCCCTCTAGTCTGCTGGGTTTCCCCCAATAAACTGTTTCCCTTACTCCAGTGTTCGGTGTGCTCTGTGACAGCTAACAGAAATATATAACACTAACCATTGTGTTTTCTCTTAAACATTTGATTAACAATGGATTTCCTGATTTTAACCCTTGTATTTTCTCTTTATACCCAAATGTAAGAATATTTTTACCACTTCATAAAAGAAAGTTAGAGTATCTTTCCTAAAATAAAATCCAAACTCAAACTTTATAGGACAGTATATTTTCCCATAAAAAGTTAAAATAGAAAGAAATTTAAAGGGAATATACATTTATTTTTCTTTGTTTTATTTTAACACTCTGAAACCTGCTGTATTTCCTGAATTTTGAGCAATTGCTTTGATTGCAAATGAATATGATAATACTGACCCATATAATTTGATTTTTGACTAACACATCCATGAATCTTTTTTAAAAAGTTTTTTTTTTTACTTATTTGAAAGGCAAATTACACACACACACAGAGAGAGAGAGAGAGAGAGGGAGAGAGAATCTTCCATCTGCTGTTTCACTCCGCAAATGGTCGTGACGGCCAGGGCTAGGTCAGACTGAAGTCAGGATCCAGGAGTTTCTTCCACATCTCCCACGTAG
The DNA here is from genome assembly GCF_964237555.1 of Oryctolagus cuniculus. Lineage (NCBI taxonomy): Eukaryota > Metazoa > Chordata > Mammalia > Lagomorpha > Leporidae > Oryctolagus > Oryctolagus cuniculus. Next base: position 116,699,810 of record NC_091453.1, on the reverse strand, counting down.
GTGCAGGGACCCAAGCAATTTTGCCATCTTCTACTGTTTTCCCAGGCCATTTCAGAGAGCTGGATCTGAAGTGAAGCAGTGGACTTGAACTGATGGCCATGTGGGATGCCAGCACTGTAGACAAAGGCTTTATCTGCTCTGCCACAATGCTGGCCCCACACCCATACATCTTAGACTCACACATTTACTATATTTAAAGAAGCATGGGTATAGGAGGCCAGTAAACAACCTCTGTAGATACTTACACTAACATGTTAGTATACAAAATTTTATTTTTGCATTGCCTTCAATTTATTTTCCTGTTTCTACCTTACTCTTTAAAAATAATATGTTTGAATACCCATTAAGTTGTGAATCAGCTTCAAATTTACAATTCAACATGATTCTCATGGAGAACACAGGTAAACATAATAACCAAAAAGTAGCAAACATTAGGCAGATGGAGAGCCAAAATACTGGATTGAAATGTTGCTACCAGACTGTCCTATTTTCACAGTACACCCTTAAGTAGTTCATTAAAAGATGCAAAGATCTTCAAAGATATAATATTTTCTATCCTCAGTCATAGAAATTGATATAAAATATACTTTATATTCTATTTAGGATATCTAGTCACTAGATCTGGCTGCTAAACAAATGCTTATTAATAGAAGGATCATGAATTACATGGATTGCTAAAAGTCATGGATAGGTTTTGAGGGTGAATTAGTTTAGACTCCTAAAATCAATTACTACAAATAGGATGTCATAAAACAATAGGAATTTGCTTCGTAGTTATGGACACTAGATGTTCAAAGTCATAGTGTCAGTAGCATTGATTCCTTAAGAAGGCTCAGAGGGAGAATTTGTTCGATGCCTCTCTCTTCTGATGATGGCCAGTAATCTTTGGCATTCCTTGAATTGTAGACCCATCACTTCAATTTCTGACTACAGCTGCTTGTGGAATTTTCCTTTTGTCTGTGCATTCATATCATCTTCCATCTTTTTATAAAGACATGAGTCCTATTGGTTTAAATTCTACCATAAAGGTATAATTATATCTTCTGAGAAAAACTTCAGCATATCTTCGTGGAGAACACAATTCAATCCAACCTTCCCTTTGTACTCCCAAAATCTATGTGCTTCCCTTATACAAAATATATTAACTCCATCCCAACATCTCCAAAATGTAAATTAAAAAAATAATCTTAATATAATGAAATCTAAAAGCCACAAACTTCATCATCTAAGTAATTTAAATAAATTATGGGTGAGACTCTTGGTATGATTCATCCTGGAGAAAAAATTCTTCTCCTTCTGTGTGAAACCTAAAAAAAAACTATTTATCTATTTCCTTTTCTTTTTTTTATTTATTTTATTTATTTGACAGGTAGAGTTATAGATAGTGAGAGAGAGAGAGACAGGGAGAAAGGTCTTCCTTCCGTTAGTTTACTCTCCCTAAACGGCCGCCACGAACGGTGCTGCGCTGATCCGAAGCCAGGAGCCAGGTGCTTCTTCCTGGTCTCCCACGTGGGTGCAGGGACCCAAGCACTTGGGCCATCCTCCACTGCCTTCCCTGGCCACAGCAGAGAGCTGGACTGGAAGAGGAGCAGCTGGGACTAGAACTGGCGCCCACATGGGATGATGGTACCGCAGGCGGAGGATTAACCAAGTGAGCCACGGCGCTGGCCCAATTTATCTATTTCCAAGATAAAATAGTAAGAAAGGTGTAAGATACCCCTTCTATTCCAAAAGAAAGAAATTTCAGAGAAAAGGAGGCTTACTGATCTAAATCAAGTTTGAAACACAGCAGGACAAACTCCATTAGTTTTCAAGGTATGAGAATAACTGTGACTCAATACTGTGTTCTTTGGACCTACTGACATGACTAATCCCTGTGACCCTGAGCTGGGGCCCCATCTTCTGGAAATCAGGATGTACAGCCCTGTTTTATAGGCCTGTGCTCTTTTTTTGCTTATGCATCTGTGGCTCTGCCTTTGAAGTATTCTTCCTTCCTTTAGTGCCAACTCTATCATTTTCTGTCCCAGATTGTAAAATTATTAAGGACATATTTGATATTTTGTAGGTATCAAGGGAATCCATACCATTAGCAATCCTTATAGCTTATAAGGTGTGTTATTCCAATCTCTGCCTCTATAGTCACATGGCATTCTTCAGTTGTGTCTGTGTCTTCCCTCTTTGTGAAAGGCTGCAAGTTACATTGGATTAAGTCTTTCCATAATGTTTTTATTATATCTGCAAAGACTCTATTTCTAAATAATATTACTTTAACAGATACTGGGAAGGGGTGATGGTTGCAGTCTATCTTTTCGGGATATATAATTCAATCCACAACTGGGAGGAATATAACAACTCTCTGAAATTATATGGTAAATTATAAAATTATGTTTTTTAGAACAAGTTGTCATTTTTAAAGATTTATTTATTTATTTGAAAGGCAGAGTTACAGAGAGGCAGAGAGAGAGAGAGAGAGAGAGAGAGATGTTCCATCTACTGGTTCACTCCTCAAATGGTTGCAACGGTCAGAACTGGGCCATTCCAAAGCCAGGAGCCTCTTCCTGGTCTCCTATGTGGGTACAGGGGCCCAAGGACATGGGCCACCTTCTACTGCTTTCCCGTGCCACAGCAGAGAGCTGGATCTGAAGTGGAGCAGCTGGAACTCGAACCTGCACCCATGTGGGATAGCGGCAGTGCAGGTGACAGCATTACCTGCTACGCCACAGCGCTGGCCCCAGTCATTTTATTACTTTAATATTTATTTTATTTCATTGAAAGGCAAAGTGAAAGAGAGAGAGAGAGAGAGAGAGAGAGAGAGAGAGAGGAGCTCTTCCATCCACTGGTTCATCCCTCAAATGATCACAATGGCCAGAGCTGGGCCAGGCCAAAGCCAGGAGCCAGGAAGTCCACCCAGGTCTTCCATATATAGTGTCAGGGCCCAACTGCATGGGCCCTGCTCTGCTTCTTTCCCAGGTGCATTAGCAGGGAGTTGGACCAGAAGTAGAGCAGTCAGAACTTGAACTAGTGCTCCCAATATGGGATATTGCCATGACAGGCTATGGCTTAACAGTCTTGAGCCATAATGCAGCCCCTAAATTAGAAGTTTTATTCACATAGGACAGAATTTTCTTGGCAAAAGTTCCCTTTTCCTTAACTTTAATCACATTCAGAAAAAGGTCCACATCCTGAAACCATATGAAGGATGCCACTGACAAAGTTCTTAACTGTTCTTTGAAAGCTGTCTTGTGACCTTAGAATGAGACCCTTTCTTGTGAAATGATTTCAAAATTGTTTTGCACCAAAATAAATGCATCTTTAAATTCCATTTTGCCACATACTCTTTGAAATACCCTTTATACCAGTTGATGATTCATGTGTCTCTCCAATGCAAAGAGCCACTTATTTTTTTAAAGATTTATTTATTTATTTGAAAGGTAGAGTTACAGAGAGGCAGAGTTAGGGAGAGAGAGAGGTCTTCCATCTGCTGATTCACTCCCCATATGGCTGCAATAGCTAGAGCTGGGCTGACCCAAAGCCAGGAATCTGGAACTTCTGGGTTTCCCATGTGGGTACACAGAACCAAGGACTTGGGTCATCCTCCGCTGCTTTTCCAGGCACATTAGCAGGGAGCTGGATCTGAAGTGGAGCAACAGAAACTAGAACCAGTGCCTACATGGGATGTTGGCACTGCAGGCAGTGGCTCTACCTGCTATGCCACAGCACCAAAGAGCCACTTAGAAAGTGGATAGATGCCAGCATTGTAGCATAGCAGGCAGGTTAAGCTGCTACTTGTGACACTGGCATGGGGAGCACCAGTACAAGTCCAGGCCACTCCGCTTCTGATCCAGATCCCTATTAATGTTTCTGGGAAAGCAGGGCTTTGAATATGGCCAAAGTCCTTGAGCCCCTGCCACCCATGTGGGAGACCCCAATTAAGCTCCTGGCTGCTGGCTTTGGCGTGGCCCATCCCTAACTGTTGCATTCATTTGGAGAGTGAATCAGTGGATGGAAGATTCTCTCCCCCCCCTTCTAATAAGTAAATGAATACATTAAAACATTTTTTAAAGATCCAAGGAAATCAACATGAAAGTCCTACTAGATTATTTTAAATGTAGGGCTGTGACTTCAAATGTTTGTCCCTTCTTCCACTAATATAATATGGATGTTATAACACTCAGCTATATTCAAAAATAGGTGAAAGTGTTTAAAATGCAGAATCTTTACTAAATAGAACATAATGTGATTTTATGAGTCTAGCCCATCTTAATCTTTCTTACATTTTAAGTCATACATATTAGGTGATAATTGTTTTACTTTCATAGCATTTGTAAGTTTCAAGATATTTGTTGAAATAATCGTTCTAATTGAAAATAACATAAAAGCTTTAAACTATATGTACCGACTGGACTTATAGGTACACAAATCAAAATAATTAGGCAAAATTTTATAAGATTCTTATTTTATACTAATTATGTCTCATGTCAGTTACATTGTAGGTTATATGTAGATAAGTAGCAATTATATACAGTTTGAAAATTGTAAAATAAATGAAAATAGCTCCATTAACAGTTTTAACCTCCTTTGAGTGATTTCACTGACTTGGCTTGCATAATGGTTAAATTAGTCATTCGTGTAGCTAGTTCAAATACGTACTAATTAAGATTGAAGATGAAGCTAACTAGAGCATTTGCTAGTACATTCAAATTGGGATTTAAATTTAAAGTGACATGACTACTTAGAGAAATGATCCATTAGAAACAGAGATAAATTCAACACATGTGACTGCAGAATATGGCATAGCTGGCTAGAATGTCTTGCAAACTCCTACTTACCTACCTACTTCCAACTGCTAGCAATTCTTTCCTTCAAGATTGATTTCTCTGGAAATAGATCTGATCATATCAGTGTACTTCACATAAATCAGCAATGACTCCCATTGTACAGCACATTAGGGAAAAACTCCTTGCTCTGATATATTAGGCCTCAATATTAATTTTTGCTATATTCACAGGTTCACAGATATTTGGAAATTATGTGGTATATATTTTTTTTTTTGACAGGCAGAGTGGACAGTGAGAGAGAGAGACAGAGAGAAAGGTCTTCCTTTGCCGTTGGTTCACCCTCCAATGGCCGCTGCTGCAGCCGGCGCACCGCGCTGATCCGATGGCAGGAGCCAGGAGCCAGGTGCTTTTCCTGGTCTCCCATGGGGTGCAGGGCCCAAGCACCTGGGCCATCCTCCACTGCACTCCCTGGCCATAGCAGAGAGCTGGCCTGGAAGAGGGGCAACCGGGACAGAATCCGGCGCCCCGACCGGGACTAGAACCCGGTGTGCCGGCGCCGCAAGGTGGAGGATTAGCCTATTGAGCCACGGCGCCGGCCTATGTGGTATATTTTTATTAACTCATGCTTCAAATAAAATTATTGGATGAATTTATAAATGTCTTGAATTGAATGAAAATTTCACAATAATATATCAAAATTTATGGTATTGAGCTAAAGCAGTGCTTACTGGAAATTTATGTCATAAAATGCTCTTAAGGAAGATGATACTAATTCAGTGACACAAGTGTCCAACTTAAGAAACTGTAAGGAAGTAAAAAAAAATCTCAAGGCAATCTGAAGGATAATAATAATATAGACAAGAGCACAAATCAACATAGTTAAAATAGAAATATAATTAACAATAACAATGGGAAAATAATTTGCTTCAAATGAGAAACTGAAGTTTCCAATAAAATATTTCGTAAGACAATTAAAAAGCATTGCTTTTGAGAACAGCTTTAGTATAGAAAATGTTCTTATAAAGTAAAGTACATGTGACACAAGAGCTTGAAGAAGGGATAAAAATGACAAGATGCAGATTATGATCCTATAAATTAATAAATATATTATAAAATAGTAATAGTTTATAATTGTTTCAAAGTGCAAAATTCACTAAATTACATAGATCTTTACAAGTATGCATAAAACAAACAAAGTGATAAATGGAAATAGCTTTATTTTTTCAAGAGGAAAATGATGGTTAAATTTTAAATATGGGGGCTGGTGCTGTGGCAGAGTGGGTTAATGTGCTGGCCTGAGCACCGGCATCCCATGTGGGTGCTGGTTCAAGACCCAGCTGCTCCACTTCGATCCAGCTCTCTGCTGTGGCCTGGGAAAGCAGGGGAAGATGGCCCAAGTCCTTGGGCCCCTGCACCCACGTGGGAGACCTGGAGGAAGCCCCTGGCTCCTGGCTTCAGATTGGCACAGCCCTGGCTGTTGCGGCCAGTTGGGGAGTGAACCAGCAGATGGAAGACCTCTCTCTCTCTCTCTCTCTCTCTCTCTCTCTGCCTCTCCTTCTCTCTCTGTGTAACTCTTTCAGATAAATAAATAAATCTTTAAAAATATTAAATGTGTTGGTTTAAAAGAAAACAATATTGAGAGAAGATATGTGTTTTATCAGATAAGATGCCACTTGGGATACTTATGATCCATATCAAAGCACCTAAGCTCAAGTCTTAGCTTCACTTCCAATTATAGCTTCCTGCTATTGTGGGCCCCTAATATGCACCTTTGGAAGCAGTAGGCAATATCTCAAGTAGTTGGATCACTACCACACATGGGGAAGATTGGGATTCATTTCCTTGCTCCTGGCTTTGCCTACTGCTGGACCCTTGTGGTTATTTGGGCAGTGAAACAAGGAATTGGAGCTCTCTGTTTTTCTCTTTAATGGCATAGGCAGATAGATATTGGTGCTTTTAAAAATTGTTTTATTTATTTATTTGAAAGGCAGAGGGATTGAGAGGGAGAGCATGAGCTGGAGCAGAAGAAGGAGAAAAAGAATATTCTATCTACTGGTTCATTTCCCAAATGCCTCCAACAGCCTAAGCTGGGTCATGCTGAAGTCAGGAGTCAGTCAGTTCTCCTATGTAGGTTTCAGGGACTCAAGTATCTGAACCATAATCTGCTGCTGTTTCAGGATCATTAGCAGGAAGCTGGATTGGAAGCTTTCTGATATGGGATGCGAGGAGTCCCAGCAACCTTTAAACCTGCTGCACCACAATGCCTGCCCCAGTATTGGAGCTCATTAATTCACATGTAATATTTACTGAGAAAACAAACCTACCTTTCTAAAATGGAAAAATTTAAATATTATGAAATGATTTCATTGTCAATAAATAAGATATACATGTTTTACAAAATCTATAGAAATAACTTTGTATCCAAATCATTTTGTAAAACTCAGGGATTGATGGATTTTAAAGACAGAAGCATCAAAATACCAGATTTCAAGACATACTACAGGCAATTATAATCAAAACAGCCTAGTACTTGCAAAAAAAAAAAAAAAACAGATTCGTAGACCAATGGAACAGAAGAGAAACACTGGAAATCAATCCTTGCATCTAAATCTAAAACTAACTTATCTTTGACAAAGGGGTTAAAATCAACCTCTAGAGTAGGGACATTCTCTTCAACAAATGATGCTGGGAGAAATGGATCTCCCCATATATAAGTATGAACAAGTCCCCTACCTTACACATTGTTTATACATTGCACAAAAATCCACTCAAAATGGATCAAAGACCTAAATCCACAATCTCATAGCATCAAATTACTAGAGAACACTGAGGAAATTCTGCAAGACATTGACATAGGCAAAGACTTTTTGACAAAGACCCCAGGAGCACAGGCAATCAAAGCCAAAATGGAAAAATGGATTACACTAAGATGAGAATCTTCTGCATTGCAAAAGAAACACTCAGCAAAGTGAAAAGACAACCAACAGAATGGAAGAAAATATTCTCAAACTTTGCAACTGAAAAAGCATTAATATCCAGAATCTATAAAGAGCTCCAGAAACTCAACTACTATAAAACAAACAAAAATGTTAAGAAATGGACAAAGTAATTGAACTGGTATTTTTTAAAAAGAAGAAATTTAAATGGCCAACAGACACTTGAAAAAAATGCTCAGGATCACTAGCCATTAGGGAAATACAAATCAAAGCCACAATGAGATTTCATCTCACTCCAGTTAGAATGGCTTTCATACAGAAATCAACAAATGACAAATGCTGGGGAGGATGCAGAGGAAGGTACCCTAATCCACTGTTGGCGAGATCGTACACTAATGAAGCCACTGTGGAAGACAGTATGGAGTAACCTCAGAAATCTGAATATAGACCTACTTATGATCCAGCCATCCCACTCCTGAGAATTTACCCAAAGGAAATGAAATCAGCATATGAAAGAATTATCTGTTCCTCCATGTTCATTGCAGCTCATTTCACAATAGCTAAGATATGAAATTAACCTGGATGTCCATCAACTGATTACTGGATAAAGAAATTATGGTATATATACACTATGAAGAACTACTCAGCTATAAAAAATGGAATTTTGTAATTTGCAACAAAATGGATGCAACTGAAAACCATCATACTTAGTGAAATAAACCAGTTGCAAAAAGAGAGGTACCATATATTTTCCTTAATCTGTGGTAACTAAGAGAGTACCTAAAATGAATTGTATTGGAGTGAAATTAACACTTTGATATTCGATGATTACTTATAGCCCTTGTCTCTTCTGTTGAGGAACAGTATTTTTTTCTTCATACTATTTGTTGAACATTTTTATTTAGTATATGATTAATCTTATGAGCATAAAGCAAACTGAAAACAGATCTTTGTAAAGAGTGGGAACAGGATAAGGAGGAGGAAAATGTTTGGAATGTGGATGGAAGGAAGGGTAGGGTGGGAAGTGTCATTATGTTCCTAAATCTATATATATGAAATACAAGAAATTTGTATACCTTAAATAACACTTTAAAAAAAGACCATGGTCTGAAATATAAAGAAACAAAATGTTCCATAGGGAAAGAGGCCTTGTAGATCTTCTAAACATCAAAAAGAAAGGGGCCAGCACTGTGGGTTAAAGCCACAGTCTGCAGTGCCAGCATTGCATATTTGCACCAGTTTGAGTCCCAGCTGCTCCACTTCCAATCCAGCTGCTATGAACTGCGAAACTGGTAGAAGATTGTCCAAGTCCTTGGGTCTCTGCACCTGCAAGAGTGACACAGGAGAAGTTCCTGGTTCCTTGCTTCAGATCTGCCCAGCTCCGGCCATTATGGCCATTTTGGGGAGTGAACCAGTGATGGAAGATCTCTCTCTCTCTCTCTCTCTCTCTGCCTCTGCCTCTCTGTAACTCTGCCTTGCAAATAAAAAACATTAAAAAAAAAGTAAAAAGAAAGCAACAAATAATACACTGATGAGAAACAAAGCACAAAAATTGTACAGGATCACGTTAGTGGCTTTTTTTTTTTTTTTTTTTTTTTTTTTTTTTTTTTTGACAGGCAGAGTGGACAGTGAGAGAGAGAGACAGAGAGAAAGGTCTTCCTTTGCCGTTGGTTCACCCTCCAATGGCCGCCGTGGCCGGCGCGCTGCGGCCGGCGCACCGCGCTGATCCGATGGCAGGAGCCAGGAGCCAGGTGCTTTTCCTGGTCTCCCATGGGGTGCAGGGCCCAAGCACCTGGGCCATCCTCCACTGCACTCCCTGGCCACAGCAGAGGGCTGGCCTGGAAGAGGGGCAACCGGGACAGAATCCGGCGCCCCGACCGGGACTAGAACCCGGTGTGCCGGCGCCGCTAGGCGGAGGATTAGCCTAGTGAGCCGCGGCGCCGGCCACGTTAGTGGCTTTTAATATTTCTTTGGAAAGTGTTTGAATGAAAACATTAAAATGGTGAAATTGTTGAGCACAGAAAATCAGTATGCAACATCTAATTAACAACAAAGTATATAATATATAGAGAAGTAATAATGAAATCATGAATCACAACATTTTCACATGTATTTCTTTTGTGAAAGATAATCATGTGTTACATAAAGGAACAATGTGTTGAGTAACAGTGTATGAAAGGAAATGTTAATTGCCATTATGAAAATATTGCATCATTCATAGGAAAACCAAGGAGTATTTAAATAAATGTGCATTTTTAAGCACAACTTGCAATTAGTGAGAGTGACTGAAGAATATATATTTTAAATAACATAATTTACTTGTTCAGAGCTTTGACAAGAAACATATAAACATAATAAAAAATGTGATCATTATAATTCCTTCTATCATCACTTATATTTTATCCTTCATATAAATATTTGATTCAATTATGTCTTAGAGAATATGGTTTAGATATAAATATAATCCCCTCTTTGAAAATATAAGTTAATACTTTTTATGGCACAAAGGCTTTCAAAAGAAGATGAATTCTCATCTGTGCAGAATTAAATTTGAAATTGTGGGGAAAGTTTTATGACTACAGTCTAGTAATTAGATGGCAAATTTTTATTTCTTTCTAGTTAAATAAGCAGAGCTGCCAAAGGCTAAGTAGAATCCAGCAAGATATTGATCAATATTGCAAAGGAACAACCTAGAGAACTTATGTTTATTTTTGGTAGTCCATATTACATTTTTAAATCCATAATATTTTATTATTATAAAGAGAATTCCTATTTTTCAGAAATATTTTTAAATTTTGAAACCATAAGTAATGAAGTAAAGAAACTTGTATTTCAATTAGCAGAGAAAACATTGCTACTATTTTGCTCCATGTTCTCCCTGATATATGTAAATTTGTCTATATAAACATATATAAAGTGTGTCCCACAGTCTTTCAATTTCGATTTTTATTTGAGTAAAATTGAAATTTTTGACATATCATTCCTTGATAATTTAGGTTTTAAATTTGGATTGGAGAATGTCTGCTTCTGATCATGATATAGGAATCAGAACTGAATTTTCATTCCTGGTGTAGCAAAAATCCAGATAAAATACATGAAACAATCATTTTCAATTTAATGGACTCCAGGCAATGAAGAACAGTGATTTCTGATAAATAAAAAACCATTAAGGTGAGCTCTACAACTGTCCCCGCTTACTGCATGGGTAGATAATGCAGGCCAGAATGCACAGAGGGTGAACTGACAGTCTCCTAGAATTAAGGAAACCCTGGAGCTCACACAGGCCTGGGAATAGTTCTTTTCTCTGACAGAGCAGAAATCGTCAGAGTGAGAGTGTTGTCTTAGTAATAAGAAAATATTGATCCCAAACAACACACTGTTCTTATCTTACCTAATAAAATACAAAAGCAAAAACTGAAAAGACCATTAAATTTCCAATAACTTAACTATGTCCCAGAAAATAGCTTAAAATATCCATTGATAAGATTTATGTATACATATGTGTGTGTATTCATATATCTATCACTCAACAAGTTCAAATTCACAATGTCCGACATCCAATCAAAATTCCCAGATATGAAGGAAACATGAAATTATGTTTGATATTAAGGAGGAAAATCAGTTGATTTAGAATGATACACATGATAGAATTAATAGAAAAGAATATTAAAGCGGTTATTATAACTGTTTTTCATATGTTCACTAAATACACGGGAAAGTTAAATACAGATATTAAAGGTACAAGAAAAGTCTCAAGTGAACTTAGAAGAACATTACATTGTCTAAGTAAAAAATCACACTGGAAATGGAGATAAGAAATTGCAAAAGAAAAATTGATGTACTTGAAGATAAAGCAGTTGACACTTTCCAAAATGAAAAACAAAGAAGGGAAAAATGGTTGAAGCTAATAATGAGAACATTGGCAAGCTGTGGGGCAACTTCACATGGCCCTCATGTATACATGCCTTTGGATATCCTGAAAAAGAGGCTTAAAGAGGTTCGGAAAAAGAATTTAGTACATTGTGATTTAATGCTATAACTAGTACTCAAACAGTATTTTTCACTTTATGTTTCTGTGTGGGAGCAAACTGTTGAAATCTTTACTTAATGTATGCTAAACTGATCTTCTGTATATAATGAGAATCAAAAATGAATCTTGATGTGAATGGAAGGGGAGAGGGAGTGGGAAAAGGGAGTGTTGCGGGTGGGAGGGACGTTATGGGGGGAAGCCATTGAAAAAAAATAAAAAAAATTAAAAAAAAGAAATAATTAATGAACATGTTGCAAATTCACTATAAAATATGAACTACAGATCCAAGAAATATGAAGGAAACTCTACCAAAGAATATCATAATCATACTGCTTAAAACCACAGATAAAGAGAAAATCTTTAAAGTAACTTGAGGAAAAACAAATACAAATTACTAATAAGGGTGACAGATTTCCTGTCAAAAGAAATAAAAGCCAAAGCATGGTAGGATATTATCTTTTTTAAAAAAAAGTTATTTATTTATTTGAAAGAGTTGCAGAGAGAGAGAATTTTCCACATGCTGGTTCACGACCCCAAGTGGCCACAAAGACCAGGGCTGAACCAGGGCAATGCCAGGAGCCAGGAGTTTCATCCAGGTCTCCCACTTGGAGACCTAGGGCCCAAGCACTCTCTTCATCCTCTGCTGCTTTTCCCAGGTCAGTAGCAAGAAGCTGAATCGGAAGTGGAGCAACCGGAGCACAAAGCGGGACTCATATTGGCTGCTGGTGTCACAGGCAGCAGCTTTACCCACTACACCAGAAAGTTGGCCCCTAGGGTATTATCTTTAAATGTACTGAAAGGAAAAGAAAGATAAGTTCAGTTTTGCATAACCTATGAAAATATAGTTTAAACAAAAGTGAAGGTATGTTGGAGATGCTGAGGTTGGTGGGCCATGGGTTGCTAACTATATCAGAAAGCTAACAGGGAAAATTGGGATTCAGTGCATTGTTCAGAATGGAATCCATTCTGTGTCGACAAATGGATGCCTGCAAAGGATTATGATGAAGTTCATGTCTTAGGAATGGTCATCTAGGTCTTCTAGTTGTGCTCAAGGGAAGCCTAGAGTTTTCTGGTTGACTTCCAGGGTCTGCTACACTGAAGGGCAGAAGGGAGGGAACTGAATGGGCAGGATTCTAGTCTTATAGGTCTCACTACTGTCACAGTACTCTGCTTTCCTCATGTTCATGGACTGATTTTCTTTGGAAGGTTACAGAGTGAATGACAGGTCCATAAACTAATATTTTGACACCACTGTTCTAAGTTAGATGAAGGATGGATAATGCAGCCATGACCTCCTAGAACCTGAGACCAAGATAGCTTCCAGCATTTTGCCTGGTTTTCTTTGAGAAACATTAATTACTGCAGAGCTGCAATCTGCCTAAAACAGACACATTAGTTTAGAGGAGTAAGTGCCTGGGCTTGGTTCCTACAATACTAGAGTCTCAAATGTGATCTGAGATACAAAATCTTATAATATATAACTACACACACACACACACACACACACACATTATAAGCCACAAATATACAGACATGGGCAGAGGCGTGTATTTAAAGAAACACTGGATTTTTTTCTAATTTTTGTAAGTTTTTAAAGAAATTTTAACAAAAATATAAATCATGCATATTTATGGGGCACGACATGATGTTTGGAAGCATGTATACATTGTATACCAACCAGAGTAAATATATTTTGTCTCTTCAAACACTTAACATTTTCCCATGGTGAAAACATGCAAACATCCTATCTTCTATTTTTTTCTCTTTATGCAGAATATATAGTGCATTATCACTATCTATAGCCAACCTTCTGTGTAGTATAACCATGGAACTTCTCACCCCTATCTAGCTATAAAATTAGTACTCAGTAATCAACATTTCTCCTTCTGTCCTCCCCAGTCCCTCTGTAGGCTCTGATAAATACCATTATATTTAATTTCTATAAGATTATCTTTTTAGATTCCACAAATTAGTGAGATTGTTTGATACTTGTCTTTATATGCTTGCTTATTTCACTTAACATCATGACCTCCAATTACATCCATGTGGCTTCAAATATTCCATCCTTTTTCTGCAACTGAGTACTATCCAATTGTGCATGTATACCACATTTTATTTATCCATTCACATTAGATTTAAACTTGGCTTATCGTTTCTTGGCTATCTTGAATAATGCTGCAATAAACATGGGCCTTCAGACATCTCTTGTACAGACTAATTTCATTGCCCTTGGATATATATCCAGTAGTAGGCTTACTGGATAATAGTTGTTTTTTTAGTATTTTTAGTAAGCTCCATATTATTTTCCATAATGACTGTACTAATTTATATTCCTATAAACATCATAAAAAGGTTGTCTTTTCTCTACATCTTCACCAACACTTGCTATCTTTTGTCTTTTTGAAAATAGCCAATATGATTGGAGTGAGGTGGTATATCATTTTGTTTTGATCTGCATTTCTCTGATGATTAGTCATGTTGAGCATTTTTTCATGTACCTGTTGTCAATTTAATGAATTCCTTTGAGAAATGCTTTAATATTTTAAGTAGATTATTATTTTATACTATTGAGTTGTTTGATTTCCTTATATATTCTAGGTATTAAATATTTGTCAAGCATAGAGTTTGCGATATTTGCTCTTGTTCTGTAGCTTGTCTCTTCATGCTGCTGATTATTTCCTTTGCCTCACAGAAGCAATTTAGCTTGTGGAAATCCTATTTGTCTATCTTCGGTTCTAGCTAAGTACTTCCTTTAAACTATTCCCTGGATTCATGAAGTTTTGTGTGATTTTGCTTACCAATCATGCTTTAAGAGAGGTACGAGCTCTGATGTACACAAACCTCAATGTTTCCTAAATCTATATTTTTCTCCACATGCATTCAATAAATGTTTGCTGGATAAATATGTAGGAATGTATTAAAAAAGCATCAGAGGATCACATTTATTCATTCAAACTGTGGACTTTGTATTATGCTTGGAACTTCTGGCCCTCTGAGGAAAAAAAAGTTACACTACTATAGTGGTTCAGGTAAGTTCAGAATTCTCATGGGAAACCATCCCTGAGACTGTTGTGGATATCTCATTACCAGTCCTATACATCATCTTAAAGGGCGGCGTAACCTCAACATCTTGATGAATAGTGCATCTCGCTTTTGGCACAACATTCTCCTGCCAGTTTAACAAGGAATCATGTCATCTTCATGGGTTTTCCATGCAATATCTGCACGCTGGGATAGTCCTCTATCCAGAAAGCATCTGGTGGCAACATGAGCCAGCAGTCACAGGCACAGGACACCTGTCCTCTAAGGTGCCAATAGCTCCAAGTCCAAGAGAGGCAGTCTGACCTGGAGACACCATCTGTGACATTTTCAAGGCATTTCTGCCCCAAACCCTTTATCTGCAGAGTCACTGAGGCAATTTGTCCCAGAGATTGCCTGCTCTGTGCTCCCTCTCTCTGCTCATTGGCATTCCTGCCAGTCTCATCTGCCGGTCTCCAGGCTCCCCATTTCATGAGCTCCCATAGCCCACAGAAGAGGGGGATGGGCCAGCCTACAGCAAGCATAATTTCCTCCTAGGACATCCTAGAACAGTAGAGTGGTCAGGAAAGGAAGCTCATCAAAAATAATGCATAGAGCCAGCCATGCTCTTCCTGACAGGAAACAGGGGTGATGCTGAAGCAAGGACCTGGGCCTGACATGCTGCTAATCCACTCCCTGTCCACCCAGGCCACACTGAGGCTTCAGGCTACCAACAATGCCTAAGGGATTCCCCAAGCCTATTCTCTTCAGTTGTCTCATACTACCATGCTCCCCATGCAAGATCTCTGCCTTCTCTTTTGTTGGTCTCTTTTTCACATTATACTAGAGCTCTGAACCACAGCCAGCCTTAGCCTCTAAGAACTGGTGTTGCACGTGTTCTCCTCATGGACTCTGGCAGTTGCTCTCTACTGCATTCCTCTAGTGTTCCCCTGCCCTTGCTTGCTCACAAAATCCTTGCCTCTCCCTGATGCAAAGGGACAATATTCTGTTGGTGTTTCAGAATTTTAAGTCATACCCAAGAGGATTCATGTTACTCTGGACTTCACCATATAAATCCAGCTTGATATAGGTGAGAGATTAACTTAATTTTTCAGTGTAATTTAATGAGAAAATGGAGAAATATAAATTAAAATAACATTAAGACAATATTTTCTCATCCATAATTTTGCCCCACAACTAAATATCCTTTCCACTTTAGCCCAATTTTCCACTTTAAAATGTCTTTCTTATAAGAAAAAATACACATTTGCCCCAGAATGTGTTTTCAAATATGTTGTTTAAATTCAAATAATCATGCAAAAATGTGAAATAAATGTGTCCATCAGGAGGATACTATTTAATTAATTATGGTAATATGTTCTTTAGAATTTTAGGATATAGTTAGGAAAGTGAAATAGATCTATATGTGTTGTCATGGAAAGGTCTTGCATCCATAAGTGGCAAAGGCAAGTGTCAGATGAATATGTACTTCATTGCCATACATGTTAAAAAAAACACAATATACTTTTTTGTTTTTATTTTTTTAACTTTTATTTAGTAGATATAAATTTCCAAAGTACAGTTTATGGATTACAATGGCTTTTCCCCCCCATAACTTCCCTCCCACCCACAACCCTCCCATCTCCCACTCCCTCTCCCATTCCATTCACATCAAGATTCATTTTTAATTATCTTTATATACAGAAGATCAATTTAGTATATATTAAGCAAAGATTTCATCAGTTTGCCCCCACACAGAACACAAAGTGCCAAATACTGTTTGAGCACTAGTCATAGTCATATCATTGATTCACATTGAACTACACATTAAGGACAGAGATCCTACATGACTCCTGTTGTTGACTTAACAAATTGACACTCTTGTTTATGGTGTCAGCAATCTCCCCAGGCTCTAGTGATGGGTTGCCAAGGCCATGGAAGCCCCCTGAGCTCGCCCACTTTGATCTTATTTCGACAAGGCCATAGTAAAAGTGGAAGTTCTCTCCTCCCTTCAGAGAAAGGTACCTCCTTCATTGATGCCCCATTCTTTCTGCTGAGATCTCACTTGCAGAGATCTTTCACTTAAGTCCCTTTTTTTTTGCCAGAGTTTCTTGGCTTTCCATGCCTAAAATACTCTCATGGGATCTTCAGCCAGATGTGAATGCCTTAAGGGCTGATTCCGAGGCCAGAGTGATGTTTAGGACAACTGCCATTCTATGAGTCTGCTATGTATCCTGCTTCCCATGTTGGATCGTTCTCTATAGCATACCCATCCATGAAAGAAACTCTAGAACAGCCTTAAAAGATTAAACATTAGATTGTTCACTGTGGTTACTTCTGAGAAGGGGCCTGAATTTTTGGAGAAACTTTGTCAAGGCAAGAATTGTGATCAATTTTTATTTTCAGAATTTTCTGGGGCCAGTGTTGTGGTGTAACAGGTAAAGCTGCCACCTGTGACACTGGCATCCCATATGAGCACTGGTTCCTGTCCCAGCTGGTCCACTTCTGACCCATCTTCCTGCTAATGGCCTGGGAAAAGAAGCAGAAGATGGCCCAGTGTTTGGGTTCCTGCTACCCATGAGTGAAACCCAGATGAAGCTCTTTCTCCTGACTTTGGCATGGCCCAGCCTTCATCATTGTGGCCATATGGGGAGTGAACCAGGAGATGAAAGCTGTTTCTGTCTCTCTCTCTGTCTCTCTCTGTTTATCCTTCTCTGCAATGCTTTCAAATAAAAAAATTAAATCTTTTTAAAAACAATTGTCTGCAGTAAATATATCTTTACAACTTCTTTTGCAATATAAATACTTAAGTAATATAAATATAAATTAATATAAACATACATTTAATATATTTACATGGATGTTAAAATATTATAAAAACTGTTAATCAGATAAGTAACTGCTACCTGATGCAACAGACAAAATCTGAAAGTTCAATGACTTAACAAGATACAAGTGGAGTTTTTTATTCACATCAATCTTATGTGAATTGGAAGGGGTTCTCTAGTCTCAGGCCACACAGCTATCAAGGCTGTTTTCATGTTGCACCTCCACTGTCTTGACATGTGGTTGACATGTTTGCTGCTGAATGGGAGAAGCAGCATGAAAATGGCATGCTAGCTCCTGCCTACCGACAGGTGAACTGTCCAGGAAGGAGAGGAAGAGAAGATGTGGATCAGCACTTCTAACCTCTCCCATAAACTGTCATGTAGTAGATGCCAAATAAAAAAGAATCATTCCTTTTTATGGTAACCCTCTTAATTTATTGTAGAAGTTTCTGAGAAAACCAAATTTACCTTGAAATTTGCCAACTTTTTCTGCTACTTTCAAATACAAGACCACATTTATTTTTTAAAAACCCTTTAAATGTTAACAGGAAATTCTACATTGGCCTGTGCAATAACTTCTGTAAATCTTACTAGGCTGGAAATTCTATCTTATTAATTAAAAATTCAATTTCTTCATTAGATATATTGTTATTCAGGTTTGGATGTTTCTAATCATTGATCATAGCAAATGAATTCATTGTCCTATTTCTTTTTGAACCATGAGCTATTAGATGTGTGTTAGTTAGTTTTCAGATGCTTAGAGATTTTTCAGATATCTTTGCTATTTATATTTTCCTATCATCATAACCAGAGTTCATACTTTGTAGGCTTTAGATCTTCT
The DNA here is from genome assembly GCF_964237555.1 of Oryctolagus cuniculus. NCBI lineage: Eukaryota > Metazoa > Chordata > Mammalia > Lagomorpha > Leporidae > Oryctolagus > Oryctolagus cuniculus. The sequence continues at coordinate 116,681,379 of NC_091453.1, read as the reverse complement.
TAAATTATTTGAACTTTCTTTTGCCTAAAATAACATCTAACTTGGTAAATATTTCACACACACTTTAAAATTCTTTTTACTGCCATTGTTCTGCAAAATATCCTATAAATGTCAATTAAATGAGTTGGCTTTTCTTTGTCAAAAATTCCATGTACTTCCTAATTTTTGCTTAATTCATATTGTCAATTATTGAGAGAGACTGCCAATACAAAATCAACATATACTAAACATTTATATTCCTAGGCACTTTGAATGAATCCTTGGTGATCAAAAGACACACTATTTACCATAGCAAAACAGCTAATGTTTTACTATGCCAAGAAAAATTAAAGGATATTTAAGTAATAGATCTACCATGTCCTTGCATTATGAAACTCATTTTTAAAGATGTCAATCCTTTGCAAATTAATATATAATTCAGTGTAATTCCAATAAAAATATAGGTAACCTCTGTGTGTGTGTGTGTGTGTGTGTGTGTGTGTTGGAAAAAAATTTAACTTAGTAGCACCCACCACCCTCCACATGACTGAACATTCCTGAACATCTGTAAAGGTGACGTTTAGTAAACTGCACACCAGGATTTCACTGTGGGGGCAGAAACAGACATGAGCAATAGAAGAATGGTTAAACAGATTCTTTTTTTTTTTTTTTTATCAGAGCTATAATGTCTCCCAAGCATCCACACCTCACCTCCTAGGAGGAGTCCAGGGTTTGAAGAATTTGGCCTCTTGTAACTATTTTTTAACATGTAATTTCTATAGTCCTTCTTCATCTGCTACTTATGAAATTTTGGATTTCAACCGTCATCTGTCAATGTATTCAGTGGACTGCTTCAACTAACACATCTTATTTAAGCTCTACTGCCAGCATCAGGTTGATTTCAAAGTCTCTCCCTCTTAATTTTAATGTTAAATCCCAGAACTATTAGATTTTGTGAAAATCAACTGTGACTCATCAGTCTATGTGAGAAACAACTTGAGAATTGTTGAAGATGACTAGGTGTCAAAATATCCCTCAAAGTACTCTTTTAGGTTGATTGGGCTGTTGCTATCAGAAAGGTTCAAGAAAGAGGGATGGAACATGCAGGAGATTTCATTAGGGAGGAGGAATGCTCTATGTTAGGGGAAGGGCACGTGATTTTAGGCCCTTCTATAAGATCAGGGCAAAGCCATTAGAGGAAGAGTACTCAGTAATGAGCTTGTAAGCACACCAAGTTCCACTGGGTAGACTCACAGAGGACACAAGAGAAGGGTACTGTAATGCATGAAAAGTGCTGGGTTGGGACAAAACTGCCAGATCCAGGGCAGAGTCTGCTCCCCAGCTTCTTGAGATTCAGGTGGGAAGACTCTAGATTAGTAAAGCTCACATAGAATTCCCCAAGTTGTATTTTGATTCTTGTGTCGCCCACCTTCCGTAGGCCTGCTTTTAGTATCTTGGCTGCAGGTTTATTTTGTTGCCTGAAAGACTACTGAAAGAGAAATCAATTGAGACAGAAGTTTGTCCCCAGTATGGGAGAAGTGAAGACAGTGTGTGTCTCAATGAATTCAAGTCAGTGACCAAGTCCCAGTCCTGTCATTTACTCGCCATGTGGTCTCAGGCAAATTGCCAAGTGATATCAGCCACAATTTCATTCTCTGTAAAACGGGTTTGATAAGCCCTGTCTTGTAGAACTGCTGGAATATATGTAATACTAAAAGAATAGTGCCTGAGGTATATTGGATCTTTAACAAATGGTAGTTATTTCTAATATTTTCACCCCAAATTTCACCTATCACTTTCTCTGAGATTGTGTGTGTGTCTACGTGTATGTGCATGTTGTAGTTGGCTGGGGAGGGGGGAGAGGAGATACAGATATCAGAGACACAGACACATATCTCAGATAATATGCAGAACTCTAAAATATGATACATTAAATGGGCTAGAAATATTGCTTTGTAAATAAAATATAATAAATTTCCCTTACTGGTAGGTCTTATTTAATTTGAAATGTGGTGGAATTTTTCCCAACTGAATGCAAGTCAAAGCTCCTAGAATTTTAGTCATGTACTAACTCCTTTCTTCCCTCCATCTCTGTCCAAACCATTATTTTTATCCACATCAAAAATCTAGTCCCTATTACAGTTGTTCAAATTGTAATTGAGTCCACCTAATTAAAATATCCTTTTAATGGAGTGGGTACTGGCCCTCTCACGCCAGGGGAAAGAAGCCAGCCTAAGCACCACCTCAAATTAAAAATCTACTTCTCGGGAAATCCTTGCAGATGTGTATCACACAGCTAGTTTGTGCACAGTGCTCAACTGCACCAGGACAAGAGCACTGGGCACCTTCTATACCTGGCTCAGGTAGAGATTTTTATTTTTCATTCTGATTTGTCTATAATCCAGAAGAAACTGATAAAAGCAATTTTGGATTCCAGCTCTTCTCTCATCTGTAAGACACATTGTCTGAGAGTCTGGCCCCTGTCCCAATCCCACAGCTTAACTCAAAATTAACTCCCACAGGAAGAGCTGCAGTTTTCCCAAAACTGCCTTGGATCTGGGCATCTACATTTGACTGCTCACATCTGGAGTCTTCCCTCATTCTTCCTTTCTCCTTGCTCCTTATGTTTTACAAAACATCTCATCATCTTCCCTGCTCCTCCTGGTATCACAACTAACACAATGGTTCCCAGTGAATAGATGTTCAATGAATAATTGGAGAAGAAATGAGAAAGTGAGCCAGGGAACCCATTTGTTAAGGTTTGATTTCTCAGACATTCTTGAAGAAGCCAAGCAAATATGGTATATATCTTTTATTTTTCAAAATGACAGATAAAGAGATACAAGAATACTAGGATTGACCATACTTCACATTTTTTCCAGAATTTACAAATCTCATCTATGTTGTTACTAGGATCTTTCACATTTCTAAGGTGTTCCTATTCCAATGCCAACTTATATTCTTTAAGATCACAAAAAATCAGAAGAAACGTTTTCCAATTTGTTTTACAGAATAGCAAAATTGTTCTTCTTCTTCTTCTCTTCTTCTTCTTCTTCTTTTTTTGACAGGCAGAGTTAGACAATGAGAGAGAGAGACAGAGAGAAAGGGCTTACTTCCGTTGGTTTACCCCCAAATGGCCGCTATGGCCAGCACTCCGCTGATACGAAGCCAGGAGCCAGGTGCTTCCCCCTGGTCTCCGAAGCGGGTGCAGGGCCCAAGCACTTGGGTCATCCTCCACTGCCTTCCCGGGCCACAGCAGAGAGCTGGACTGGAAGAGGAGCAACCGGGACAGAACCGGTGCCCCAACCGGGAATAGAACCAGGGGTGCCGGCGCCGCAGGTGGAGGATTAGCCTCTCTCTCTCTCTCTCTCTCTCTCTCTCTCTATATATATATATATATGTAAAGCCAAGTGAAGTTCCCGGATGTGTATGTACAGATTTCTGTCGTAGGAGTCTGAAGGAGAAAGGAAGGATTTGTCTCAATTGGCTAACTGGACTTGGGTCAGTGGAGGGACGAGTCCCAGGCTGTGCCAAGCATCAAGGTGAGGAGGAGTAAGAAGACTTTCCAAAAGATATACAGAGTCTCAATATTGCCCTGCCCATTTTGTCAACCTTTGGCTGTGCCAAGGTAGGGATCCCGGATGTTGTGTACCCTGATTTCCGTCTTAGGAGTCTGAGGACAGAGCGGGAATCTTTCTGAGCTGACTCAACTTCTAACATTTGCTTTCTTTTCTTGTCTAGTAGTGCTAACTAGCTAGGAATTCTAGTACAGAACTAAATTGATAAGATGCTCCATTTCTTAATAGGTTCTTACAAATTATCCATAAACATAAACGTGTTACATGTTTTGAGAATCCTTGCAGTTAATAATGATTTATCAACTGTATGGAGTCCCTATATTTCAGATATTTTTCTGAATGCTTCACATTAAAAGTACTTGCAGAAAAGGGAATTAAAATATAAACATATCTTAGTCCAAAAAATTTCAAAGTTTATGCATATAGGGTTTTAACAAAGTACGTGGAAGGGACCAACACTGTGGCTCAGTGCGTTAAGTCAATGCTCACAGTATCTGCATCCCATATCAGAGAGCTGGTTGCTATCTCGGCTACTCTGCTTCAATCCAGCTCTCTGCTAATGTCCCAGGAAAGGCAGTGGAATATGGCCTAAGTGCTTGGGCCCTTGCCACTCATGTGGGAGAGTGGGATGTAGTTTCTGGCTCCTGGCTTAAGTCTACTCCAGCCCAGGTTGCTGTCATTTGGGAAGTGAACCAACAGATGGAAATTTCTTTCTTTCTTTCTTTCTTTCTTTCTTTCTTTCTTTCTTTCTTTCTTTCTTTCTTTCTTTCTTTCTCTGTCTTCTCCCTTTCCTTCTATCTGACATCCTGCTTTTCAAATACATAAATAAAATGTAAATATATGAAAAGTACATAGAAAAATGTATTATGAGAAGCTAGGCATTATTTTTATACCAAATAAACTTATCCTTTAACTCCAGTTTCCATGAACTATTGGAAGTACCTTCATGCCATACTTCATTAAATTCATTGAAAATTCTGTAAAGGTAGTGATGATTATTACCTTTAGTCTATAGTTGAGGAAACCAAGGCACAGAGAGAATGTTACTTGTTTTATGAAAACTTGATACTAAGGTGTGGAGTCCACATGGTTTGATTCTAGGCTTTATAGTTCTAACTACTATGCAAAATTTAATTAAAATTTCATTCCTTTTTTTTTTTTTGACAGGCAGAGTGGACAGTGAGAGAGAGAGACAGAGAGAAAGGTCTTCCTTTGCTGTTGGTTCACCCTCCAATGGCCGCCGCGGCCAGCGCGCTGCGGCCGGCGCACCGCACTGATCCGATGGCAGGAGCCAGGAGCCAGGTGCTTTTCCTGGTCTCCCATGGGGTGCAGGGCCCAAGCACCTGGGCCATCCTCCACTGCACTCCCTGGCCACAGCAGAGGGCTGGCCTGGAAGAGGGGCAACCGGGACAGAATCCGGCACCCCGACTGGGACTAGAACCCGGTGTGCTGGCGCCGCTAGGCGGAGGATTAGCCTAGTGAGCCGCGGCGCCGGCCAAAATTTCATTCTTATGTATTTAATTTAAATATCAGATGGAACTATAATGTAAGTTGCCTTTGAAAAAATAGCAGTTGGTGCAGATTACACTTATTTTGAAATGATGATAGTAATGCAATCCAAATGAATCACAGCTACATAAAAATATAAAAAGATGCCTCTATTATCTAGTTTGTATCTTCATCTTCCTCTCTTTCACAGTCAAAAGCAGACAATATGGGCTAGGTTCTCAAATACAGAGAACAATTCAATATCAAATGCCCATATAAAGTAAGGCACCAATCAAAGAAGAGTGGGTAGACTGCCTAGCTGTATACTAACAAAATAGTGTATTTTTTTGCTAAAGAGTTTGCAATCAGGAGTTGTACATATAAAGTACAGTTAATGTAAGAAGACTTATACTCTTACTTCCAAAATTGGTATAAGGTCATGGGTATATTTTTGTTCATCTTTAATTATACTTGGTTAGTATTTCTAAGGTAGAAGGGAGCATTTCTTCTCCAAAACCCATTAAAAGGGAAATGGCAATGCCCCTAGTATGGAATAAGTCCATTTTGGTACATCTGCAATAGAATGACGGATTGAAGGCTAACACTGTGAACTGGATCATAGGATCTCTGATTCATATGATCCACTTGTTCATAATGTCTGAGTGACAATGAGGGAGTGAAAGTCATGAAAAGTTTTGTGTTGGTTACATTTCCTCTGTAAACAAAGTATGATTTTTATACAGATGATATTTGCTATCAAATGCTGAAAGTAGCATTTCCCAAACTTTAATTTGTGTAATGAGAGTTGGGAATAAATGGCCTGTGAACAAAGGAATACTCTAATCAAATTAATTTGGGAAATGTTGATGCTACATTCCCTCTTACTGATTCATAATGAACCTCAGCATATCAAGAAGTCAGAGGAATTATACAGTTTATATAAATGAATAACATTGTTATTTCAGTGTTCTTAACTTTTTGACTTCAGAATCCAATATTATGGAACACTATTTTAACAATTTCTGGCACTTTGTGCATATATCAGTGCTATATTAAACACAAATTGAGAAAAACTGATGTATGGAAAATGCTTTTGAACATAGGCAGTTCTAGGATAGTATTGTACCTTTTCTTAGTTATCAGTTTTTCAGCTCTGAGTCAGTTATTTAAAATCTCTAAGTTGTATGGCTACAATAACGTCTACATTGTAGTGAAGTTTTAAATATTAAACTAAATAATGCACAAAAAGCACCATGTGTCTTGCTTTGTCTTTAACAGAGTATAAGCCAACCAGCTCCAGATGTACATGTGATAGGGCTTCCAGCCTATCCCTTTAAAATATGACCAGTCCTCTGGACCTTGCAAAGCAATCATTTTCTAGGCCACCTCAAAACACCATAGGACAGATAGCAAGAGAAGAATTCCCATAAGCAGCTCTGTGCCCATATGTCAACTCTGAGGAAAATGCAGAAGATGAGCCTTTATCCATGTTACCCCCATAACATTGTGGTTACTTTTCTTGAGGAGGGAATGTTAAGGTAACTAGGTAGACAGACATGAACCTATGTGCATTATGAGAGGCAGAAGAGAAATGGTAATTTCTATATTATGGAACAAGGAAGCAAGCCTTGGAAGCAAATCAGAATTTACACATCAAAAGTCTTATCATTGTTCAATACTTTGGTTGATGTGTCCTAGAACTCTCCCTAAGGGCAGCTCAGGGGAATTTCATCTGTCCTTCAACAAGGTGGCTATTATGAAGTTCTGGGAGGAATCCCATACCAGAAGGCCTTCCACCCAGCAATCTCCCAGAAAAAGTGTAGGGGGGGGGGTGGAGAAGGCCCATACTAACATCCATAAAAACTCTAGTCTGATGCAGATGGAGCTCTAAGTTCTTTACCAAGATGCCTTCTTTTTCTGTCAGGTGTACTCTGTTCATTATTTCTCTTCATTAAACTTTTCTGGCATGCTTGTTGCGAAAAAATAATGTATAAAGGTTTTAAGCTCTCAAACAATGTAACTTTTATGTACCATGCCCTCCATATTATGTGTCTTGCTCTTTATCATTATCTGTACATACTCTCTATAAACACAAATATTCCCCTTAATGTTATGTCCCAAGGTTGTTTTACTGACCATGAAGTAATATTCCTCAGCTCCTCTGCACTACCACACAACTATATCATACTTTTTTCTATGTATTAGGTTGCTCTGGTTATCAATTTGCTTATAGTTATCCTATTATCAGCCCAACTTCAGATATCCCTCTTCTTCTTTTACATTAAACTCACTTACAAAGAGAATTATTGCATTCTTCCTCATTCATTTGTTGCTTGCCTTGAAAAAAAGAAAAACATGTAAACTAGCAATATTTATACTGTTCAAAAAGCATTAAAGTAGATAAAGATATAAATATAACATTGGAAAGGTAAATGTAACTCTTCTAGGACATGTGGAAATGTTTCATAGAGGTGTTTACTGTTTTGAGAATCAAAATGATGAATAGGAGTTTGTAAGGCAGACAAGTGGCATGAAGTATACATTATTTTTTAAGATTTATTTATTTATTTATTTGAAAGAGTTAGAGAGAGAGGAGAAGACAGAAAGAGAGAGAGATATAGAAAGAGAGAGAGAATGAGAATCTTCCATCTGCTGGTTCACTCCCCAGATGGCCACAATGGCAGGGGCTCGGTCAGGCCAAAGGCAGGAGCCAGGAGCTTCTTCCACGTCTCCCACATGGGTAGCAGTTGGACCACATTTCTTTGCCTTCCTCAGGCTATTAGCAGGGAGCTGGATTGGAAGTAGAGCAGCCAGCACAACTGGCACCCATATGGGATGTCAGCATTGCTGGTGGCAGCTTTACCCTATGCCTCAATGCAGGCCTCACATTTTTTCTTTTTAAGTCAAAAGTGTAGTTGCTCTCACTTGTTAATACCCTTCATTAAATAATCCTTTCATCACCATTGACATCTTGAATGGCCTAATTCTGCTGTATCTTTGAGAATTCTAACTCCATGTGAAAGAAATTCTCACATTCAGAATTTCCACATTCAATGCTCTGCTCTCAAGTTTCTCAAAAATCTGAGAAAACATGGAAAGCTATTTCTCAGCACTTCACATCTGAACTGTAAACTCTTATGTATGTAGTGGAACACCAGATATCTTTGCGGATATCTAAACATTTCTAAATTTAACTCCCAATTTTGCTCACAAACATCTGAATATCTATCCTGATAATACTTGGTACGCAATGATTGAAGACAAACCTAGGAGTCATGAAGGGAGTAGCTTCCTCTTTTTTTTTTAAACTTTTATTTAATGAATATAAATTTCCAAAGTACAGCTTATGGATTACAATGGCTCCCCTCCCATAACGTCCCTCCCACCCACAACCCTCCCCTTTCCCACTCCCTCTCCCCTTCCATTCACATCAAGATTCATTTTCAATTCTCTTTATATACAGAAGATCAGTTTAGCATACATTAAGTAAAGATTTCAACAGTTTGCTCCCACACAGAAACATAAAGTGAAAAATACTGTTTGAGTACTAGTTATAGCATTAAATCACAATGTACAGCACACTAAGGACAGAGATCCCACATGAGGAGTAAGTGCACAGTGACTCCTGTTGTTGACTTAACAAATTGACACTCTTGTTTATGGCCTCAGTAATCACCCTAGGCTCTTGTCATGAGCTGCCAAGGTTATGGAAGCCCCCTGAGTTCACCAACTCTGATCATATTTAGACAAGGCCATGGTCAAAGTGGAAGTTCTCTCCTCCCTTCAGAGAAAGGTACCTCCTTCTTTGATGACCCATTCTTTCCACGGGGATCTCACTCACAGAGATCATTCTTTTTTTTTTTTTTTTTTTTTTTTTTTTTGCCAGAGTGTCTTGGCTTTCCATGCCTGAAATACTCTCATGGGCTTTTCAGCCAGATCTGCATGCCTTAAGGGCTGATTCTGAGGCAGAGTGCTGTTTAGGACATCTGCCATTCTATGGGTCTGCTGTGTATCTCACTTCCCATGTTGGATCATTCTCTTCCTTTTTCATTCTATCAGCTAGTATTTGCAGACACTATTCTTGTTTATCTGATCCTCCTTTATAGGCCTCTTCCACCAATCCCAACTCTGCTACCCACGCTGAGCATACTGCTCTCCTCCAATCAGGAGCAGGATCAGCTCCTGCAGGTCATCACTCAAGTTGGCGAGAGGCAGCTGGGTAGAAGTTGTTTACTCCCTTCTCAGCGCCATATTGTGGGAGAGCAGATGCATAGAATAAGTCTTAATTCCAGTAACTTAGTCTAGTCCGAGTTGTTCCCCACACTTTGGTTCTTAGTCCTATCATTACGATCAATTGTGAACAGAAATTGATCACTGGGACTAGTGAGATGGCATTGGTACATGCCACCTTGATGGGATTGAATTGGAATGCCCTGGTATGTTTCTAACTCTACCATTTGGGGCAAGTCAGCTTGAGCATGTCCCAAATTATACATCTCTTCCCTCTCTTATTCACACTCTTATATTTAACAGTGATCACTTTTCAGTTAAGTTTCAGCACTTAAGAATAATTGTGTATTGATTACAGTATTCAACCTAAAGTATTAAGTAGAACAAACAAAAAAATACTAAGAGCGATAACGTATTAAGTTGTTCATCAACAGTCAGGGCAAGGGCTGATCAAGTCACCGTTTCTCATAGTGTTCATTTCACTTTAACAGGTTTCCTTTTTGGTGCTCAGTTAGTTGTCACCTATCAAGGAGAACAAGTGGTATTTGTCCCTTTGGGATTGGCTTATTTCACTCAGCATAATGTTTTCCAAATTCCTAACAGGGATCACTTTTCAGTTAAATTTAAACACCTAAGAATAATTGTGTGTTAATTACAGAGTTCAACCAATAGTACTAGAACAAAAAGAATACTAACATGGATAAAGTATTACATTGTACATCAACCGTCAGGACAAGAGCTGATCAAGTCACTGTTTCTCATAGTGTCCATTTCACTTCAACAGGTTTCCCCTTTGGTGCTCAGTTAGTTGTTGCCGATCAGGGAAACCATATGATATTTGTCCCTTTGGGACTTGCTTATTTCACTCAGCATGATGTTTTCCAGATTCTTCCATCTTGTTGCAAATGACCGGGTTTCATTGTTTTTGACTGCTGTATAGTATTCTATAGAGTACATGTCCCATAATTTCTTTATCCAGTCTACTGTTGATGGGCATTTGGGTTGGTTCCAGGTCTTAGCTATTGTGAATTGAGCTGCAATAAACATTAATGTGCAGACAGCTTGTTTGTTTGCCAATTTCATTTCCTTTGGGTTTTCCATGCACAAGATAGCCTGGGCAAGGAGAAAAAGCAGTGCAATTAAAGGCATGAAAGTCACTTAGGAAGCTACTGACAGAGTCTAGGTATGAAATGATTAACCACCTAACTAGCCTGTGCCTGCAGGGATAAAAAGGGTATCAAAGATTCAGAATCTTTTTTAAGAGGCAAATTTCACAAGATCTGAGGACTTATTGGGTGTTGGGGAGGAGGCAGAAATAGGAGTCCTGAATGACTTTTTTTTTCTCTAGTATCCACTGGAAGTTCTTTTTCTTTAAGGTTCTACAGAAAAGAGTTGTTTAAAACCAAATAACACAGATCTGAGAGGTACAAGTTATAGATTGTACCCCATTCCTCCTCATCTAAATAGCAGAATGGAAGAGCGGGAAGCCCAGGTGGCTGAAGTGAGAGGGAAGCAGCAGTGTGGCCCAATATCACAGAGCCAGCTCTGCTCTCTCCCCTAACCCTGCTGGAGCCCCTCTGGCTTGGAGTGGGAAGTAGAGGAAAACATACCCCAGATGCCCCCACTGTTCTCCTCAGATAGCCTCCTTGAGGACTCAACCCATTTTTTTCTGGCCAGAGAAAGAGGCACATGGACAAGTGCAGGCAGGAGAGGTAGGAAGGTGAGTGGCAGGAGTGAAGGCAGAGGTGAGATATATGAGTGAGGCCTACATTGGAGGCCCCTGACACTCCACTCCCACACACACCAGGAGGAGGGCCGAGGAAATCACACCATCCTGCATCAGGTTGGGGAGATGAAGTGAGGGTTAAAGCTGAGGAGCCCCAAAGGGGTGGAGCTGCAGGCCTCAGTTAAAGCCATTCCAGTCACTAGGCTCCAAGTCCTATTCCATCTCAGCACCCACACACTTGACACGGTCCAGCAGCATGGGTTTTCATGACTCACACCTACACCATTACATGCACACAGGTGCTGCTGCTTCCTTTGCAGGTCAGTAGCATCTTCTCTTCGAGCACACCTTCCTCTTGCGCAGGCTACTCACAGTGCATACTGTAACCTCCGGGGATGAGCATGGGTTCGCGGAGCTTGAGGTGCAGGCTGGGCGCAGGCGTAACCTTCCTCCGCCTGTGCTGTGGGTCAGAATGGGGGTCATATCATACCTGTTGAAGTTTCATTAACCAATGAAAGTTACATTGTTTTAAACTTATATATCTGTGCACACACAGCTCTCGCTTCTAAGAATAATTATACCAGATCATCCAAACAACTCATATGTTCTTGATGTCTTCCTCAAACTTTCCAGGTAGAGTAATCACCCTCGTTCACCTTCAGGAGGTTCACTTTAACTGGAAAGTTGCTGTCACTCTCGTTGGTAGCCAGCTCTCATCAAAATGGACACGGCTCTGGGAGCCTTCTGTATCATAGCCTGCTGTGAAGCAGATACTCACGACTTCAGTGTGTATTTAAAAAGCATATGAATCAGTTGTTTTGTGCCAGAAATTGCTAGAGCCTAGAAATCAACAAGTCAGTAAAAAAATATACTTGTCTACAGGTAACAGAAGTGGAAAGGCATACATGTATGTAGAAGATGGTACGATGGCCCTGTAGCAAAATTTTATACGTTACAATGGAGAACGAAGATGAGGTTATGGCATTTAGGAGATACTCAGTAAAGTTTAATTGAATGTATGCTTATCTGCTTTTTGTTGCTGAGTGTGAATATCATACCCTTTATGTGTTATTCAAGCCTCCTTCCCTTCATCTTGAGGAGCCTCTAGTAAACAATGTGCTCTGGAAGAAGAATAAACTCATTTTTGTTCTCCTCTGTCTATTCTTATGTATGTATATTCAGGAATAAATTATACTCTGGCAGAGCACGAACTTTCTGTGCCAAAAGTATTTCTTTTGGTTTCTCTCCTTGCAATTAAACCATGTTTTTCCTTAAGGATATCTTAAAAAGAAATGCTTGGATTTTAAGAGAGCAATAATACAATATGAAAAGAAGCTGTACTGATAATGTACTCCCTAAGAGCTATCTAATGCAAGACACTTTTAAAACATTACATAAAGTAAATATACTCAACATACTGTATGACAATTTAATTTCTAATTTATTTTTACTGTTCCTGTTGATAGGAGAGAATTTTTAATTTCTTTATTCATCATGATCTCATTTATAACAAGGTATATTTTTATTATTTAATATATGAGACTTTATAATGTCAAAAATATCTTTGTTGGACACTAAAATCTCAGTTACACTGTTTTTGAATGAGAGGTCTAAGTTGCTATAAAGTTGCAAAGTATCCTCATACATCTTGTTACAGTTTTAAAGGCATAGGTCTAACAACACTGGGAATGGGTATAGCTATTCCCACTAGAATTTAGTCCTTTTAGGCATATACAGACTAATTTATAGATGTGGATGAGGATATATATGCAAGTATAGACTTTGAAATCATACATGTGAATGAAATTCTTGACTGCACTGACAACTGGTTTGCCAGGAGGCAATGATTTCAATAAGATATGTATAACCATCTCACTTCTCGTTTCTGGGAGAAGTTTATGAAGATTATGAAGGTATGATATATTTGAAAAATAAGGTCCAGTCTAAGCAAGGGTATTAAAATAATTACTTATGGGAGACAGTGGGGAACAATAGGTTAAGCTGCCTCTTGGGACAGCTGTATCTCCTATCAGAGTGCTGGAAAGAGACCTAGATACTCTGCTTCTGATCCAATTTCCAGCTAATGCATCCTGGAAGGCAACGGGTGGTGGCCCAAGTACCTCAGCTTCTGCTACGCATGGGGAGACCTGGATGGAGTTCCAGGTCCCAGGCATTGGCCTGGTCCATCCCTGGCTGTAGCAAGCTTTTGGGGAGTGAGCCAGCAGATTGAAAATATCTGTCTCTTTCTATTTGTCTGTGTCTGTCATTCTTTCTTTCAAGTAAATGAAAATAAACATAAAATAATCACTTAATAGTGATATCACTGGATATACAAGAATCAAATGAATTTGAAAAAGATGATCAAGTAGAATGATTTTCTAATTTACATATATATGTATATAAATTAGATTATATAAAATATATTGAGTTCCTATTGTGTATACATCATTCTTAGATTGTAGAGGCAGTAACCATGCTGGATCTAGACCAGAACTTCTGCACTGCAGTGTAATATGTTCTGGGCCAATCTCAGCTCAGCCACCAGCCTGCCAAATCCATGGTATAACTAGCAGCAGAGCATGGATCTCCAGGTCCTGTACATTCCAAGCAATGCCCAAAGTCATCATTGTAGACGAAAGCATCATCCCTAACAGGACAGGGAGCTTGAATCCTAAATTCCTCCAAAAAGAAAATAATTCATATAAAATGTTATATAACAAAGATGCTATGTTACCAAAGAGTAACATATGACATATTCAGGAATTCTATATTGAATGTATGCATTTTGTAGTACTGTAGTCTCATATGCCAATGCAAAAAAATAGCTAGTTTCTGAATATTTGTATGTGGAGTTCAGAAAAACCATTTAGGTCAATATTTTTTTGAAGATTTATTTATTTATTTATTTGAAATCAGAGTTACATAGAAAGAGAAAGACAGGGAGAAACACCAGTCCTCCATCTGCTGGTTCACTCCGCAGATGGTTGAAATGGCCAGGGCTGGGCCAAGTCAAAGCCAAGAGTCAGGAGCTTCTTCCAGGTCTTCATGTGGATGGCCATCTTAGGCCATCTTCTACTGCTTTTCTAAGGCCATTAGCAGGAAGCTGTAGAGGGAAAGAGGGCAGTATGGTTGACTTTTTAGAGTTGTACATATGAAATAGACGAAATCTGTTCTCTTTATAGTAATAAAAAGAAAAGAGATAAATATTACATTGAACTTGTGACATATGCATGCTAGTAAAAGAAAGTGCCTTGAGCAAAAACAAATCAAAAGAAACAGATCACCTGGGACATGTCCCAGGCAGAGGCTTTACTCTCCACACCACAACGTTGGTCCCTTGGAGCTACTTTTATCCTTAAAAATTATATGGAAGAATGAAGAGCTGAGAGCTGGTTTTAATTACACAATAACAAACTCAATTTGTCATATATATGAGATGTCTTTCCTCAGATTACTAAAGTATGCCTACAAAAATATTTTTATCAATGCGTTGGAAGTAAAAAACATGAATCCTATGTCTTGGTCCAAACACAGCGAGTGTTCAAAATTAATATTTAAGGAAATTAAAATTGACTGTTATGAACAAACGCAAAACACCCAGAAGTAGAGTTGACCTTGTCTTGGGTTTGCTGTGATAACAGAATATAATATTTAAAAATGATCAGTATATCATATAAGTGTCTTTGTATTCACAAAGTAATGCAGTAGTTCAGTTTCATCTGATTTTTAGCTTCAACATTTGTTCTCCCTTGTAAATATATAGCCATTAAATAAAAGTAAACTTTTATTTTAAAAAAAGACTATTTCATTTTGTTTTATAGCACTTAACATTAAAATCATTGCTCGTAAGCAGTCAAATTGCCTCTCCAGAGGTATTAGCTGTGCAGAAACATATGTATTCATTCATTTGGCAAATGTTTCATTACAAATGCTGTTATATGGGGATATAATACAAAAATTAGAGCCACAAAGATGAATAAAACTGCCCTTTCACTCATGACTCATAAACCTCGCTGTGATTGGGACAAGGAAAATAGAAAATATGCAATTCAGTAAAGAACTATAATAGAAACTAGAGGTGAGTGCAATAGGTTTTATTGGCCCACAAAATGTGCACGTAATTAAGGTTTGGGTGGAGAAAATGTGCTAAGGTTGCTGATGGGAGAAGGTGGTAATGCCCAAGCTAAGTGGTTTTTTTAAGAATTTTTTATTTATTTGAAAGGCAGAGTTACAGAAATGCAGAGACAGAGGCAGAGAGAGAGAGAGAAATAGAGAGAGAGAGAGGTCTTCCATCTGCTGGTTCACTCCCCAGATGGCTGCAGCGGCCGGAGCTGTGCTGAGCCAAAGCCAGGAGCCAGGAGTTTCTGTGTCTCCCACGTGGGTGCCAGGGTCCAAGGACTTGGGCCGTCTTCTACTGATTCCCCAGGCCATAGCAGAGAGCTGGATTGGAAGTGGAACATCCAGGACTTGAACCAGTGCCCATATGGGATACTGCCATTGTAGGCAGTGACTTTACCCGCTACACTACAGTGCCAGCCCCCCAAGCTAAGTCTTCTATGACCATTAGAACTGAATCAGGCATGTAAAGCCAAGACAATGTGGCAAAAAAATGGCCTAAATGAAAGGTCTCTGTGAGTGAGATCCCAGCAGGAAGAATGGGCCAACAAAGAAGGAGGTACCTTTCTTTGAAGGGAGGAGAGAACTTCCACTTTGAAGATGGCCTTGTCTAAATATGATTAGAGTTCGTGAACTCAAGAGACTTCCATAGCCTTGGCAGCTCATGACAAGAACCTCGGATGATTACTAGTGTCATAAATAAGAGTATCAATTGTTAAATCAACAATGGGAGTCACTGTGCACCTGCTCCCCATGTAGGACCTCTGTCCTTAATATGTTGTACTATGCGAATTAATGGTAAAACTACTACCAAAACAGTACTCTATACTTTGTGTGCCTTTGTGGGTGCAGTCTGTTGAAATCTTTACTTAGTATATATTAAGTTGATATTCTGTATATAAAGAGAATTAAAAATGAATCATGATGAAGAATGGGATGGGAGAGGGAGTTGGAAAGGGGATGGTTGCGGGTGGGATGGAGGTAATGGGGAGACCACTATAATTCAAAAGTTGTACTTTGGAAATTTATATTTATTAAATAAAAGTTAAAAAAGAATTAAATAAAGCAAAACAACAGGGTAATGCCATTCCAGGGAGAAAGGTCATTAGGTACAAGCACATTGATGTCAAACTAAGGGATAGTCAGTGTGGGAAAATTGAAAAAGACAAACAAGAACTTCAATAGGATAGCAAAGTTTATTTCGAACCTAATGTGATGTTGTACAGGCTCATTAAAGAATTAATTTCAGAAAAAAACTTTATACACATAGTATATTTCTTTCCACATGTAATTCATATATTTCCCAATAGAATCTGGAGATTCCTGAGTTATTATTCTCAATTTTACCCACTTGAGAAATTTCAAATAGCCCAACTTTTACAAATATTTGCAGATGAGTATTATTTAATATAGCATTCATGTGTTTAGTAATAAAATTGTCCCAATCCTGAGCTTTTCAAGCTGACTTTTTTCTTCACTCATACTGGTTTCTTTCTACTACTTGCTTTTTGGGATTTTTAAAATTGTCATTAATGGATGTTAAATTGTGTCAAGTGCTTCTTCAGTGTCTATTGAGATGTTCTTCTGGTTTGTCAATCTTTGTTGATATAGTGAATTATTCTGATTGATATTTGAATGCTGAAACAGCCTTGTATACCCAAGATAAATCCTAGTGTATCATAATAGAAGATTGCAGCTTTCTGAATAATAGCACATGGCAGCACCACTTAAACAAGCACAAAGATCTCATTATTTTGAACTTGTCACCGTGTGTTCTAAAACACCTCTGGGGAAGCTTTCTGCCTTCAGAAAATAAAACCCAGTTTCTCCACAAAAAAAAAAAAAAAAAAAAAAAAAACCTTCAAAATATGAGACATACTTACTCCAAACTATCATTTCAGGCTCATTTTCCCTCCCCCTCATACTCCAAATGTACATGCCATGCCAGAATTCCTTGCTATTACCCAAATATGCTCTGTAGTATTTTAGATTTGTTCATGTATTCTCTGTCTGGAATTCCCTCTGCATCTCACCCCTTATGGTCACCTTCCTTAATATCTAACACATTCCATCTTTTTATACTATTGCAACTTTTCCCTAACTTATCACTTATTGAATAGTGGCAATGAATACTAAAACCAACAGAACTTTGTTCAAATTCAATCCCTGTCTTTTTACTGTCTGTGAAACCATACACCAGTTACTTAACTATTCTAAGCTTCTGTTCTTTCATCTGTAAAATGAGAATAGTGGTAATACTTACGTGTTAGTGTTGTTGGGACAATTAAATGACATATTGATTTTAACACACTTAACACCCCTGCCTTGTACATAGTAAGCACTAGTAAACTAGTTCTTATCATTAGTATTTCTCTCCTTTCTTAAATTTGTGCCTCTAAGAACCATGTCCGAATGTATTCAGAATTTATTATGGGCTTTGTAAATGCAGGAACTTAATAAACTGAATTGAGAAAAGGGAGATGCAGCCAGTTTCCTAGTAGGTCAATAGATGTGTAGTTAGATGAGGACTTGTACTGAACCAATAGTTCTTATCCAAACATAGCTAACTAGACTCAAACTTGTTATTTCACCTAGTTTCCATAGCATTTTGTAAGGATGGAGTTGAGTGCTATGTGACTTCTTAAGGAATTTTAGACTATGAAACATGATAAGGCTTTTTTACTAACTGAAAAATGTTTGTAGGAAATCCAGAGTTTACATAAACTGGTTCTTGTTTTTCATTTTTCCTATATTTAGAATTCACTGAGTGAAATAATTTTTAGTCACATTTGAATGGAAACCTATAGTGAAACTACAAATTAGGATAGAATACTAGCTTCTTGACATATTTGTTCAAAATGCAATTTTCCTCTTCTCTCAATATAATTTACTAAATAAGTACAGTCTAATTACATGTCAAATATTTCTTTTCTTTTTGTAATACATTGAGATATTTCTACCATTTAGTAATTATGTGAATCTGGCCAACTAGGAATCATATACCAACTGCTGAAGATCCCAGTAAGTCTCCTCTATACAAGAAGCTTAAGGGAATGTTGAAACATACATACATCCATTAGAGCTGGCTGACAGAGGGAGCAATGCCCAAATGGTGAAAAATGCTCAGAGTAGCTTTAAAAGCACAAAGCCATTTTTTAAATCAAATTAAGTATATTAGTTATGATATTTGAAATTACTATTTAGATAAATGTTTTCTATTTAGAACACACTGTGTAGGTCACCATATCAATACAGTCCTGTATTAAGAATGTATCAATTTACTTACATCATAGAAAACAGAACAAAAGAACAGATATTAAGATATTTCCAGTAGTCTTTGAGTGATTCTCAGTGGGCATTATTGGTGGTCATTTTGAGAGAAGCTAAGGGAGAAACTGTCAAAATAAGTTTGGGGTAACCATGACTGAACACATGCTGATTTCAGAACTTAATAATCTATTATCTTTATTGTACTATTATTGATTGTGTTATTTTAAATTCCAGAACCCTCCCTATGCCCATGTAAGAGTAGTGTGCTCCCAAATTCAAACTGGAGTAAAAGTGTGTGATTTGTCTTGGAGAGTAGAAGAAGATGGCCATAACAATAAGACAGTTTCAAATTTAGGGCTCAAGGGACTCACATGTTTACACTTATGTTTGGAACTCTCCTGTTGCCAGAATAAGAACATGACTCAGGTCATGAGATTAGAACAAAAAGAATGACAGAAAATGGAATGGATTTGGTACCACGGCAGAACCCAGCCTAGATTGGTTGACCTCTAAATGTATAAGCAAGCAAAATTTAGATTAACAGAGATGTCCAGCAGAGTTCAGTTTGATTGACTGATCAACTGGATTGTGAAATACACCAATGATTACTATTTATGTCAATGAGGTGGTGTGGTTGTTTGTCACATCATGTATTGTGGCCCTAGTTAATGTATAAATTCCGTTCAAGACATGTAAAAATGTTTACTGCCATAATAAAAAATTTTATTGTCATGAGTGAAGAAATCAGATCTATAGAATGCATCTACTCAAAATTGTTTTATTTCCATACTTCTTAAATATCATGCCTCTAAAACTTAACTACACTCTCTAATAAACTTGATTTTCATAGGCCACATTGTGGCACAGAGGGTAAAGCCACAGCCTGTGATGCTGGTATTCCATATGGGCACCAGTTTTTGTCCCTGCAGCTCCACATCCAAATTAGCTCCTTGATAATAGCTTGTGAAAGTAGTGAATCATGGTCCAAGTGTTTGGACTCCTGCCATTCATGTAGGAGACTTGGACTGAGTTCTGAGCTCATGGTTTCAGCCTGGCCCAACCCTGGTTGTTTGACCCTTTGGAGAGCTAACTAGTGAATGGAAGATTCTCTCTCTCTCTCTCTCTCTCTCTCCCCCCCTCCTTCACTCCCTCCTTCCCCCTTCCCCCTCCCTCTCTCCTTCTCTTTACATATAAATGAATATTTCTAAGAAATTTATTATTAATAATTAAACCAATTAAAAGAATCTTTGTGCAAATTATAATCTTTATATTGAAAGTGTGTGTGTGTGAGAGAGAGAAAGCATTTTTATGCTATTTTACTCCCTAAATGGTTGCAACAGCAAGGGCTGGACCAGGCCAAAACCAGGAGCCAGGAACTGCATTAGGGTCTCTCACATGGGTGATAAGGACCTGGGTCATTTTCCACTATCTTTCTCGACCCATTCAATTGGAGATGGTTTGAAAGCAGAGCAGCAGCGACTTGAACTGGAATTCTGATAAGGGAAGCTGGCTTTGCAAGTAGAAGTTTAATAAGCTGCACCCCAGTGCCACATCCTCCACACATGCTAAATTCAAAAAGCAAGATTTGCTATTTTTTTAACTTTTATTTAATGAATATAAATTTCCAAAGTACAGCTTATGGATTACAATGGCTTCCCCCCCATAACGTCCCTCCCACCCACAACCCTCCCCTTTCCCACTCCCTCCCCCCTTCCATTCACATCACGATTCATTTTCAATTCTCTTTATATACAGAAGATCAGTTTAGCATGTTTATGGCATCAGTAATCACCCGAGGCTCTTGTCATGAGCTGCCAAGGCTATGGAAGCCCCCTGAGTTCACTGACTCTGATCATATTTAGACAAGGCCATGGTCAAAGTGGAAGTTCTCTCCTCCCTTCAGAGAAAGGTACCTCCTTCTTTGATGACCCATTCTTTCCACTGGGATCTCACTCGCGGAGATCATTCTTTTTTTTTTTTTTTTTTTTTTTGCCAGAGTGTCTTGGCTTTCCATGCCTGAAATAGTCTCATGGGCTTTTCAGCCAGATCTGCATGCCTTAAGGGCTGATTCTGAGGCCAGAGTGCTGTTTAAGACATCTGCCATTCTGTGGGTCTGCTGTGTATCTCACTTCCCATGTTGGATCGTTCTCTCCCTTTTTTATTCTATCAGCTAGTATTTGCAGACACTATTCTTGTTTATGTGATCCCTTTGGTTCTTAGTCCTACTGAGATGACCCTATGATTTTCTTCCTTTATCTGTTGATATGGTAAATTACTCCAACTAATATCTGAATATTGAAGTAGCCTTGTATGCCCATTATAAACCCCACTTGGTCATGATGCATTACCCTTTTGAAATGTTGAATGAATTTTGCTGAGGATTTGGGGTTGATATTTATGAGGAATATAGTGCGATTTTCCTTAGTTGTCACATCATTGGTTTTCTTATTAGCGTAATGTTACTCTCAGAATTGAATTAGAAAGGCTTCCTTCCTATTATGTATTCTGGAAGAATTTCTGCAAAGTTATTACTTTTTTCTTGATAATTTCATTATATTTGCCAGTGAAGCCACCTGGACCATAATTTTTCCTTTTTCGGAAGTTTCTATGCTATAAATTCAATTTCTTAGAATTGCACGGCATTATTAGGTTATCTGGCCTCCCTCAGTAAGCTTTGGGAGCTTTTACCTTTTGAGGATTTTATCCATCTCATTTAAATTATAGAATTTATCACCATAGTGTTGTCTTGTTTTTCATTATTATCCTTTTAATATATTTTTCTTTTATTCTTCATATTTATACATTTTATCTTCTTTTTTCTTGGTCAGTCTGGCTGGAAGTTGTTCAATTTTATTGATTTTCAAAGGAACTTTCCCTTGATTTTGTTGATTCTTTTTTGTTTTTGTATCTCAGTTCTACTCTCTTCTATTTATATTTTTCACATCCTTGTTTTTTTCTTAAATATGGGTATCCTTTGTTGAAATCTGAAGTCAGAAACCAGAATTGACATATTCTCTAGAAAAGTCCATTTTAAAAAAGAATTACTTACGTGATTCTTAGGTGCATCTAGGTTTGGAGTCCAAATGAAGCATAATACTAAAGTATGCATTTTTGCAGTTAAACCTCTATTTTTCCATGTTCACTTCAGATAAATTCTTAGAAGTAGAATAGCTATATCTTAGCTAATGCACGTTTTTAGGGTTTTTGATACTTGCTTCTGGATCATTGCCAGAGATCCATCAGATAACTTTTCTAATTTGTTCTATCAATATTCCCATTCTCAATTCCATTGCCAGTGTGAGTTATTATAATTTTCTTTTATTTTGCAAATGTAATAGGTGAAATTGTGTTTCTAGTTACATTACTTTATTATTTTTGAAAATGAACTTTTTCATATTTTATCTTATCTTCATGTTGGACTTCTATTTACTTTTCTTGAATTCATACATTTGCCAACTTAGAGGAAATGTTGCTCTTGTACTTACTGATTTGCAATATGACTTTATGTAGTAGGGATTTTTTTCTGCTTTGTCATATGACTTCAATTTTCTTTTCATCGTAGTTTTTCCTTATATAAGGTTTTACTGGTTTGCTGAATTTTGTTACAACATGTATGGCAGCCTTCCTTTTCCTTTTCCTATGAAACTGTCATGGCATTTTAATTATGTATTTATAACTGATATATGAGCCATCTGTCAAGAATTCCCACTTTGTTTCACTGAATGAATTTTTTTCTGTGATAACAGTATGCTATTAAAATTAGTTTGTATTTTAAGTATCCTCTAATTTTTTCATTTACACATTTTTGATGAATCACATGCATTTATTCTTCCTGAAAAAAGAAGATTAATTTCAAATTACAGAAATTCATTATTCTTTTTGCATTTAGTAAATGCAGCAATTTAAAAAATGAAAATTTATATACTATGGAGTCTTCATATTAAGTAACAAGACAAATATATTACTTTATTATCATGCAGCTTTATTTAAGGTTTTGTGACATTTTGGTGTATTTAAATTTTTAAAATTTTTTTAGGATTATAAAATAATTAGCATTTGATTTTTTCCCTTTTCATCCTTAACACCTTTTTCACAAATTTTTTATTTATGGTCTTTACTAATACTTATATCCCTGGCCCCCAAATACACCATATGTTTTTGACAAAATGGACAAATAGAAATGAAAAATGGAAAGGAGTGCAAATGCTGAGACAAATTGATATCTAAGGAAAGACTGGTTGTGCTTTAGGGCCTTGGACAGGGTGCTTGATGAAAATTTGACTCATTGGTTCAATAAACTAGCTTAATTGATTCAGAGTTTGGTGTAACAGATTGTTAGCTCCTGTCTCCAGGCGGTAGTTAGTATAAGCCTGGCATTTCACTGTGATGATGAGGAAAAACTCCTTTCAGCAACATGAAAAGCCATTAGGGTTAAGAAGGAAAGAGAAGGTGCTGAGCAGTGTGAAAAACTGTAATGGAAAGTAATCTGAGTCTCCATGAGAGGTATCCTTATTATTAATGAGTTTGAGAACTTGATGGAATTGTACAGGATTATATGTGATTTAATTTATGCATGTATTTCAAAAACTAAAAGAAAAACAAAAGAATATAGACAACTCCCGGTAAAGAATAGCAAATGTTTAAAGAGATAGATCTGTATGCCCTGATTGGACATTATACAATGTATATATGTACTGAAATGTCATATGGTGCTCCACAAATATGTACAATGGTTATATCAGTTAAAACATTTTGAAATTACATTTGTGTACATACATATGAATATGGACACTTGAAAAGTATATTAATTACTTTTTTTCTTTTTTTTTTGCTTTCAAACTTTTATTTAATGAATATAAATTTCCAAAGTACAGCTTATGGATTACAATGGCTTCCCCCCCACAACGTCTCTCCCACCCACAACCCTCCCCTTTCCCACTCCCTCTCCCCTTCCATTCACATCAAGATTCATTTTCAATTCTCTTTATATACTGAAGATCGGTTTAGCATACATTAAGTAAAGATTTCAACAGTTTGCTCCCACACAGAAACATAAAGTGAAAAATACTGTTTGAGTACTAGTTATAGCATTAAATCTCAATGTACAGCACACTAAGGACAAAGATCCTACATGAGGAGTAAGTGCACAGTGACTCCTGTTGTTGACTTAACAAATTGACACTCTTGTTTATGGCATCAGTAATCACCCGAGGCTCTTGTCATGAGCTGCCAAGGCTATGGAAGCCCCCTGAGTTCACTGACTCTGATCATATTTAGACAAGGCCATGGTCAAAGTGGAAGTTCTCTCCTCCCTTCAGAGAAAGGTACCTCCTTCTTTGATGACCCATTCTTTCCACTGGGATCTCATTCGCAGAGATCTTTCATTTAGGTTTTTTTTTTTTCCCCAGAGTGTCTTGGCTTTCCATGCCTGAAATACTCTCATGGGCTTTCAGCCAGATCCGCAAGCCTTAAGGGCTGATTCTGAGGCCAGAGTGCTGTTTAGGACATCTGCCATTCTGTGGGTCTGCTGTGTATCTCACTTCCCATGCTGGATCATTCTCTTCCTTTTTTATTCATTCAGCTAGTATTTGCAGACACTATTCTTGTTTATGTGATCCCTTTGGTTCTTAGTCCTATCATTATGATCAATTGTGAACAGAAATTGATCACTGGGACTAGTGAGATGGCATTGGTACATGCCACTTTGATGGGACTGAATTGGAATTCCCTGGTATGTTTCTAATTCTACCGTGTGAAGGAAGTCAGCTTGAGCATGTCCCGAATTGCACATTTCTTCCCTCTCTTATTCCCACTCTTATATTTAACAGTGATCACTTTTCAGTTAAGTTTCAGCACTTAAGAAGAATTGTGTATTGATTACAGTATTCAACCAAAAGTATTAAGTAGAACAAACAAAAAAAACACTAAGAGGGATAACATATCAAGTTGCTCATCAACAGTCAGGGTGAGGGCTGATCAAGTCACCGTTTCTCATAGTGTTCATTTCATTTAATAGGTTTCCTTTTTGGTGCTCAGTTAGTTGTCACCTATCAAGGAGAACAAGTGGTATTTGTCCCTTTGGGATTTGCTTATTTCACTCAGCATAATGTTTTCCAAATTCCTAACAGGGATCACTTTTCAGTTAAAATTTAAACACCTAAGAATAATTGTGTGTTAATTACAGAACTCTGCAATATTAATTACTTTTTAAAAAGACTTCCTCGATGGGATTGAATTGGAATCTCCTGGTATGTTTCTAACTCTACCGTTTGGGGCAAGTCAGCTTGAGCATGTCCCAAATTGCACATCTCTTCCCTCTCTTATTCCCACTCTTACATTTAACAGCAATCACTTTTCAGTTACGTTTCAACACTTAAGAATAACTATGTATTGATTACAGTATTCAACCAAAAGTAATAAGTAGAACAAACAAAAAAATACTTGGAGGGATAACTTATTAAGTTGTTTATCAACAGTTAGGGCAAGGGCTGATCAAGTCACCGTTTCTCATAGTGTTCATTTCACTTTAACAGGTTGCCTTTTTGGTGCTCGATTAGTTGTCACCAATCAGGGAGAACAAACGATATTTGTCCCTTTGGGATTGGCATATTTCACTCAGCATAATGTTTTCCAAATTCCTAACAGGGATCACTTTTCAGTTAAATTTAAACACCTAAGAATAATTGTGTGTTAATTACAGAGTTCAACCAATGGTACTAGAACAAAAAAAAAAATACTAAAATGGATAAAGTATTACATTGTACATCAACAGTCAGGACAAGAGCTGATCAAGTCACTGTTTCTCATAGTGTCCATTTCACTTCAACAGGTTTCCCCTTTGGTGCTCAGTTAGTTGTTGCCGATCAGGGAGACCATATGATATTTGTCCCTTTGGGACTGGCTTAATTCACTCAGCATGATGTTTTCCAGATTCCTCCATCTTGTTGCAAATGACCAGGTTTCATTGTTTTTGACTGCTGTATAGTATTCTATAGAGTACATGTCCCATAATTTCTTTATCCAGTCTACTGTTGATGGGCATTTAGGTTGGTTCAATCCCATCAAGGTGGCATGTACCAATGCCATCTCATTAGTGATTACTGATGCCATAAACAAGAGTGTCAATTTGTTAAGTCAACAACAGGAGTCACTGTGCACTTACACCTCATGTAGGATCTTTGTCCTTAGTGTGCTGTACATTGAGATTTAATGCTATAACTAGTACTGAAACAGTATTGTTCACTTTGTGTTTCTATGTGGTTGCAAACTGTTGAAACCTTTACTTAATATATGCTAAACTGATCTTCTGTATATAAAGAGAATTGAAAATGAATCTTGACGTGAATGGAAGGGGAGAGGGAGCGGGAAAGGGGAGGGTTGCGGGTGGGAGTAAGTTATGGGCGGGGAAGCCATTGTAATCCATAAGCTGTACTTTGGAAATTTATATTCATTAAATAAAAGTTAAAAAGAAAATAGAAAAAGACTTCCTGAAAGCATTTTCTGAAACTAATAATTCCTATGGTACTTTTATCGTGCATCTGGTTTTTAATTATATACATTTTAACACTGAATTATATATACCCTTTTCTTTTGGAGTACTGGTGTTGTGAATGTTATTTCGTCTTCCAATTAAAGTTATAAAACCACTGAAGGCATTCAAACATGATCTTTAAAACATTTATAGAAAATGCATACTTTAAAATAGTTGTGCCTGGATTTCATAGTAAACTTATCATTTAATTTCATTTTCCATTAACCTTTTGAAGTACCCTTATATACAGAGAGATACTATGTGGCACTGCATCACTGAAGTCCTCCATAATAATGCATTAATCCATTTGGATTAAAAAATTGCTGAATTTGGCCGGAGCCATGTCTCACGAGGCTAATCCTCCACCTTGCGGCGCCGGCACCCCGGGTTCTAGTCCCTGTCGGGGCGCCGGATTCTGTCCCGGTTGCTCCTCTTCCAGGCCAGCTCTCTGCTGTGGCCAGGGAGTGCAGTGGAGGATGGCCCAAGTGCTTGGGCCCTGCACCCCATGGGAGACCAGGAGAAGCACCTGGCTCCTGCCATCAGATCAGCTGCAGCGCGCCGGCCGCGGCGGCCATTGGAGGGTGAACCAACGGCAAAGGAAGACCTTTCTCTCTGTCTCTCTCTCTCTCTCTCATTGTCCACTCTGCCTGTCAAAAAAAAAAAAAACCTGCTGAATTTTACTTGTTTGTTCATTTTTTTTGCAATAGCAAATACAGATGCTTAGATCTGCATTTAGATAACCCATTGATTGTTGCATGAAAGCTAAATTTAAAGAATATGAGAAAAGCAGAGATACCATTGCAGCAGTGTAGAGAAGATTCAACGAAAATTTGGCTTAGGCCAGTGGCAGTAGACATGAAGAATAGGGGAAAGATGTGAGGCCTGCTTAATGAGTAAAATATTCATCTAGTATAATGCAGCAGTATAGCCAGCGCCGCTACTCACTAGGCTAATCCTCTGCCTAGAGGCGCCTGCACACCGGGTTCTAGTCCCGGTCAGGGTGCCGGATTCTGTCCCGGTTGCCCCTCTTCCAGGCCAGCTCTCTGCTGTGGCCAGAGAGTGCAGTGGAGGATGGCCTAGGTGCTTGGGCCCTGCACCCCATGGGAGACCAGGAGAAGCACCTGGCTCCTGCCATCGGATCAGCGCGGTGCGCCGGCTGCAGCGGCGGCCATTGGAGGGTGAACCAACGGCAAAGGAAGACCTTTCTCTCTGTCTCTCTCTCTCTCACTGTCCACTCTGCCTGTCAAAAAAATAATAATGCAGCAGTATAAAATATGCTCTTAAGGATAATTCTTAGAATAGACTGGAAAGTCAGAAAATCTCTCAAAGGAAGACTGATTGATGATTCTAGGTACATGTACACACAAAAAATTTTCAACTAATGATATCTCTGTTTTTTCCTCCTTGATGTGTGAAACTATTTAAAAGAAGACATTGGTGAATTATTTTCTAGTATCACAGAAATTATTTCCCCTGATGTACAAAATGATGACACTAGAGAATAATAATAATAATAATAATAAAAGCTAGACTTGAAACCATTACTTAAGGCCTTGCTCATGTTTTAGATCCTCAAAATGTTGGTTTTAAAGTCTTATTTCTTTACCTCGTTTTCCTCATCTGTAAAATTAGGATAATATACTAAATTTCTCTCCCTCCAAAGAGAGTCCGGACCTTATATCTTGGAAGTTGATTTTCCATAAAATCAAGGTTGGGCATAGTTGTTTTACATACTCTGGCTTCAAGGTATTTCTCAATGTTAAAATCTTTCTTCTCCTTACTCCCATTATTTTATTGCAGCTAGATCTTCTCATTCCTTAAGGCCTACCTCAAACACTAGTTTCTCAATGAAATTCTCCCCCTTTTGTAGAGTGTGCTGTTTCTTCTAATTATCAAAGGCCACAGTAGTCTGTTTAGTGACTAAAATTATTTTTGTAAAAACTATTCTATGTCATGTATTGTCACTGAAATCTCTGTCCTGTAGCCTGTGTTCAACTAGTGTTTTGAAATAAATTTCCTTGAACTCCAGAAGCATACACAACACCTCTTTCAGTCTTTACTGATTAGCTAGCTCTGTGCCATGTAAACTAGCATTGAGTCTAGGATTTAGCTCAATGTAAAAGCTTAGATTCTTCTCAAGTCTTTTCATTGCAAGTAACTTGCCCTGTGTCCACATGGCTTTCTGAATTACTACATATGCAGTGCTGCTTTGACAATCCTTCGTGCACAAAGAAACACTCCACCTGGATTTTTTTCCCCTGTTCCTTGGATGGTACTCTTATTCTGTTTTCTGTTGCTGCAAATGAATACCACAGACTGGATCATTCATAAAGACTAGTAGTTTATTTTGGCTTCTGGTTTTGGAGCCTTGGAAATCCAAGATCATGGTCCTGGCATCTGTTCAACTTTCTGTGAGGGCCTAATTGTGTTTAATAACCCAGTGGGAGGACAGGAGAGATCACGTAGCAAGAAAAGAAGCAAAAGAGAATTAGGAAGCCAAATTCACTTCTATAAGAATCTGTTCTCACAGTAACTAATCCAGTCATGAGAAAGTGAGAACCCCTCCACTCCCTTGAGTAGTAACTTAGTCCCAAATATGTGGAAATTATCTCATCCTAAGGGTGGAACTACCGTGACCCAAACGTCTCTTAAGGAGACTAATGCCTCTTATTATTATTATTTTTTTGACAGGCAGAGTGGACAGTCAGAGACAGAGACAGAGAGAAAGGTCTTCCTTTGCCGTTGGTTCACCCTCCAATGGCCGCCGCGGCCGGCGTGCTGTGGCCGGCGCACCGCGCTGATCCGATGGCAGGAGCCAGGTACTTATCCTGGTCTCCCATGGGGTGCAGGGCCCAAGCACTTGGGCCATCCTCCACTGCACTCCCTGGCCACAGCAGAGAGCTGGCCTGGAAGAGAGGCAACCAGGACAGAATCTGGCACCCCGACCGGGACTAGAACCCGGTGTGCTGGCGCCGCAAGGCAGAGGATTAGCCTATTGAGCCATGGCGCCGACCCCCAATGCCTCTTAACACTATTACAGTAGGGACCAAATTTCAACATGAGTTTTGGAGGAGAGAAACCACATTCAAACTATAATAGTGGTCTATGCTATGTTTTTACTATGTTTTTTGCCTCCAGCATCTGAGACTTGTTAGTTCAATTTCTCATGCAGTTGAACAATTTTTTTTTCTAGCCTGAATCTTAACTAGGCAAAAACACGCACGATTGCCTCATGTCAGTTTTTCAAGTAGCACTTAGAGAGGTTAGAGCTGACACATACAATATTCTGTGAATGAGATCTGCTCTTCTCCCTCCAGAACCAAGATTACTTAGAGACCAAGATCACTTCCACAAGATGGTGAGGGCAAAAGCAGGTTAAAACATTATGAGACTTTCCTGTCCCATTAAGTTGTCTTTTCCTACATTCACTATTTTCTTGATTACGGTAAACTTTTGACTATTTTCTATAATTCTGACCAAGTTGTTTCTTGCAGTTTCTGTGTGACATTTGATGTTTTTATGGAATGGGTGTTTGGATTTGCTCACTCCAACATTTATGCTGACATGACTCATTTTTACTATCATGTATAATGATGTTCTTAACCAGCATTCTCTTGTTTTGTGTGGACTTCAGTTACCTTTTGGGGTCATGTGCTTTCAGCCTGAAGAAATTCCAATAATATCTTTTATGAGGAAGATCTGGTATAAATGAACCCTCTCAATTTTTGTTTATTTGGTAGCAACCTTATTTTCTTATTTTTATAAAATAGTTTTCCTGGAAGTGGAATTCATGGGTGATAAGTACTTTAAGCACTTTGAATGTTGTTATACTGCCTTCTTGCTTTCAATGTTTCTTATGAGAAATCAGTTATTAATCTTATTGGGGTTCCCTTATTAGTAATGGATCATTTCTCCCCCGCTAATTCTAAGCTTTTCTCTTTTTCTTTGTCGTTCAGCACTTTTATTATCATGTAACAGCTGTTCAATTTCTACTTCTTAAAATGTTATTTTAAGTTTATTTGAAATGGAAGACAGGGAGAGATTGAAATAGAGATGGAGATGGGTGGCAAGTACTTGAACCTCCATTTGCTGCCTCTAAGTGTGCACATTAGCATGAAGCTGGTATTGAAAGTAGAGTCAGGACTCAAATGCATGCACTCTGATATAGGATGTGGGTGTCCTAAACAGTGTCTTTTTTTTTATCTTTTATTTAATGAATATAAATTTCCAAAGTACGACTCATGGGTTACAATGGCTTCCCCCCCCATACAGTCCCTCCCACCAACAACCCTCCCCTTTCCCACTCCCTCTCCCCTTCCATTCACATCAAGATTCATTTTCGATTATCTTAATATACAGAAGATCAGCTTAGTATACCTTAAGTAAGTATTTCAACAGTTTGCTCCCACACAGAAACATAAAGTGAAAAATAATAGATGATTTTTTTTAAATGATGATGAAATCAGATCAGACCTATTGTCATGTTTAATCCCAGTGAGAGTCAAGTTGGGAATTGATGATTTTTTTTTTTTACAGAAGATCAGTTTAGTGTACATTAAGTAAAGATTTCAATCGTTTGCACCCCCATAGAAACACAAAGTGAAATATACTGTTTGAGTACTCGTTATAGCATTAAGCCTCAGTGTACAGCACGTTAAGGACCGAGATCCTACATGAGGAGTAAGTGCACAGTGACTCCTGTTGTTGACTTTACCAATTGACACTCCTGTTTATGGCATCAGTAATCTCCCTATGCACCAGTTATGAGTTTCCAAGGCTATGGAAGCCCCTTGAGTTCTCCGACTCTTATCTTGTTTAGACACGGTCATAGTCAAAGTGGAGGTTCTCTCCTCCCTTCAGAGAAAGGCACCTCCCTCTTTGAAGACCTGTTCTTTCCACTGGGATCTCACTCACAGAGATCTTTTTGCCAGAGTGTCTTGGCTTTCCATGCCTGAAATACTCTCATGGGCTTTTCAGCCAGATCCGAGTGCCTTTAGGGCTGATTCTGAGGCCAGAGTGCTATTTAGGACATCCGCCATTCTATGAGTCTGCTGAGTATCTCACTTCCCATGTTGGATCACTCTCCCCTTTATTTATTCTATCGGTTGGTGTTAGCAGATACTAGACTTGTTTATGTGCTCCCTTTGACTCTTAGTCCTTTCATTATGATCAATTGTGAACTGAAATTGATCACTTGGAGTAGTGAGATGGCATTGGCACATGCCACCTTGATGGGATTGAATTGGAATCCCCTGGTATGTTTCCAACTCTACCAATTGGGGCAAGTCAGCCCGAGCATGTCCCAAATTATACATCTCTTCCCTCTCTTATTCCCACTCTTATGTTTAACAGGGATCACATTTCGGTTAATTTTCAACACTTAAGAATAACTGTGTGATAATTACAGAATTAAACCAGTCATATTAAGTAGAACAGACAAAAAAAATACTATGAGGGATAATGTATTAAGTTGTCCATTAGCAGTCAGAGCTATGCTGATCAAGTCACCATTTCTCATAGTGTCCATTTCACTTCAGGAGGTTTCCTTTTTGGTGTTGAGTCAGTTGTCACCGATCAGGGAGAACATATGGTATTTGTCCCTTTGGGACTGGCTTACTTCACTCAGCATGATGTGTTCCAGATTCCTCCATTTTGTTGCAAATGACTGGATTTCGTTGTTTCTTACTGCGGTATAGTACTCTAAAGAATACATATCCCATAATTTCTTTATCCAGTCTACCGTTGATGGGCATTTAGGTTGGTTCCAGGTCTTGGCTATTGTGAATTGTGCTGCAATAAACATTAGGGTGCAGACCGCTTTTTTCTTTATCAATTTAAACTCCTTTGGGTAAATTCCAAGGAGTGGGATGGCTGGGTCGAATGGTAGGGTTATATTCAGGTTTCTGAGGAATCTCCAGACTGATTTCCATAGTGGCTTGACCAGTTTGCATTCCCACCAACAGTGGGTTAGTGTCCCTTTTTCCCCACATCCTCGCCAGCATCTGTTGTTGGTAGATTTCTGAATGTGAGCCATTCTAACCGGGATGAGGTGAAACCTCATTGTGCTTTTGATTTGCATTTCCCTGATTGCTAGTGACCTTGAACATTTTTTCATGTGCCTGTTGGCCATTTGGATTTCCTCTTTTGAAAAATGTCTATTGAAGTCCTTGGCCCATCTTTTAAGTGGGTTGTTGGTTTTGTTTTTGTGGAGTTTCTTGATCTCTTTGTAGATTCTGGTTATTAACCCTTTATCTGTTGCATAGTTTGCAAATATTTTTTCCCATTCTGTCGGTTGTCTCTTCACTCTCCTGACTGTTTCTTTTGCAGTACAGAAACTTCTCAATTTGATGCAATCCCAATAGTTGATTTTGGCTTTGACTGTCTGTGCCTCCCGGGTCTTTTCCAGAAATTCTTTGCCTGTGCCAATATCTTGAAGGGTTTCTCCAATGTTCTCTAATAACTTAATGGTGTCAGGAAGTAGATTTAGGTCTTTAATCCACGTTGAGTGGATTTTTGTGTAAGGTGTAAGGTAGGGGTCTTGCTTCATGATTCTGCACGTGGAAATCCAGTTTTTTTCCAGAACTATGTTAAATAGCAGTGGTGAGAGTGGGCATCCCTGCCTGGTGCCAGATTTCAGTGGAAATGCTTCCAACTTTTCCCCATTCAATAGGATGCTGGCTGTGGGTTTTTTATAAATTGCTTTGATTATATTGAGGAATGTTCCTTCTATACCCAATTTGCTTAGAGTTTTCATCATGAAAGGGTGTTGAATTTTATCAAATGCTTTCTCTGCATCAATTGAGATAATCATATGGTTTTTTTCTGCAGTCTGTTAATGTGGTGAATCACATTGATTGATTTGCGAATGTTGAACCATCCCTGCATACCAGGGATGAATCCCACTTGGTCTGGGTGGATGATTTTCCTGATGTGTTGTTGTATTCTATTGGCCAGAATTTTATTCAGGATTTTTGCGTCTATGTTCATCAGGGATATTGGTCTATAATTTTCTTTCAGTGCTGCATCTTTCTCTGGCTTAGGGATTAAGGTGATGCTGGCTTCATAGAAAGAATTTGGGAGGATTCCCTCTTTTTCGATTGTTCTGAATAGTTTGAGAAGAAATGGGATTAGTTCTTCTTTAAATGTCTGGTAGAATTCAGCGGTGAATCCATCTGGTCCTGGGCTTTTCTTTGTTGGGAGGGCCTTTATTACTGTTTCAATTTCTGTTTCAGTTATGGGTCTATTTAGGTTTTCTATGTCTTCCTGGTTCAATTTAGGTAGGTTGCATGTGTCCAGGAATCTATCCATTTCTGATAGGTTTTCCTGTTTGCTGGCATACAGGTCCTTGTAGTAATTTCTGATGATTCTTTTTATTTCTGTGGTGTCTGTTGTTACGTTTCCTTTTTCATCTCTGATTTTATTGATTTGGGTCTTTTCTCTTCTTTTTTTAGTTAGTTGGGCCAATGGGGTGTCAATTTTGTTTATTTTTTCAAAAAACCAGCTTCTCGCTTGGCTGATTTTTTGTAATGTTTTTTTGGATTCAATCCTATTAATTTCTTCTCTGGTTTTAATTATTTCTCTTCTCCTACTAGATTTGGGTTTGGTTTGCTGCAGTTTTTCTAGGTCCTTGAGGTGCGCTGAAAGCTCATTTATTTGGTACCTTTCCAATTTCTTGGTATAGGCACCTATTGCTATAAATTTGCCTCTCAATACTGCTTTTGCTGTATCCCATAAGTTTTGATATGTTGTGTTGTTGTCTTCATTTACTTCCAGAAAGTTTTTGATTTCTCTTTTGATTTCTTGAATGACCCAGTGTTCATTCAGGAGCATGTTGTTCAGTCTCCATGTGTTTGCATACTTTCTGGGGTTTCCTGAGTTGCTAATTTCCAGCTTCATCCCGCTGTGGTCTGAGAAGCTGCATGGTATGATTCTAATTCTTTTAAATTTGCTGAGACTTGCTTTATGGCCTAGTATGTGGTCAATCCTAGAGAAGGTTCCATGCGCTGCTGAGAAGAATGTGAAGTCTGTAGATGTAGGGTTGAAAGTTCTGTATATATCTGTTAGATCCATTTGGGCTATAGTGTCATTTAAATCTGCTGTTTCCTTGTTGATCTTCTGTCCGGATGATCTGTCTATTTCTGAGAGTGGAGTATTGAAGTCCCCCAGTACTATTGTATTGGAATCTAAATCTCCCTTTAAGTCCCTTAACATATCTTTTAAATAGACCGGTGCCCTGTAATTAGGTGCATATACATTTATAATAGTTACATCTTCCTGTTGAATTGAACCCTTAATCATTATATAGTGTCCCTCTTTGTCTCTCTTAACAGTTTTTGTATTAAAGTTTATTTTGTCTGATATTAATATGGCTACACCTGCTTTTTTTTGGTTTCTGTTGGCATGGAATATCTTTTTCCAACCTTTCACTTTCAGTCTGCATGCCTCTTTGTTAGAGAGATGTGTTTCTTGTAGGCAACAAATAGTTGGGTTGTGTTCTGTGAGCCAGTCAGCTAAACGGTGTCTTTTAACTGAAGAATTCAGACCATTAATGTTCAATGTGACTATTGATACGTAGTGACTTTGCCCTGCCATTTTCCCGGAAATATTTTCTAGTATATGCTTTGAGCTTCCCATGCTCTTTTACTGGTAGGTGTTCTTCCCTTCCCTTCTTTCATATTGATGGCCGTGTTTCTGTGTTTCTGAGTGTAGCACATCTTTAAGTATCTTTTGCAGGGCCGGACGAGTGGCCACAAAGTCTTTCAATTTCTGTTTGCTATGAAAGGTCTTTATTTCACCTTCATTCACAAATGAGAGCTTGGCAGGATATAATATTCTGGGCTGGCAATTTTTCTCTCTTAGCACCTGTGCTATGTCTCGCCATTCCCTCCTAGCTTGTAGGGTTTCTGATGAGAAGTCAGCTGTGAGTCTGATTGGAGATCCTCTGAGAGTAATCTGACGTTTCTCTCTTGCACATTTTAGGATCTTTTCTTTATGTTTCACTGTGGTAAGTTTAATTACCACGTGTCGTGGTGAGGATCTGTTTTGGTCATGTTTATTGGGGGTTCTATGAGCTTCCTGTACTAGGATATCTCTGTCCTTCTCCAAACCTGGAAAGTTCTCTGCTAGTATCTCACTAAAAAGGCCTTCCAATCCTTTCTCTCTCTCCATGCCTTCAGGAACTCCTAGAACTCGAATGTTGGTTTTTTTGATAGTATCCTGTAGATTCCCAACAATATTTTTTAGGTTTCTAATTTCCTCTTCTTTTCTTTGGTTTGACTGTATGTTTTCCTGTGCTCTATCTTCTAAGTCCGATATTCTCTCTTCTGCTTCACCCATTCTGTTTTTAAGGCTTTCTAATGTGTTTGTCATTTGATCTATTGAGCTCTTCATTTCATTTTGATTTCTCTTCACTATAACACTTTCCTGTTCTACTAGTTTCTGAGTTTCATTTTGACTCTTCCTTAAAATTTCGTTTTCACGAGAGAGATTTTCAATCTTGTCCATTAAGGATTTCTGTAGTTCAAGGATTTGCTTTTGAAAATTTCTAAATGTTCTTATCATAAATTTTTTGAAATCCGTATCTTGCATTTCTTCTATCTCATCATCTTCATACTCTTGGCTTGGGGTGTTTTGCTTATTTGGAGGCATCATAGTGTCATCGTTGATCTTGCTCCCTCTATTTCTGT
The DNA here is from genome assembly GCF_964237555.1 of Oryctolagus cuniculus. Lineage (NCBI taxonomy): Eukaryota > Metazoa > Chordata > Mammalia > Lagomorpha > Leporidae > Oryctolagus > Oryctolagus cuniculus. The sequence goes on along the minus strand of NC_091453.1, from coordinate 116,645,775 downwards.
GTTTGTTACTCGGCATAGTTCATTCTTCTTGCGTCACTGTGCGTTTTTTTTTTTTTCTTTTTCTTTTTTTTTTTTTATTTATACTGTGTCCGTGTTAAGTGGACTGCCTATTGTTGGAGGAGCCTTGGAGGCTTGAGATGGGTGCGGCCTGAGAGCTCTGCCTGGTTCTTCCTGGTTAAGGGTGTGCAAAGGTGACACCCTCAGGTTATGCGTGGTAAATCTCTCTCTTTTTATTTATTTATTTATTTTATTTATTCAGGGGGTAAGTAACACCGCAGGGCACGGCTGTGCAGAATTGATGGTATTTAGCTTCCAGTCTTTGGCTCCTCTGGACTCCCACTGGGTTGCCTAGGCTACTGAATTGTAGTGACTCAGTTCCTTAGCTCTCCCCCATTGATATGTAAATCCAGAGCGCAGGCCTGCTCTTTGTCTCTTGGGAATTCTAGCCTTGCAGCCTTGTAACCTTTGCAAGGTTAGGGGGAAGAGAAACCCCGAAGCTTTTTTTTTCCTTCTTTCCGGTAGTGAGTTTGCTGCACTTTCCGGCCCCCCTCTAGATTCTGACCCCCGTTTCCCCACCAATGTCTCGGGTTATTGAGCTCACCTCCCCTTCCAGCGCGGATGTGTGGAGCGTCCCAAGTCTCCCCGCTGTTGTCTGTGTGGCATGCACTCCCCTTGGAGCACTGGGGCTTCTGCGGCTCCGTCCCACGACTTGGCTTCCGCGCGGTGGGCGACCTTGTTCTCCCAGTAGGTCCTCCGATTCACGATTCCCGTGCAATTTTTTCCTGGTTCTTTTTTCTGCGGCTACCGTAACTCCCCTTTTATTAAACTAAATTTTCCCGGACTATCGGTGCGCACCCTCACTATTCCGCCATCTTGGCTCCGCCCCCTAAACAGTGTCTTAACTACTGTGTCAAATACTCACTCCAATCTTTCATTTTTTTGATAATAGCTATTTTAACAGGTGTGGAGTTATATCTCATTCTGATTTTAATATGTATTTCCTTAAGGATTATTGATTTTGAACATTTTTTTCATGAACCTATTGGGTGTTTGTATGTCTTCCTTGGGGGAACTGTCTATTAAGGTGCTTCACCTATTTTTAAATCCGATTGCTACTTTCCTGTTACTGAGTTGTTACAGAGTACACAAGTGGGTTACTTACCCAAGGTAAGGTGAGGGTGGTGCTGCCATGGTCCAAACACTTTGCAATGCGCCACACCTCCAATCACTATTACAGTTGGGATCAAGTGTCTAATATAGGAACTTTGGGGAATATTTTCAAAGCATAGTGCTAACAGTTTGAAGACTGTTTATGGGTCTTTTTCTCTTGTACTTTTTAGTAACTAGTGTTTAAACCATTTTATCATTCACTATTTTTTTTTTTTACCATTTTGGGTTCCTAATTTTGTTTCTATTTTTGTTTTTGTTTTCAATCCTTTTATTTTTTATTTATTTTGATTAAGGAATACAATTTCATGAATTTAATATATACAGATTTGGGAACATGATGCTCCCCCCCACCTCCTTCCCGCCTTTCTTCCTCCTCCCTTTTCCTTTCCCATTATTAATGTTTACAGAGATCAATTTTCAGTTAATTTTTATACTCATAAGATTAAACCTACACTAAGTAAAGAACAAAAGCAAACAAACAAGAAAAACATTGCTCTCTGACAGTCCAGGCCAGGGCTGTTCAAAGTCATCACATCTCAAAGTGTCAATTTTACTCCTATAGATTACATTTTCAGTACTCTCTTAGTTAGCACAGATCTGAGAGACCATATCATAATTTGTCCTTTTGTGACTGGCTTATTTCACTAAGTATAATGGTTTCCAGTTTTATTCATTTTGTTGCAAATTACAATGCTTATGGCTTTTCAAAATGAACTCAGTTTTGTCAGTTTTCTCTGTTGTTTTTCTAGTCTCTATTTTATTTATTTATGTCTGATTTTTTTGTTATTTTCTTGTTTTGGCTAACTTTGGGCTCAGTTTGTCCTTCATTTTCTAGTTCCTTGATGTGAAATGCATGATTATTTATTAATAATTTCTATCTCTTCATAGATATTTTCTATTTGATGAGACATTGTAATCAAACCTCCATTTACCTCTAAAAGCAAGGTTAATTTTAGTTCATGTTTCTTAGAATAAATTTCTTTATTTTCTTAAATAATTTCCATTGTATATATTTCAGGCTTACAACGTGATGTTATAGGATACAAATTAATAGTAAAATAGTTATTATAGTAAAGCAGATTGACATATCTTTCATTTCATCTCACATAGTTGCTTTTTTGTGTGACAAGAATAGTTACAATATATTATTTAAAGAGTGTTGATTGTTAAATTAACAACAGAAGTCACTGTGCACTTACTCCCTATGTAGGACCTCTGTCCTCAATAAGTTGTACTATGAGAATTAACTGTAAACCTTGTTCTCAAATATTACTTTATACATTGTGTGTAGGGGGTGAAAACTGTTGAAATCTTTACTTAGTATAGAGTTGGTCTTCTGTATGTAAAGATAAGTAAAAATGAATCTTAATGAAAAATGGGATGGCAAAGGGAGTAGGAGGTGGGATGGGAGTGGGAGTGGGAGTGGGAGGGCGAGTATGGCGGAAAGAACCACTAATACTCCTAAAGCTGTACCTATGACATTTGCATTCATTAAATAAAAGCATTAAAAATAAAATCTATTATTTAACACAAATCCCCAATAGAATATAATTCTGTTAACTATAGTCTTCATGTTATGCATTAGTTCTCTAGACTTGTTTATTTTACATACTGCTACTTTGTATCCTTTGACCTATATCTCATTACCTCCCCTATCTCCACCTACTACCACTGTTTTATTTTTTAAACATTTAAAACATTTTATTAAAATGAAGTATATATACTAAGAAATACACTTAAATATGCAGATCAATGAGTTTTTTGGTTTTCTTATCACACTTAAAATCAACTTCCAATTTAAGAACAAAACATTACTAGTACCCCAATAGTCCTCACTATTTTATTTATATTTATTTATATTTATCCATTTATTTTATAATGTGCTAAACAAGAGTATATTGTCATTTACATGGCATAATGTTTTATCCTCTTTCTCTACATATTTGAGTTTTTTTAAGATTCTACTACATTAATGAGATGATGAAATATTTTTGCTTGCTGTGTCTAGCTTGTTTTACTTACATCATGTCCTCCAGATCTGTCCATGTTATACCAACAAATAAGGAGATTTTTTTAATCCATTGAACACATTTTATTAGCTATGCTGTTAAACCAACATATACCCCTTCTTAGAGGATTCTTTTTTTTTTCCTGTTGTGTGATTTGAATCCAGTATGTCTCAGATTTTCTTATTGCTTTGTCCCATTCTCTCTCTATCTTGCTCTTGCTCTCAATCTCCCCCAACTTTGCAAATGGAAAATTTTAGATTATAAATTATAGAAGCTCTGGGTAATGGCCTCATCATTACTTCCTAGATTTGTTACTGTTTTCTTTTCTATTTATATAGTGGCTAGCTGGATTACTCCTATTTTTCTCTCCCGTGTGAGGTCTGTGATGTTGCTTCGTACCAGTACAGTTTAGGCAAACATGTAGTCACACAGGGATGAGAGTGGTCACAACAGACCTCTCTTTATTTGAGCACACCCAGCAGATAATAAATTCCTCTAATTGCCGGCCAATAATTCTATTGATATAATTTGTACATGTTTATTTTTAGTAACATTCTACTTCTCTCTAGGATATTCCAATTCCTAGTCAAAAAGGTAAGAATTTGTGGAAAACATGGGATATTCAATCCTGGATGAGTCAAAACAGAAGACTAAAAACCCTGAGGGATAGAAGTATAGTTTTAATAGAATGATAACTGAATGGTGGTAATAATTGCAGCAAGGAAGTGGAAGTGAGAATAGAACTTTCGAAACACTATTGTAAAGGTATATAATCATTAATAAATAAATATTAATAAATGAATTACTCAATGATTTTGTTTGCTCAAATAAACTCAAAATTGGTTAAAGACTTAAATTTAACAACATAAACTAAGAAACGACTAGAAGAAAATAAAGAGAAGCACTTCAAGATATTGGCAAAGATTAAAAGTTTTTGGATATGACCTCAAAATCACAGGCAACGAAAATAAAACCAGACAAATGTGATTAAATGACACTGAAAGCTTCTGCTGCACAGCAAAGAGAATAAAACAGTGAAGAGACAATGTACATGATGGGAGAAAATATTTGTAAACTATTCATATGAATGAAAAATGAGCAAAAGCATTGAATATGCATTTTTCAAAAAAGACATAAATAGCCAGCAGGAATATTTAAAAATTCTCCACATCACCACTCATTAGAGAAATGCTAATCAAAGCCACAGTAAGCTATTTTCTTTTCCTAGTTAGAATGGCTACTAGGAAAAAGACAATAAAAGTGCTGGTGAAGATATGGAAAAAGGGAACTCTTATGCTCCATTGGTGGAAATGTGTATTAGTAGTCATTATGCAAAACAGTATGCAGTTTCCTACTGGGCATATCCAAGGGAAATGAAATTGTTTTGTTGAAGAGATATCTGCAACCCAAGAATTATTGAAGCACTATTCATAGTAGCCAAGATATGAAATCAATCAAAGTATCCATTGATAGATAAGTCGATAAAGAAAATATATTATAGACATAAAATTGAATACCATTCAGCCTTAAAAGAAAAAAGAAATCCTGTTATTTGTGACAATATGGTTGAACCAGGATATTATGTTACATGAAATAGGCCAAAGAAAGAAAGACAAAAGCAACCTGTTTTCACCTAGGTGGAAGCAAGAAAACTTGATCTCACAGAAGTAGACATCAGAATAATGGTTTCCAGAGGCTGAAAAGGATGAGGGGGATTAGGGAGAAGTTGGCTAACAGGCATAAAATTACAGCTATGAGGAATAAGCTCTGGTGATCTATTGCACAGGATGGTGGCTATAGTTAGGAACAATATATGACATGTTTTCAAAGAGCTAGAAAAGAGAAGTTTAAAATTTTCAACACAAAGAAATGATAAGTATTTTAGGTGATATGTATGCTAATAAATCTGATTTGATCTTTATACATTGTATGTATCAAAACATCACACTCACCCCTCCACAGCAGGTTCTTCAAAACGTTTGCGGAAGAATGTAATTCAAAGATAATGCAAATTTTCCATGAATTTTTGAACCCCACCTCATATGCACATTTATTTTATGTTTTATTTTAAAATTAGGTTTTGAAAAGAGATAATTCAAGGTTCATATATATCAATCTCTCTTCCTGCAGGCTGTGAAGAGGATTCTCCCTTCATCAACTCATTCTGTATCCCTGTGATGCAGAATGAATCAACAGTAAAGAGATAAATTATTAATAACTGAAAATTAATTAAGGAGCAGAAGACATTAATAAGAGGTACATAGAGGGTAGAGACAGAGGGATTGTTAGAAGATCTGAGGAATGAAACTGATTTGTGAAGAAAATGGAAGAAATTGAAAAGCGACATTTGAAGAAAGACCTTCTCTGGTTTCCAAATCCTTATTCCTAGTTATACTGGTTAGTCTCCATTTGGTCTTTAGACTCATTATCATCCTCTACTATGTTTGTGCTGCTGCAAGTTCTAGATACTGCATCTCCCATGTGACTAGCTGGGGTTTCTGGTCAGATTCCAGCATTGGTGTGAGGGCATTGAACAGCAAAATGTCAAAAGTGTAAAAATGGAAAATTGGGGGAGGGCACTGCAGCTTAGTAGGCTAAGCCTCCAACTGTGGCCCAGGCATCCTTTATGGGTGCCAGTTTGTGTCCTGGTTGACCCAATTCTGATCCAGCTCTCTGCTATGGCCTGGGAAAGCAGTAGAAGATGGCCCAAGTCCTTGGGCTTCTGTACCCATGTGGGAGACCTGGAAGAAGCTCTAGGCTCCTGGCCCAGCTCTGGTCATTTTGGCCAATTGGGGAGTGAACCAGCAGATGGAAGACCTCTCTCTCTCTCCCTCTCTGTCTCTAACTCTGCCTATCAAATAAATAAATAAAAATCTTTAAAACAAATGGAAAGTGGAAGATATTGGATATGGTATTTATTCCTTACTCTGCACCAAACTTGGCTATGCTTTTGGCAGCAGTTGCCATTCTTTATTCAGGGTTACAATTCCTGTAGAGGTGCCATTCTCCCACAGCTACAGCTCCCACTGAGTTCTAGTAACAGCAGGTCCTCCCCTGGTTCCTTCAGTTTTAGACATGATAGCAGCTTCCCTCCAGATCTTCGTCCCCATCTCTGTTGAGTTCCCCTACCATACATACAACTTTGTAAAAATTGCCTTTATATTAAATCTTCTTTAATTATAGACTCTGAGGTTGCTATCCATGCACTACTGAGACTAGTATAGCAGTCTTTAAGTGCAAATGAAGGGGCAGGCATGATAACACATTGGGTTAGGCCACCACTTGATACACCTGTATCCCACATTGGAGTACTGATTCATGTCCTAGTTCCTCCACTTCTGATCCAGCTCCATGTTAATGTGCATGAGAAGCAGCCAATCATGGTCCAAGTACTTAAGTTCCTGCCACTCTACTCCTCAAATAAATAAATAAATTTTTAAAAAACAAGTATTAAAAAACACTTGGATTATTGTAACATTACTCTTCATTGTATAGACTCTTTTGGTCATGAATAACAATTTGGCAAGTATCATACAATACAGGATAGTTTTAATCTCTTATGTAACATTTATAACTCTAGAAAAGGGGCATAGGAAAATGATAGCAAGGTTTTGAGGTAACATCAGAAAAATTTAGAAGAGAAATAGATTCCATGCTTACTGCTCTATCTGCAGACTTTATGATTTTGTGATATGTAATTTCTATTCCTAACAGTTCTCACTTGCCTTAATGAAGTTAGTTAATGATTTCCTTTAATTTTAATAGAAAGTAATTTTACTTCCATTTAGCCTTTCTAAATTATGGTTTCTCCTCCATTACCAAAGAGCTAGAGCTGACATTCATGTACCACCTGGGTGCCTATAATCAACACTTAACACGTTTGAACTATATGAAACTACCAAATGTAAAACTTACTAATTAATGCTGGCACATATAGGAAATTTATGGCAATGTTTGGCTCCAGACAATTCAGTAGCTACATTTATAATAGTCCTTTAGGTAAAATTTTTAGCTGTTCCTGGTGATTGGTTAGCACAGTATGACCAACGAGAAGGAAGTTGAACAAATGGCAAGAGTTGTGACTGGTTCATGCTTGCTTTCTTTGGCTCATCATAAATCATCACCTGTTTCCTTTTTTATCCAGGATTTTATGCCTTTGCCCAATGGGCTTATTTGTGCAGAGTTGCATATGGAGAAAACTCATTCTAAATGTACTTGATAGAAAATCTTAGTGTGCATCTTTTTTATAAAGAAATCACTTCTACTTTATCTCCAAGTAAATTCAACATAGGAAATTCAAGTTTTACATATATTTGTAACATGTTTGCATTTTCTCAGCAGTTCTTAATGCGCCTGCCGAGTCTAGTTGGGAAACAACTTGACTCTAATAAGCATTTGTATTTCTCAGCTATTTTCTGAATTAAATTCTTTGTAATGTCTTGGCTTTCAGCCACTACCCCATAAGTTTTCCTGGAGAGAAACCTTTATGGCTGATCCTAGGCAAGATACAAGTAGGGCCACCTGCTTGGCAATACTGTTGTTTGCCTCCTCCCCAATAATAATATTTATTTTTGGCTTTCTTCCCCATCATTTTCAGAAAAGGGTGCTGATAAAAATTTTTTAAAAACTCAATTCTAATTCCTAGATGTCTCCGATGAATTAATATTAGATCTTCATGAATGTGGGACATTCTCAGGTATTTGAGGGTAAAACTGGAAAACCACCCATCCTCCCAACTGAGCGTACCCTACCCTGACAAGCCTATACCTTATCAAGATAATTTGTCTGAAGTCTTCAGAGAAAAGATACACAGACCAGACAAAGGAACCTTTAAAAGGCACTAACATTTCCATCATTCCCCTGGTAATATGATATTAAGTGTTCTGAGTTTTTTTCTAGTGATTTGTCTATTCTTTTGAAAGACAGCAGTTAGAGAGAGAGAGAGAGCGAGCAAGAATGAGAGCAAAATTGAAAGCGAGAGTGAGAGATCTTCCATTTGCTATCCCTCGTCAGATGGCCACAATGGCCAGGCCTGGGACAAGCTGAATCCAGGAGCTGGAATTCCATCTGGGTCTCCCACATGGATGGCAAAGGCCCAAGCATTGGGCCATCTTCCACTGCCTTCCCAGGTGTATTAGCAGGGGTTTGAATGGGAAGCGGAGCAGCCAGGACTTGAACTGGCTATGCACATGGGATATGGTGTCACAGGTGGCAGTTTAATCTACAGTTCCACAACAATGGCCTCTAAGTATTGTGGTTTAATGAATTATTTTGATTACCATTTTCTTTGTGGCTCAAACTGTTATTGAAGAGCCTTTATAACCAAGAAGGTAGCAATGAGATGTTTCTGGCTTCAGTCTGTAGAAAAGAATGTTATGCTTAATTACCCTTCATTTTCTGTCCTTTATAGGCCCATTTTTGTATCTGTGTCTTAAGTTTTTTTATTCAACGAGGCCAGGGGAAAATGAGCGTAAAATGGAGTGGGAATGAATAACCATTTTCTGAGCACCTATTACATCCCAGACCATTGATAAGGTCTTTATACACATTATTTTGGTTAATCCACATTAATTCTTCATAGTAGGTGCTATCATTATTTCCATTTGACAAGTGGAAACACTGAAGCCAAATGGATGGAAATCATAGATTATACATTCAAAGGCAAATCTGAAATTTAAACCTAGAGTTTGTCTGACTCCAAAGTCTGTATCCTTATTATACCATGATACCTCCCACTTTGTAGATCACTCATCTCTGTGAATTTCTTACCTTTTTCCAAACAGGTTTTCATGTACAGATAGTGACAATGATAGCATTATATCAAACTATAAAAGATGTTTGGCTATTACAGACTGTCTCACTGTCTCTTGATAGGACTGCCCCTATGTTATGAGACTATGCGCAGGCATCATGAACTTTAATTCATCTGCACTATACTCCTATGCTTGCTTATAGGAATAAGCTTAACATTCCATTTTAGAATCTTCATGTTTAAATTTTAACCTGTATTTTACTCATACTCACAGCCTCTCCCACATTCATACCTCTGACTGAATGGTTGTTGCCCTTATTCTATGGTGCTTTTTCTCCTCACCAACTAATGATGAGCTGGATTGAAATGGCAGCAAGAAACTTGATAGAGCCATGTGATGAAAGACATTGAATGCTTCTAAGTTACGAGTAACTAGCTTGGGTCTGGGTCCAACCCCAGACTTTGTCAACTTTAGAGATGTAGCCGCTGACCATTTTGTACTACTATTGCTTCAGCTGCTCCGCCAGTTATAGGTGATGTTCCAGGGCACCTACCCAAAATATCCCTGCTGCTAATGAAGCTTTGTAGACTTTGTTTTGCTCTATGAATTTTATTTTGACAGGCAGAGTGGACATTGAGAGAGAGAGAGAGAGAGAGAGAGAGAGAAAGGTCTTCCTTTTCCAGTAGGTTCACCCCTCAGTGGCCGCTGCTGCCAGTGCTCTGCCGCCAACGCACCACGCTGATCCGAAGCCAGGAGCCAGGTGCTTCTCCTGGTATCCCATGCGGGAGCAGGGCCCAAGGACTTGGGCCATCCTCCACTGCCCTCCCGGGCCACAGCAGAGAGCTGGACTGGAAGAGGAGCAACCTGGACAGAATCCGGCACCCTGACCGGGACTAGAACCCGGTGTGCCGGCGCCGCAGGCGGAAGATTAGCCTATTGAGCCGTGGCGCCAGCCTGCTCTATGAATTTTTGAGTAGCTACATGTCCTGCGATCTCTTGCTATACATGAAGATGAACAGTTATGAGAATGCCCTACAAGGAGTAATAGAAGGCAAAGCTAACAAGGAGACTTAGCAGGCTTTGCCTGGGTCTCCTAAACGATCTGGTACCTGAAATTTAACTTATATTTACTCATTCACCAAGCCCCATGAGATAATGACTGTCAGCCCTTAAGCAGAGGGGCAGAATTGGGCTATTAAATATAAGATAAGGAAAGTTTGCTTCACATGAATCCCCCAGAATGCCATAGTGACACTTTGGAAGAGATCTTAATGGCCGTGAAGTATATCAGACAAAATGAAGCAAGATATTTTATGATTTAAAAATCCCCTTAAGAAGGATAATTGCCTAATTGGGCTCTAGCCAATTAAAATGGATGCAGACAATAGGTAGGGTAGTACAGGAACAAGTTAGCTAAAGATCAACCAGATTGGGAGTTACTATTGCTTTCCTTCTAGGGACATGTGATTAGGAAATATTTGATACATGCTTTAGCAGTCATTAATTAATACTTTGCTTTCCATTATAAGGTTGAATTTTCTTTTCTCCCAAGGCTCTGCCAAGAGCTGTCTTCAGAAATCTTATTAGCTGTGAAGAGATCACTTAACAAAAAAGTAGCTTTTTGCTGCTTCCCTAAATGCCTTTCTTCTTCGTCACTCCCTTATTATCTTGATATTATTTAGACTACCCATTGATTCTATGCAAACTTTTGATGCCCTGTTCTTCTCAATAAAGTCCTCAGCTGGGGATTGTGGCTATATTGCTAGAAACTAGTGGTATGTTGACCCCAGTGCCAATGTGGAAGATTCATGTATCTTTAATTCTGTTCTCTTGCTTCCAGGTAGTACTGATTTCAAATGTCAAATTACAGATGACATTGCTTTGTTGTTTCTCCTATTATTTTCTCATGCCTTTCAGAAAGAGGTCCCCATAGATCATTGAAAAGAAAACAAGCATGCTCCCTATCCTTTACTCCTTCCTTGAACTAACACACAATCCCATCTTCCCAGCTTCCTATGTCTAGTAATAGAATAACAGGACAATGTACTTCATGTGTAAAATCTTAGTTTTTCAAAAGTTTTCTTGTCTTCCTTCATCCCCAATACTTCTTTCCGGCTTTGCCCTCTTAATGGTCAACGCAAAGCAGGGAACAATCTGAATGAGGGGAAGAGAATGCAATTCTTAGAAAGGCAAATCCACAAACAGTGCAGAAGAAAAGGACAGGTGGCCAGAAATTGTGGCTTCTTTCCTTTCTTTCTGAGGTTAGCTGTGATTAGTGCTGAAAACATAAAGATTTAATGACAGGAATCTGAGATTTGCGGGTTTTTGCTTGTCACTGGCCCCAGCACTTTTATCACTGTGAGACCTTATCAGAGTTCTCTCTCATTCCTAATCTACTTTATCAGTTGTAAGGTCTTAAGGAATCACATAGTTAATGCTGTTCTTCTCTCTTGAATTGCTAAAATTCACCCAAAAAAGACACAGAGGGTCTTCATACAGTTATTCTCCTAGTCTATTTTAAAATGAATATAAGATACTTTGTTCATGTTTTTTTAAAAAGATATTTCACTGTTAATTTCGTTCTTTAGCTTGCACTTCATCCAATAATCAAGATGAAAATACTTTCAAATACTCACATTATTTCTTGTGTATTATTTGGTCACATTGTTTATCAATACCACTTGAGTTCTTGTGTTGACACTGGCAATGCCTTAGTGCATTTTGTGCTGCTGAGAGTCCAAGAGGTGGATATTCCCATGGGAGCTTCTGAGCGGGTTAAATGAAAGAAATTTTCAGGAAGGAAATTTCACAATATGTGCCAAAGCCTTCCAAATATTTTCACTCAATGGTTAAGTAAAATAATAAAAAATCCTATCATGGGATATGCTATACCTATAAAAATTACACTTGTGAATCTTTGGTAGTCACATGGAAAATTGTTTTACAGCTAGAACTCAATGTGAAAAAAACCTCTTGAATGAAATATATCTGCACAGGTTGATTGAAGTCTTTATTTACTGGAGCATTAAGACTTTTTCTATAATTGTAAATTAAAAATATATTATCTTAAGATAATATCTAAAATATTTAGCTAAACATAATCCACAAAAATACTGACATAAAATGCATCAAAATGTTGTGATTAATAACCCTGAAATCCTGGGGGAATTAATAAATATTTTATTTATTTCTTCATTAAGAAAGTTAAGCATTAAACATTTTATTAAAAATAAAAATCTCTTCCTATAAGAAAGTGAATATAAGACACATGATGATACATGAAGGACTTGAAAAATTTCATGGAAAAGTGAAATTAAAAGATAAGTATTTTTCTGCAAAGATTTAAAATCCACACATAGCTTTCACATAATAGTCATTCTCCATGAACTTTTTAAAGACCTCTTATATTTCAAAAACTTTGTGTAAGGAATTACCAATTTGAGACTTCCCTTGGTGTTTATCTTGTACTTTCATGGATTCATGGCTTCAGAATTAAAAAAGAATAAAAATAGACAAGCAAAGGAATGTTATGATAGAAAAGGGCCAACAGGGGGTCAAGAATCCAACTTCAAAGTATCAGTGACTTAACATTGTTTAATGACTATTTTTAGATATCTAATTATAAAAGAGACCTATTTATGGTGTTTTCACTGAAAAGTATTTTCAGAAGTGCTGACACAACATTTTTCCTTTGTTCTTTCCTATATCTCTAGTTAGTTTAATGCTGTAGTTAAAACATATTAGACTTTCTGAGGTAAAGGTTCTGCTCAATCATTCAATATTCAGTGTCATATATTAATCACTTGCATTTTCTGTCTAGATTAGAATAAGTCTTCAGTGAGTTTTCAGATCATTTAAAATATTTCCCTCTCCTGAAACCCCCAATTCTATATATAGTCACAAAAATGAGGTTAGTGTCAATTAAGTGGCACACTCAGAAGCACAGCTCAGGTTTTCTGATTCACTAACAAGAAATCTTCACAATACCCAATTTTTCTTACAGGAAAGGCTTCCAAGAAGTACAACACTCAGTCTTCCAAGTAATGGGACCTATTGGACACTTGTTGATGGTAACTGAAATGTTCCCCATTTTGTTGGAAGTTGTTATGCCTTCAAGAAGAGATTTTAGAAAGCTACTTCAGAAAAGTTGGTAAAATAAGCAATTGTGATCTTGACAACACATATGTTCTTCACTTTACCTGTTCTAATGAAAAATCAACAGAAAGCTTAAAGTTGATAAGAATAGATTTATATATATATTCATAGGGCAATCTCGAGAAAGAAGAGAGACACCACATCATGGAGCAAGTCACTGCCAGCTACTCCTGCAGCCAGTGGCTGGAGGGAACATCATCTTCTTGAAGTTAGGTGAGAGGAACATGTGGCAGCCCATGACACTACTTATATTGCCTGAGGAAGAACCTCACAGTCCCCACTGACTTTGAGTTTGGTCTGAGGTGCTAGTGGGATGGGGTGCAGAGTGCCCACCTAATTCCATGAAGGGAGAGCACAATGCTTTCCTTCCCTCCTCCCACCAAATTGCCAAGTGATAAACAGAAAAGGAAGCTCCACCTTGGTAAGGTCTGTAGAGGCTGATGTGGCCTGTATGCAACTGGGGGATTTTATTATAAGGATAAACCCACGGTCACTACTGACTTAGAGTTTGGCCTGGAGGATTGACAGGAGACAGGGTGCCCACTTAGGCCTATGAAGTGCCCCTCCTCACTTACGCACACTCTATCAAGACTCCCAAATTTGACTTGCCATGGAGCAGCACTGACTGATCTCTGTGGCAAAAACCTGGCTCTGGGAAGGCCAAGGATCTCTCCATGGATAGGGAATAGTAGCCCCCTAGTACCTGTGACTATGAGAGCCCTGCACTCTGTGACTGTGGGAATCCTGTGACTGTTCAATAGGACATAGGCTGTGGCTGGTTCTTTGGGCAAACACTAGGTATGGTGTCAGTGGCTTCAGAGTTAAATGAGTGCTGGAGTGGGTCATCACAGAGGGCTTCCTGTTCACTCTGAGAGACACACAGATGTTTTGTGCAGTTCATGCACCTGGGTGGGCGGGGTGAATTGCTGCTCTAAGTTCACCCTGGGCAGTTGGTTTACATTGGCAGAGGGCCTAAGCTATGAACATGCAAGCTGTGATCATACCCTCCCCACTGCTGATGGTAGAGATCTGCCATGCCCAACTTCAGTGTAACTCTGGACTCTTGCTCTATACTTGAGCACTGGCCAGAGCTCTCTGGCCCCACCTGGCACATGCCTCAAGATATCTGATGAAGGAGCAGACACTCTACTAAGCCATAGAGGCATACATCAAAGATAAAATACTCAGAAGGGAAAAACAGATGCTTAAAAATAAACATAAATACAGGAAACATGAACAAGACAATATGACTCCCCAAAAAGAACACAACATTTCAATATTAGAATGTGAAGACGAAGAGATTGATGAAATGCCTGGAAAGGAATTCTAAAGAATGGTCATAATATTACTCAAGAAAACATGGAAGCAAATATATGAGTTGAAGAAATCCATACATGACATGGAAGAAAAATTCTGCTGGGAGACAGAAATCTTAAAGATGCATCAAACTGAAATATTAGAAATGAAGAATTTAACATGTCAAACAGAAAATACAGTGAAAAGCCTTAACAATGAACTTGGTGAGACATAAGAAAGAATATCTGAGCTAGAAAACAGATCTTTGTGGATATCTCAGTCAGAGAAAAGAAGATGAAGACGAAGACGAAGAAGAAGAAGAAGAAATTGGACAAACTGAAAACAGTGTTTAAGATTTATGGGAGACTATGAAACATATTTGTCTCAGGAGTTCCTGAAGGTGTGGAAAGACAGGATGGATAAGAAGGAATATTCAGAGAAATAATGGCAAAAAACTTACCTAATTTTGAGAAAGGTAGGGATAATTGAGTAAAGGAAGTACAGATAACTCCTAATAGAAATTATCAGAAAAGATCTTCACCACAAAACATTATAGTCAAATGTTGAAAAATAAAACATAAACAAAAATCTTGAAATATGCAAGAGAGGAACAATAGATTACCTTCAAATGATCTGCAATTAGACTAACAGAATTATATCTCATCGGTAACCCTACAGGCTAAGAGAGACATAATCAAAGTACTAAAAGAAAAATAATGTTAAACCAGAATACTGTACATAGGGGAGCTCTCACTTATAAATGAAAGTTAAATAAAGACCTGCTAAAACAAACAGATATAGAAATAATATGTCACCACTTATCCAGATTTACAAATGATAGTTAAAGATGTGCTACAGACAAAAACAGAGAAAGAAATTCATCAGCATGAAAGAACATGAATGCAGAAAACCTCCTAGTAAAAATACAAAGAAAATATAGAACAAACAATAGGAATATTTATAGAAAATGGCAGGACTGTCATTACTTAATAATATTCTTGAATGCAAATGGCCTACATTCTCCAATTAAAAGATGCAGATTGACTGAATGGATAAAAAAAAGACCCATCTAACTTTTGCCTACAATAAACACATCTCAGCAACAAGGATATACACAGTTTGAAAAAGAAAGGTTGGAAAAAGATATCCCATGATAATGGAAATCAAAAATTAGAAGAAGTTGATATCATAATATCAGACAAATAGACTATAACAAAAAAGCTGTTAAAAGAGACAAAGAAGGCATTATGTAATGATTAAGAAATCAAATCATCAGGAAGATGTGACTGTAGTAAATGCATATGCACCTAATGCTAGGGCACCTTGTTATTTACAACAAGAGTTAATGGATCTAAAGTGAGACCTAGACTCCAATACAATAATAATGTGGGACTTCAAAACCCTACTTTCATCAATGGAAAGATCACTAGACAAAAAATAAACAACAATAACAACAACAACAACAACAAAAAACAGAAAAAATACACTATTGAAGAAATGGACCTAACTGGTATCTATGGAATATTTCATCTCACAGCTGCAGATTAAATATTCTTTTCATCAGTGCAGGGAACTTTCTCTTGGGTAGAACATATGCTAGGCCATAAAAGAAGTCTTGACAAATTCAAAAACTTTGAAATTGCATGCATGTATCTTTTCTGACCACAATGAAATGAAGCTGGAAATTAACAACATAAGAAACTAAAAATATGCAAACTCATGGAGACTCAACAGTGTACTCTTGAATGAACAGCGGGTCATAGGAGAAGTCAAAGGGGGGACCAAAAAGTCCTAGAAATGGGTGGAGATGGCAATACAATATATCAAAAGTTATAGGATAGAGCTAAAGCAAAATTAAGAGGAAAATGTATAGCAATTAGTGACTAAGTCAAGATTTTGGAAAGGCATAAAATAAATGATCTAAAAATTCATCTCTAGTATCTTGAAGAACAAGAACAGAGCAAACCAAAAAATAATAGGAGGAAAGAAATAATAAAAATTAGAGAGGAAATAAACAAAACTGAAACAAAAAACATACAAAATATCAGTGAAATGAACAGCTGTGTTTTTTTAAAAAAATCAAAAATAAATTGATATACCACTGGTCCAAATAATCAAAAGAAAAAAGGAGAATCCAAATTAATCTGATATGAAAAAGGAGATGTTACAACAGATACCAGTGAAATAAAAGCAGTCATCAGGAATTACTACAGTTTTTTGCCAACAAATTGGAAAAACCAGAAGAAATGGGTAGATGTCTGGACACATAAAATTTACTAAAATTGAGTCATAAAGATATAGAAAGCCTAAGTAAACCAATAACCAAGACAGAGAATAAATCAGTAATAAAAACCATCACAAAGAAAAGCCCAGGACTAGATGGCTTCACTGCTGTATTATACCAAACTTTTAAAGAAGAACTAACCCCAGTCCTTCACAACTATTCTTGTTTTTAAGACATTTTCCTTATTCAAAAAGCAAAACTACTGAGAGAGAGAGAATTAGAGGTGAAAAGAGAGAGAGAGATAGAGAGAGAAAGAAAGAGAGAGAGAGAGAAATCTTCAATCCACTGGTTCACTCCACAAATGCCCTCAACAACCAGGACTGGGCCATGCTGAAGCCAGGAGCTTCTTTCATGTCTCCCACATGGGTGCAGGGGCACAAGTCCGTGGGCCATCTTACACTGCTTTAACTGTTACACTAGCAGGGAGCTAGATCAGAAATGGAGTGACTTGAACGGGTGCCCATATGTGAAGTTGGCCCTGCAGGTAGGGGTTTACCCAATAAGCCGCAGCACCAACTTGGTTCAGGTGAATGATCTTTTTGATGTGTGATTGGATTCAATTAAATAGTATTCTGTTGAGGATTCTTGCATCAATTCATTAGGGATATTGGTCTAAAGTTCTCCTTTATTTGTATCTTTTTCTGTTTTTGGAATTAAGGTGATGCTGGGCTCATCAAGGGAGCTTGGGAAAATTCCCTACCTTTGAATTGTTTTGAATAGTTTAATTTGGGTATGGAAGGAACATTCCTCAATACAATCAAAGTAATATATGACAAATACACATACAATATCATGTTGGATGGGGGAAAGTTGGAAGCATTCCCACTAAGATCCAGAATCAGATAAGGATGCCTACTCTCATCAATACTATTCAATATAGTTTAGGAAGTTTTAGCTAGAACCATTAGCAAAGAAAAAGAAATCAAATATATACCAATGTGAAAGGAGGAAGTCAAATTATCCCTGTTTGAGGATTATGTGATTGTATACATAGGGGAAACAAAATATTCTACTGAGAGATTACTGGAACTCATTAGAGAGTTCAACAAACTTGCAGAATATCAAATCAACACTCAAAAATAAATAGATGTTGAATACACATACAACCATGTCTGAGAAAGAACTTATAAGATTAATCCAATTCACAGTAGCAACAAAAATATTTAAATACCTTGGGATAAATGTAACCAAAGATTTGAAAGATCTATACAATGAAAATTACAAAACATTAAGAAAAGAAATAAAAGACACAAAATATGAAAAAATCAACAACATCAACAGTCAGGACAAGGGCTGATCAAGACACTGTTTCTCATAGTGTCCATTTCACTTCAATAGGTTTCTATTTTGGTGCTCGGTTAGTTGTCACCAATCAGGGAGAACATATGATATTTATCCGATTGGGAATGGCTTATTTCATTCAGCATGATGTGTTCAAGATTCCTCAATTTTGTTGCAAATGCCCGGATGTCATGGTTTTTTACTGCTGTATAGTATTCTAGAGTACATGTCCCATAATTTCTTTATCCAGTCTACTGTTGATGGGCATTTAGGTTGATTCCAGGTCTTAGCTATTGTGAATTAAGCTGCAATAAACATTAAGGTGCAGACCACTTTTTATTTGCCAATTTAATTTCCTTTGGGTAGATTCCAGGGAGTGGGATGGCTGGGTTGAACAGTAGGGTTATATTCAGGTTTCTGAGGAATCTCCAGACTGCCTTCCATAGTGGCTTTATCAGTTTGCATTCCCACCAACAGTGAATTAGTGTCCCTTTTTCCCCACATCCTCACCAGAATCTGTTGTTGGTAGATTTCTGTATGTGAGCCATTCTAACTGGGGTGAGGTGAAACCTCATTGTGCTTTTGATTTGCATTTCCCTGATTGCTAGTGATCCTGAACATTTTTTCATGTGTCTGTTGGCCAATTGGATTTCCTCTTTTGAAAAATGTCTATTGAGGTCCTTGGTCCATCACCTAAGTGGGTTGTTTGTTTTGTTTTTGTGGAGTTTCTTGATCTCTTTGTAGATTCTGGTTATTAACCCTTTATCGGTTGCATAGTTTCAAATATTTTTTTCCCATTCTGTCGGTTGCCTCTTCACTTTCCTCACTGTTTGTTTTGCAGTACAAAAACATCTCAATTTGATGCAATTCCAATTGTTAATTTTGGCTTTGACTGCCTGTGCCTCCGGGGTCTTTCCAAAAAGTCCTTGCCTCTGCCTATATCTTGCAGGGTTTCTCCAATATTCTCTAATAACTTGATGGTGTCGAGTTGTAGATTTAGATCTTTAATCCATGTTGAGTGGATTTTCATGTAAGGTGTCAAGTAGGGGTCTTGCTTCATGCTTCTGCACATTGGAAATCCAGTTTTCCCAGCACGATTTATTGAACAGACTGTCCTTACTAACAGGAATTGGTTTTAGATCCTTAGTCAAAAATAAGTTGGCTGTAGATGCTTGGATTGATTTCTGGTGTTTCTATTCTGTTCCACTGGTCTATCCATCTGTTTCTGTACCAGTACCATGCTGTTTTGATTACAACTGCCCTGTAGAATGTCCTGATATCTGGTATTGTGATGCCTCCAACTTTGTTTTTGTTGTACAATATTGCTTTAGCTATTCCAGGTCTCCTGTGTCTCCATATGAATTTCAGCATCATTTTTTCCAGATCTGAGAAGAATGTCTTTGGTATTTTGATTGGTATCACATTGAATGTATAAATTGCTTTTGGGAGAATGGACATTTTGATGATATTGATTCTTCCAATCCATGAGCATGGAAGATTTTTCTGTTTTTGGTATCCTCTTCTATTTCTTTCTTTAAAATTTTGTAATTCTCATCGTAGAGCTCTTTAACATCCTTGGATAAGTTTAGTAAAGGCATTTGATTATTTTGTGTCTATTGTGAATGCGATTGATCTTAGAAGTTCTTTCTCAGCCATGGCTTTGCCTGTGTATGATTTTTGTGCATTGATTTTATATGCTGCTACTTTGCCAAACTCTTCTATGAGTTCCAATAGTCTCTTAGTAGAGTTCTTTGGATCCCCTAAATAAAGAATCATATCATCTGCAAAGAGGGATAGTTTGACTTCTTCCTTCCCAATTTGTATCTGTTTAATATTCTTTTTATTTATCCCTTTTAGTGTTTTTTATCTACTTAATACTATTGGTTGAAGTCTTTAATTAACACACAATTATTCTTAGTTGTTTAAATGTAACTCAAAAGTGATCCCTGTTATAAGAGTGGGAATAAGAGAAAGAGGAGATATACAATTTGGGACATGCTCAATTGGACTTGCCCCAATGGTAGAGTTAGAAACGTGCCAGGGGATTCCAATTCAGTCCCAACAAGGTGGCATGTCCAATGCCATCTCACTAGTCCAGGTGTCAGTTTCATTTCACAATTGATCATAATGATAGGATTAAAAGTCAACGGGATAACATAAACAAGACTAGTGTCTGCTAATACTAACTGATGGAACTAAAAAGCAGAGAATGATCCAACATGGGAAGAGGTATACACAGCAGACTCATAGAATGGCAGATGTCCTAACAGCACTCTGGCCTCAGAATCAGCCCTTAAGGCATTCAGATCTGGCTGAAGAGCCCATGATAGTACTTAAGGCATGGAAAGCCAAGACACTCTGGCAAAAAAAAAAAAAAAAAAACCTAAATGAAAGATTTCTGCGAGTGAGATCTCAGTGGAAAGAATGGGCCATCAAAGAAGGAGGTGCCTTTCTCTGAAAGGAGGAGAAAACTTCCACTTTGACTATGACCTTATCTAAATAAGATCGAAGTCAGCGAACTCAAGAGGCTTCCATAGCCTTGGCAACTCATGACTAGAGCCTAGGGTGATTACTGACGCCATAAACAAGAGTGTCAATTTGTTAAGTCAATAACAGGAATCACTGTGCACTTTGTCCTTATTGTGATGTACAATGTGAATTAATGCTATAACTAGTACTCAAGCAGTACTTTACACTTTGTGTTTCTGTGGGGGTGCAAACTGTTGAAATCTTTACTTAATATAAACTAAATTGATCTTCTGTATATAAAGATAATTGAAAATGAATCTTGATGTGAATGGAATGGGAGAGGGAGCAGGAGATGGGAGGGTTACGGGTGGGAGGGAAGTTATGGGGGGTGGAAAAGCTACTTTAATCCAAAAGCTGTACTTTGGAAAATTATATTTATTAAATAAAATTAAAAAAGCAAAATATGAAAAATCTTTCATGTTCATGGATTAGAAGAATAAATATCATCAAAATGCCCATACTACTCAAAACAATTTATAGATTCAATATGATCCCAACAAAAATAACAAAAATATTTTTCTCAAATCTGGAAAAAAAATGACCCTGAAATTCATATGTAACCACAAGATTCCCTGAAAATTTAAGGCAATCCTAAACAACAAAAATAAATTTTGAGGCATCACAATACTGATTTCAAGACATATTAGAAGGTAAGCATAATTAAAATAGTCTGGTATTGGCACATGCGTATGCATGTGGATCAACATAACAACTTAAAGACCCCAGAAATAAATCCATGCATCTACAATCAACTAATCTTTGGTAAATTAACTAAAATCATTCACTGGAGAAAGGGCAGTCTCTTCAACAAATGATGTTGGTGATAAAATAATCTTTGCATGAAGAAGTATGAAGCAAGAACCAAACCTTACAAAAATTTTAAAAATTGCAGTCTTCAGAGATGTAAATATAAAACCTGAAACCATCAAAATACTGGAGGAAAACATAGTTGAAATAGTGCACGATGCAGGCATAGGCAAAGCCTTCTTTGATAAGACTCCAGAAGCACAGGCAATAAAAGCAAAAATAGACAAGTAGGATTACATCAAACTAAGAAGGTTCTGCATTGAAAAGGAAACCAATGAAGTAGACAACCATCAGAGTGGGAGAAAACATTTTCAAATTACCCATCTAATAAAGGTTTAATATCTAAGATACATAAAAGGCTCAAGATTCTCAAAACAATAAAGCCAACAATCTAGTTAAGAAATAGGCAAAGGATATAAACAGGCATTTTTCAAAGGATGAAATACAAATGACCAACAGATACGTAAGAAAATTCTCAGGATTACTAGCTATCAGGAAAATACAAATAAAAACTTCAGTAAGGTTTCACCTCATCCCAGTTAGAATGGCTATCATCCAAAAATCAAACGTAACAAATATTGGCAAGGATGTGGGGGGAAAGGCACATTAATATACTGTTTTGGGGAATGTTAATTAGTAAAAACCATTATGGAACAAAGTATGGAGCTTCCCCAGAAATCTGAAAATAGATCTACTATAATGACCCAGCATCCCAACTCCTGGGAATTTACCCAAATGAAATGAAATCAGTCTATGAAACAGTTATCTGTTTCACATAATAGCTAAGATATGGAATCAACCCAGATGCCCATCAACTCATGACTGGATAAAGAAATCATAGTGTATCTACATGATGGAATACTACTCAGCCATAAAAAAGGGTGAAATCTCTTTCCACAATAAAATGAATGCAATTGGAAATCAATAGTATTAGTGAAATAAGGCAATCACAAAATGACAAATAGCATTTGTTTCCTCTGGTTTGTGGTAACTTATATACAAAGTAAAAAAAAAATGTAATGCACATGAGTGAAACTGGCATTTTGAGATTTGATTATTGTTTATAGCCCTTGTCTATACCCTTGATGAATAATGGTTTTTCTACTTACTACTTAATGAATTGCTTATTTAGCGGAGGGTTAGGATTCTGATTATAAAGTAAATTTAAAGTATTTCATTGTAAAAAGTAAAAGAAAAATAAGGAAGGAGGAGGGAGGGTAGGGTAGAAAGTACCATTATGCTCTTAAAATATATATATGAAATATATTCCCCTTATATAAATTACAAGATTTAGAAAATAATGATCTTATTGCAGAAAATACGTATTTTGCAAATATGCACAATTATATAGTGTAGTATATTAAAACACGTTTTCATCAAATGGTAATAGGAGTAACAAGTTATCTGGTAAATTTCATTTTCTCCTTGTATTCTATCCATGTCCAAATGCTCTACAATGAGAATGAATTATTCTTGTGACTAGGAAAAAAAATTTCTAATTTCTGTAAGACCTAAGATAAATGCATACCATATGCAGGATTGAGTACCAATGAACCATGTCCCTATCAATATGTAGTTTTCCTTTAAAGTGATTATTCTCATTTTTATATCATACATGTGATGGATATTTATGTACTTACACATAAATTTTAAAATAATTTTATTCATTTATTCATTTTCAGTAGTCTGAAATCCGCTTGGTATGGTATCATGTCATCATTCTCTTATCACTTGTGTTTAGGTTTTATGGTTCAAACAAGTTAGGTCAACTGTGTTGAGTAAGTGTATATATATTTACTGTTTTTAAGAACTGCCTAGTTAGATGTATGTCCTTACAAGAAACTACTGAATCATTTTATTTTTTGTACATCTATTAAGTTGGCACCATGGTCCAAATAGAAACCATTTTAATATGTTTCAGCATTATCTGGTTTTAATGAGTCTCTGGAGGTCTCTTGATTGATTTACTGCCAAATATGATTCTGCCTAACACTACAAGTAAAGAATTAAACCCAGAACATTTTGTCTGTCAATAAATTTGTTTCAAGTTGCATCCCTTTACTTTGGAAGATTCTCAAGTGACAAATTCTTAATACTTTACCAAAATACTATTCAGATTAATTCAATGTAGTTTGGTGTGCTTGTTTCAAAAAAAACTGCATGTATCCATGTTCACATAAGTTCTACAAAAATATCCCATACACACTGTTTATAAGTGAATTGATTCAGTGGATTCAAGCTTTAATTAGCTGATATTAGATAGTATTTAGGCAATATTTTGTGAACAAAGATGTGGGAGTTGATGTCATAATCTTGGGCTTAAAATTGTGTGAAAGTAGGTTGGAAGAGATAAGAAAGAGCCCTCAAAAATGTCTAATAAATGTTTACAGAGGAGAAAGATGTTTGCATTTTCAATGTGACAGAAACTGGAGGGAATCATTCTTCACACTGTCACCAGATAAAAGAATGAAGGAAATCAGTTAAACTTTTGCAGTGGTCCATGTCTGAAGTGATAAGGGCCTGGTTTAGTGTGGTGAAAGTACAAAATTGAGACATAAGAATGGCAGATTATTATAATGAAATAACTAGCAATCAACTTTGGGTTTAATTAATCATGGGAAGAGAGAGATGAAAGTATCAGAGAGGGTTTAGTACTCAATCCTAAGTGACTGGAAGGATAAGTGGCTTATTAGATGTAAAGACACTAAGAAAAATCTGTTTTGGGAGTAGGTTAATGAGATGAATTATAGTGAATTGTGTTAGACTGGTAAAGGGTATACTGCAAAAATGGCATGGCATAACGACTTTATGTGGTATTTTATAAAACCTGTATTAGTATCCTTTGTATAAGATGGATAAACTGGAACCAGACAACTGTTTTAATACATGACTTGTTAAATAACATTTGTCCTAATTAATAGTCAGTGTTAACCCACTTCTATTGGGTCTCCATCTTATTCCTTGTCATATTAATTATGTATGTATATTAATGAACTGAGTGACAACATAGCTGATATGCTAATCCAATCATAAGTAGATACAAAGCCAGTAAAGATAATGTTATATTGGAGAATAGATTTTTTTTGAGAATCAATTTTTCCCATATTTTTATCACTTAATATCATCTTGAGTTCATATTTTCATATGAAATTCAATAGTGAAGCATTTCAACATCCTATGTTGTGTGTAAAACAAACTCTACAGGTACAATACCACAATTTTGTGATAATTTGTCTTAAAAGCAGTGAAAGACATGAGAAAGATTTGCTATTTTAAATAATGCATTCCATGAATCAACAGTGAAATGACACTATTATTAATAGATGATCAATATCTAGAAAGGGTTTTAGGCCTGTTCAACTGTGCACTGGTGAAAATATACCTGAAAATTTTATACTATTCTTGGTGTGACATTTGTAGGACCTATATACACAGTGATCTATTTGAGGGATAAGCATCAAGATGGCAACTGGATTTGAAACCTCAACATCCTCCAGCATTTGAAGGAGCTAAAGACATTTAATCTCGAGAATGCACAAAGAGGAAATATGACAATATGTCTTCCAAATCTCTTCTGCCATACCTTCCTCTGCATGTCTCTTGGTAATCACAAAATGTATTTCCCACATTTCATTGCATCTAAGCTCATGCATGTGATATAGACTGAACCAAGTATATACACTTGCTCATTACAGTTGAAAAGTAGGTATTTACTGTGAATATAGAGTTGGAATCTTCTAAAAAAAGACTATAGCCAAGGTAATATATTTTTTATACTTTGTTGTCTAAAAATCATAGGTGGTCAGTGGTGTTAGATGAATTTCTGCTAGAGTACTCCCATAGTTTAGTTGATCTTTCAACATTATTGCTATGTAATATCAAAGCTAGTTGTCAAGTATGTAGCAACCTATGACAAATCCCTTTTTGTTTAAGATAGCTAAAATGGATTCTGTTATTTGTGACTAAGAATCCTGACTTAAATAGGTATAGGCTTCATAAAGATAATTAATCATATTCAATTATAAGATACGCAAGGTCTTGGTGACGACAAAACCATCAGTAAATGTTTGGATGTGACATTTATTAAGTCTCTTTCTAATTAACTGACATTATATCAGTTCATAAAGATAGTATTCAATTAACTGCTTAAAATCATTCACACTTTAGTATGAATGACAGACTTAAACCTCTACTGAGAAATTTTGGGGGCCAGCAAGCATTTTGCACCCACTTAGAAGGATTCTCTTTTTCCTCATTCCAACTGGAACCAACATAACTGTCTATTAGCCCGTCTGACAGACACATCGCTACAGTAAATCTCTGAAAACATGGAAGCTGCTTTGGAACTGTGTAAGAGGTAAGAGGCGAGCCAAGATGGCGGAATAGTGAGGGCGCGCACCGATAGTCCGGGAAAATTTAGTTTAATAAAAGGGGAGTTACGGTAGCCGCAGAAAATAGAACCAAAAAATTGCAGGGGAAAACCCTTCTGGATGGAGCAGGCGTGAATCGGAGGACCTGCTGGGAGAACAAGGTCGCCCACCGCGCGCGGAAGCCAAGTCGCGGGACCCAGCCGCAGAAGCCCCAGGGTCTACGCGACAGTGCTCCAAGGGGAGTGCATGCCACACAGACAAAAGCGGGGAGACTTGGGATGCTCAGGGCTCCGAGTCCACACATCGGCGCTGGAAGGGGAGGTGAGCTCAATAACCCGAGACATTGGTGGGGAAACGGGGGTCAGAATCTAGAGGGGGGCCGGAAAGTGCAGCAAACTCACTACCGGAAAGAAGCAAAAAAAAAAGCTTCGGGGTTTCTCTTCCCCCTAACCTTGCAAAGGTTACAAGGCGGCAAGGCTTGAAGAATTCCCAAGAGACAAAGAGCAGGCCTCCTCTTTGGATTTACATATCAATGGGGGAGAGTTAAGGAACTGAGTCACTACAATTCAGTAGCCTAGGCAACCCAGTGGGAGTCCAGAGGAGCCAAAGACTGGAAGCTAAATACCATCAATGCTGCACAGCCCTGCCCTGTGGTGTTACTTACCCCCTGAATAAATAAAATAAATAAATAAATAAAAAGAGAGAGATTTACCACACAGAACCTAAGGGTGTCACCTTTACACACCCTTAACCAGGAAGAACCAGGCAGAGCTCTCAGGCCGCACCCATCTCAAGCCTCCAAGGCTCCTCCAACAGCAGGCAGTCCACTTAACACGGACACAGTATAAAAAAAAAAAAAAAGAAAAAAAAAAACACACAGTGACGCAAGAAGAATGAACTATGCCGAGTAACAAACACAGAAATAGAGGGAGCAAGATCAACGATGACACTATGATGCCTCCAAATAAGCAAAACACCCCAAGCCAAGAGTATGAAGATGATGAGATAGAAGAAATGCAAGATACGGATTTCAAAAAATTTATGATAAGAACATTTAGAAGTTTTCAAAAGCAAATCCTTGAACTACAGAAATCCTTAATGGACAAGATTGAAAATCTCTCTCGTGAAAATGAAATTTTAAGGAAGAGTCAAAATGAAACTCAGAAACTAGTAGAACAGGAAAGTGTAATAGTCAAGAGAAATCAAAATGAAATGAAGAGCTCAATAGATCAAATGACAAACACATTAGAAAGCCTTAAAAACAGAATGGGTGAAGCAGAAGAGAGAATATCGGACTTAGAAGATAGAGCACAGGAAAACATACAGTCAAACCAAAGAAAAGAAGAGGAAATTAGAAACCTAAAAAATATTGTTGGGAATCTACAGGATACTATCAAAAAAACCAACATTCGAGTTCTAGGAGTTCCTGAAGGCATGGAGAGAGAGAAAGGATTGGAAGGCCTTTTTAGTGAGATACTAGCAGAGAACTTTCCAGGTTTGGAGAAGGACAGAGATATCCTAGTACAGGAAGCTCATAGAACCCCCAATAAACATGACCAAAACAGATCCTCACCACGACACGTGGTAATTAAACTTACCACAGTGAAACATAAAGAAAAGATCCTAAAATGTGCAAGAGAGAAACATCAGATTACTCTCAGAGGATCTCCAATCAGACTCACAGCTGACTTCTCATCAGAAACCCTACAAGCTAGGAGGGAATGGCGAGACATAGCACAGGTGCTAAGAGAGAAAAATTGCCAGCCCAGAATATTATATCCTGCCAAGCTCTCATTTGTGAATGAAGGTGAAATAAAGACCTTTCATAGCAAACAGAAATTGAAAGACTTTGTGGCCACTCGTCCGGCCCTGCAAAAGATACTTAAAGATGTGCTACACTCAGAAACACAGAAACACGGCCATCAATATGAAAGAAGGGAAAGGAAGAACACCTACCAGTAAAAGAGCATGGGAAGCTCAAAGCATATACTAGAAAATATCTCCGGGAAAATGGCAGGGCAAAGTCACTATGTATTAATAGTCACATTGAACATTAATGGTCTGAATTCTTCAGTTAAAAGACACCGTTTGGCTGACTGGCTCACAGAACACAACCCAACTATTTGTTGCCTACAAGAAACACATCTCTCTAACAAAGAGGCATGCAGACTGAAAGTGAAAGGTTGGAAAAAGATATTCCATGCCAACAGAAACCAAAAAAAAGCAGGTGTAGCCATATTAATATCAGACAAAATAAACTTTAATACAAAAACTGTTAAGAGAGACAAAGAGGGACACTATATAATGATTAAGGGTTCAATTCAACAGGAAGATGTAACTATTATAAATGTATATGCACCTAATTACAGGGCACCAGTCTATTTAAAAGATATGTTAAGGGACTTAAAGGGAGATTTAGATTCCAATACAATAGTACTGGGGGACTTCAATACTCCACTCTCAGAAATAGACAGATCATCCGGACAGAAGATCAACAAGGAAACAGCAGATTTAATTGACACTATTGCCCAAATGGATCTAACAGATATCTACAGAACTTTCAACCCTACATCTACAGACTTCACATTCTTCTCAGCAGCGCATGGAACCTTCTCTAGGATTGATCACATACTAGGCCATAAAGCAAGTCTCAGCAAATTTAAAAGAATTAGAATCATACCATGCAGCTTCTCAGACCACAGCGGGATGAAGCTGGAAATTAGCAACTCAGGAAACCCCAGAAAGTATGCAAACACATGGAGACTGAACAACATGCTCCTGAATGAACACTGGGTCGTTCAAGAAATCAAAAGAGAAATCAAAAACTTTCTGGAAGTAAATGAAGACAACAACACAACATATCAAAACTTATGGGATACAGAAAAGCAGTATTGAGAGGCAAATTTATAGCAATAGGTGCCTATATCAAGAAATTGGAAAGGTACCAAATAAATGAGCTTTCAGCGCACCTCAAGGACCTAGAAAAACTGCAGCAAACCAAACCCAAATCTAGTAGGAGAAGAGAAATAATTAAAACCAGAGAAGAAATTAACAGGATTGAATCCAAAAAAACATTACAAAAAATCAGCCAAGCGAGAAGCTGGTTTTTTGAAAAAATAAACAAAATTGACACCCCATTGGCCCAACTAACTAAAAAAAGAAGAGAAAAGACCCAAATCAATAAAATCAGAGATGAAAAAGGAAACGTAACAACAGACACCACAGAAATAAAAAGAATCATCAGAAATTACTACAAGGACCTGTATGCCAGCAAACAGGAAATCCTATCAGAAATGGATAGATTCCTGGACACATGCAACCTACCTAAATTGAACCAGGAAGACATCGAAAACCTAAATAGACCCATAACTGAAACAGAAATTGAAACAGTAATAAAGGCCCTCCCAACAAAGAAAAGCCCAGGACCAGATGGATTCACTGCTGAATTCTACCAGACATTTAAAGAAGAACTAATCCCATTTCTTCTCAAACTATTCAGAACAATCGAAGAAGAGGGAATCCTCCCAAATTCTTTCTATGAAGCCAGCATCACCTTAATCCCTAAGCCAGAGAAAGATGCAGCACTGAAAGAAAATTACAGACCAATATCCCTGATGAACATAGATGCAAAAATCCTCAATAAAATTCTGGCCAATAGAATACAACAACACATCAGGAAAATCATCCACCCAGACCAAGTGGGATTCATCCCTGGTATGCAGGGATGGTTCAACATTCGCAAATCAATCAATGTGATTCACCACATTAACAGACTGCAGAAGAAAAACCATATGGTTATCTCAATTGATGCAGAGAAAGCATTTGATAAAATTCAACACCCTTTCATGATGAAAACTCTAAGCAAATTGGGTATAGAAGGAACATTCCTCAATATAATCAAAGCAATTTATAAAAAACCCACAGCCAGCATCCTATTGAATGGGGAAAAGTTGGAAGCATTTCCACTGAAATCTGGCACCAGGCAGGGATGCCCACTCTCACCACTGCTATTTAACACAGTTCTGGAAGTTTTAGCCAGAGCCATCAGACAAGAAAAAGAAATCAAAGGAATACAAATCAAGAAGGAAGAAGTCAAACTATCCCTCTTTGCAGACGATATGATTCTGTACTTAGAGGATCCAAAGAACTCTACTAAGAGACTATTGGAACTCATAGAGGAGTTTGGCAAAGTGGCAGGATATAAAATCAATGCACAAAAATCAACAGCCTTTGTATACACAAGTAATGCCATGACTGAGAAAGAACTGCTAAGATCAATCCCATTCACAATAGCTACAAAAACAATCAAATACCTTGGAATAAACTTAACCAAGGACATTAAAGATCTCTACGATGAAAATTACAAAACCTTAAAGAAAGAAATAGAAGAGGATACCAAAAAATGGAAAAATCTTCCATGCTCATGGATTGGAAGAATCAACATCATCAAAATGTCCATTCTCCCAAAAGCAATTTATAGATTCAATGCAATCCCAATCAAGATACCAAAGACATTCTTCGCAGATCTAGAAAAAATGCTGCTGAAATTCATATGGAGGCACAAGAGACCTCGAATAGCTAAAGCAATCTTGTACAACAAAAACAAAGCCGGAGGCATCACAATACCAGACTTCAGGACATACTACAGGGCAGTTGTAATCAAAACAGCATGGTACTGGTACAGAAACAGATGGATAGACCAATGGAACAGAATTGAAACACCAGAAATCAATCCAAACATCTACAGCCAACTTATATTTGATCAAGGATCTAAAACTAATTCCTGGAGCAAGGACAGTCTATTCAATAAATGGTGCTGGGAAAACTGGATTTCCACGTGCAGAAGCATGAAGCAAGACCCCTACCTTACACCTTACACAAAAATCCACTCAACGTGGATTAAAGACCTAAATCTACGTCCTGACACCATTAAGTTATTAGAGAACATTGGAGAAACCCTTCAAGATATTGGCACAGGCAAAGAATTTCTGGAAAAGACCCGGGAGGCACAGACAGTCAAAGCCAAAATCAACTATTGGGATTGCATCAAATTGAGAAGTTTCTGTACTGCAAAAGAAACAGTCAGGAGAGTGAAGAGACAACCAACAGAATGGGAAAAAATATTTGCAAACTGTGTAACAGATAAAGGGTTAATAACCAGAATCTACAAAGAGATCAAGAAACTCCACAAAAACAAAACCAACAACCCAATTAAGAGATGGGCCAAGGACTTCAATAGACATTTTTCAAAAGAGGAAATCCAAATGGCCAACAGGCACATGAAAAAATGTTCAAGGTCACTAGCAATCAGGGAAATGCAAATCAAAAGCACAATGAGGTTTCACCTCACCCCAGTTAGAATGGCTCACATACAGAAATCTACCAACAACAGATGTTGGCGAGGATGTGGGGAAAAAGGGACACTAACCCACTGTTGGTGGGAATGCAAACTGGTAAAGCCACTATGGAAATCAGTCTGGAGATTCCTCAGAAACCTGAATATAACCCTACCGTTCGACCCAGCCATCCCACTCCTTGGAATTTACCCAAAGGAGTTTAAATTGATAAAGAAAAAAGCGGTCTGCACCCTAATGTTTATTGCAGCACAATTCACAATAGCCAAGACCTGGAACCGACCTAAATGCCCATCAATGGTAGACTGGATAAAGAAATTATGGGATATGTATTCTTTAGAATACTATACCGCAGTAAGAAACAACGAAATCCAGTCATTTGCAACAAAGTGGAGGAATCTGGAACACATCATGCTGAGTGAAGTAAGCCAGTCCCAAAGGGACAAATACCATATGTTCTCCCTGATTGGTGACAACTGACTGAACACCAAAAAGGAAACCTCCTGAAGTGAAATGGACATTATGAGAAATGGTGACTTGATCAGCATAGCCCTGACTGCTAATGGTCAACTTAATACATTATCCCTCATAGTATTTTTTTTTGTCTGTTCTACTTAATATGACTGGTTTAATTCTGTAATTATCACACAGTTATTCTTAAGTGTTGAAAATTAACTGAAATGTGATCCCTGTTAAACATAAAAGTGGGAATAAGAGAGGGAAGAGATGTATAATTTGGGGCATGCTTGGGCTGACTTGCCCCAATTGGTAGAGTTGGAAACATACCAGGGGATTCCAATTCAATCCCATCAAGGTGGCATGTGCCAATGCCATCTCACTATTCCAAGTGATCAATTTCAGTTCACAATTGATCATAATGAAAGGACTAAGAGTCAAAGGGAGCACATAAACAAGTCTAGTATCTGCTAACACTAACCGATAGAATAAATAAAGGGGAGAGTGATCCAACATGGGAAGTGAGATACTCAGCAGACTCATAGAATGGCGGATGTCCTAAATAGCACTCTGGCCTCAGAATCAGCCCTAAAGGCACTCGGATCTGGCTGAAAAGCCCATGAGAGTATTTCAGGCATGGAAAGCCAAGGCACTCTGGCAAAAAGATCTCTGTGAGTGAGATCCCAGTGGAAAGAACAGGTCTTCAAAGAGGGAGGTGCCTTTCTCTGAATGGAGGAGAGAACCTCCACTTTGACTATGACCTTGTCTAAACAAGATAAGAGTCGGAGAACTCAAGGGGCTTCCATAGCCTTGGAAACTCATGACTGGTGCATAGGGAGATTATTGATGCCATAAACAGGAGTGTCAATTTGTAAAGTCAACAACAGGAGTCACTGTGCACTTACTCCTCATGTATGATCTCTGTCCTTAATGTGCTGTACACTGAGGCTTAATGCTATAACGAGTACTCAAACAGTATATTTCACTTTGCGTTTCTATGGGGGTGCAAACGATTGAAATCTTTACTTAATGTACACTAAACTGATCTTCTGTAAAAAAAAAAAAAAAAAAGAAATTATCAATTCCCAACTTGACTCTCACTGGGATTAAACATGACAATAGGTCTGATCTGATTTCATCATCATTTAAAAAAAAATCATCTATTATTTTTCACTTTATGTTTCTGTATGGGAACAAACTGTTGAAATCCTTACTGAAGGTATACTAAGCTGATCTTCTGTATATTAAGATAATCGAAAATGAATCTTGATGTGAATGGAAGGGGAGAGGGAGTGGGAAAGGGGAGGGTTGTGGGTGGGAGGGACGGTATGGGGGGGAAAGCCATTGTAACCCATGAGTCGTACTTTGGAAATTTATATTCATTAAATTAAAGATAAAAAAAAAAAAACCTCTACTGAGGCATATGAAAACAGCTATTTACTTTATATGTTTCTTATTATGAAATTAGAGAGCAAAGATCATTGAGGAAGGAGTTCTTTCTAGTACATTGTACACACTCTGGATAATACCACTTCCTCCCTATCTTCACAATTTCAGATAGAGATAGCTAACACTCAGATATTTTAGAATGTCTTGAACTACCCATTGAGTAAAGTGATGAAGAAATAAAAGCACTTAGGTAACAATATGTTACAATATATTTTACCCATCTGACTCAAATTACTATTATAAGACCATATAAATACATATATAGTTGTTACTTGACTTAAAAATGGGGTTATAGTTTAATAAACCCATTGTAAATTAAAAATATTGTAAAAAGCAAATGCATTGAATCCACTTAACTTATTGATCATCTTAGCATAGCAACATAAAGTGCATTGCTACCCCTTCATGACTGTGGGAATGATTGGGAGCTGCTTTCTCTAGCCACACACCATTGCAAGAGAGGATTGGATCCCATTTCCTTAACCTGGGAAAAGATTAAAATTCAAGAGTGGAAGTACAGTTTCTACTAAATGTTCATTGCTTTCACACCATTCTAAAGTAATAAAATCCAAGGTCAAGCCATCACAAGTCAGGAACTTTCTGTGACCAATACTTTCCATAGAGGACTTCCTATAAAATCAGTAATTCTTTCTTCTCAGTATTACTAAACAAAAATCTCCCCTCTTCTTTAAATTCCTTTGAAAATTCTACACCTCATGAAGCCTTTCCTGAACACTCAAACCCATTTTGTCCTTAAAGACTACATTTTCTATTCTCACTCGAGTTTCCACAGACTCTCTTTGGACTGAAACTGCACCCTTGCTTCTTGGCCCATGTTGTAGATGGAACTTGCCAACCTTCATAATCACATGAAGCAAGCCTTTGTAACAAATGTTTCATAACTTAAGTTTCATTTTTTTGGCTCAGGATTTCTTTTCTTGTTAAAATGAGAATCTCCCTGGAGGAGTAAATAGATACTTTCAAGAGCCTTCTTAGACATTTGTACTTCTAAAAATGATTTTCAAATCTTTCCCTCAGAGCAGGTATTGATGAGAGAAGGAAAGTGACGGAAAACAAAGGTTGAAAGAGAGTGATTCTCTGAGTCTTGCCAACTTTGTTCAAAGGATTTTCAGGAAATATTGGCTGCAACTTGACTTAATATACAAAAAATGTTTTGGATATATTGTACCTTGCATACAGAATGCTTAAAAACACAGTTTCATCAGTTGTATCTGGCTGCAACTAATACTTAAACTATTTGACCAATCCATTAGTGCTACTACTTTCCAGAATAATGTAGATTTCACATCCCAGAGAATAGCCTACAGATATCCATGAAGACGACTCAGAGCATTAGAGAGTCTGAACATTATCATAGCACACTACACTGGCTGGGATGTATGGAATATATATGCTTTACTTGTACACATTTCTACTTGAAAAAAATGGGAAAATGGAAGAATATTACATCAGTTTTTACCAAAGACACAAAAGAAAAAATATGTTTGATTGAATTCTATAATGCTTGCCAATTTGGGGGAGAGGTGTCAATTGGGAGGATAAAGAGGAAACCACTTTTATGAGCATAAACACAGATACTGTGCTTGTCATCTTATTAGCTACTTAGAATTTATCTGACTTTAGTCTTTAATGAGCAGAGTTTCTAAGCTGAATTTTCCTCCTACTATTCTGTAATGCTGTGTATCTATTCCTCCAAATCTAGAGACTGTCTACTGCCTAAAGCCCCAACATCGGCAACTCACTTGAAAGATACTCCTCAGAGCTCCATACTTCAAAATATATTTCTTCTCTTCTCCCTTCCTTTTCTTTTCTTTCCTTTCCCTTCCCTATTCCCTATCCTCTCTACCTTCTGTACATTTCCCTCACACAACTACCAGACAATTAAAATATCAATTTCCTGGGTGCTGGAATTGAAACTAGTTTCTAAGGAGCAGACAACCTGAATTCTCCTGCAGGTGTTCTCCTTCCTACCTATGAGTCCAAAACATGCTCATATCCATTTACTTCTCACAAATCAGTCTTCTCACTCCCAATTTGACACTGTAAAGTCCTTTCTCCACAAAATAGCCAGAAACAGCCATTTTGTATTTAAATCACACTATGACACTCCCCTGCATAAAGCCTTCCATTATTCCCCAGTACAATCAGAGCAACATCCAACATTCTTCTAGGGAATTAAATCCATTGACATCTCTGGCTTCAGCTTCCACTACATATTTCCTCATTTTCTACATTGTAGCCAGATTCATTTCCTATTATTTCCTCTTTCTTTTCAGCCATTCTCACCTTAGAACCATCGCTACTCTCACTTCGTGATGAACTCTGTCCCCAAATCTTCTGCATGACAGCTTCTTTCCTCTTATTCTGAGATTGCAGTGAAAAGGTAGTTCAACCCCATAAAAGTGAGATCATCTGCTATTTGTCTTTCTGGGCCCTGCTTATTACACCTAGCACCATGTCATCCAGGTTTTTCAATTTTGTCTCAAATGACAAGAATTTTTTCCTGCTTTTTAGGATGAATAGTATTTAATTGTGTATATACAGCACCATTTCATCACTCATTCATTCATTGATGGACATTTAGGTTGTTTTTATATCTTGGCTATTGCAACTAACGTTGGGGCTAATAGGAGGGAAAATAAAGATATGCTGGTCAAGGGGAACAAAGTTGAAATACACAGATGAGAAAGATTGAAAGATCTAAGGTACAATAATGTGACTCTAGTTAACAATACTGTATTATATTTGAAATTTGCTAAGAGGGGAAAGCTTGTTTTCACCATCAGGAAAAAAGAAAGGAGGAAGTGAAGTAGGGAAAAAGGGAAGAAAATGGACAGAAAGATTAAGGAAGGAAGGAAATAAAACAAAAAAGAAAAAAGAGGGGGGAAGGAAGAAGAAAGGAAAGAATGGAAGATGGTAACAATGTGTGAGAAAATGTATATTTACTAGATTTTGTCAATTACTTCACAATCTATACATCTGTCAAATCATCAAGTTGCATAACTTAAAAATATACAATTTTAATTGTCAATTATTCCTTAGTAAACCTTTGAAAAATAAATTAATTCCACTTGCATGAATGTCTTTCACATTACTTTTGTTTTCCTTTATAAAATCACTAACTGAAATTTACTTCACTATTTAACATGTTCAGAATAAAAGCTTTTGTGGAGAGAGATCAAAACTGTTCTTTGTTGATCTCTATAAAGCCTTCAGAAATACCTGGTATAAGGTATGCATTCAATAAATCATTCCTGAGTAAATGAACAAATAAAGGATTTGGGGCATGCGGTTAATAACATAATGCCTAAGAACCAGAATGCCAAGGTTGGAATCCTGAGTCACCAATTACCTAACTCCTATTCCTTTGGGAAAGGTACTTAATCATTCCTTGGCTTGGCCTCATTATCTTTAAAAATGGGTAATATGCATATATAACTTACCTTTTTTTAAAACTTTTATTTAATGAATATAAATTTCCAAAGTACAGCTTATGGATTACAATGGCTTCCCCCCATAATGTCCCTCCCACCCGCAACCCTCCCCTTTCCCACTCCCTCTCCCCTTCCATTCACATCAAGATTCATTTTCGTTTCTCTTTATATACAGAAGATCAGTGTATTTACTTAACTTACCTTTTAAGGTTGCTGTGATGATTAAATGTATTAGTATATATAAAGTGCTTAGAACAGTGCCCACTACATAGTATGCATTCTATAAAGGTTATAATTGTTACTACTAGTACTGCTTCTATTATTACTAAAATCCTCTAAATCATATGGTTCTAATGAAAATCAAATAAGTTGTGGAAGATAAAATATATTATAAAAGGTGTAATCATAGCTAATAAAACAGAGTTCTATGCATGTCTTAGTAATTGTTATTTGAGTTTATTGTTGAATTTATGTGTTAACCTTGGATTGTTCGCATTTTAAAAGAGATTTTCCATCTGTCTGAATGTTATGCAGTAAATGGTGAGCAGCAAAAATGATGCTGGGCAGAACACACCTTGAGTTCCTCATGTTATACCACTAGTGGTGTCTGTGTTATATGATGCTACTTCTCTCTCTTTCTTTTTTTTTTTTTTTTTTTTTTTTGGACAGGCAGAGTTAGACAGTGAGAGAGAGAGACAGAGAAAGGTCTTCCTTTTCCGTTGGTTCACCCCCCAAATGGCCACTATGGCCGGCGCACTGTGCTAATCCAAAGCCAGGAGCCAGGTGCTTCCTCCTGGTCTCCCATGCAGGTGCAGGGCACAGGCACTTGGGCCATCCTCCACTGCCTTCCTGGGCCACAGCAGAGAGCTGGCCTGGAAGAGGAGCAACCGGGACAGAATCCAGCGCCCTGACCGGGACTAGAACCGGGTTGCCGGCGCCGCAGGCGGAGGATTAGCCAAGTGAGCTGTGGTGCCGGCCTGATGCTACTTCTTGACAATGGCCCAGTTTCTGTCTTTGAAACAATAAATCCAGAACATTATAAAGATGCAATATATTGAAATATTTTAACTAAGAGACAATTCTTGTGCAGCAAAAGAGCATTGGATGTGAAACTCAGTTTAACATATCTAAGCAATGTCTTTACATATGATTTATGGTAAAGGGATCTGTTATTTGCAGACATAGTTGACATGCTGATAGAGACACCATTTATCGTTATTATACCAGAAAGGAATACTGTACTGTGACTTAAAAGTGTATTTTTTCAGCAAACTCATAGAATGGCAGATGCGTTAAACAGCACTCTGACCTCACAATCAGTTCTTAAGGCATTTGGATGCGGCTAAAAAGCCCATGAGAGTTTCTCAGGCATGGAAAGCCAAGACTCTGTAGCAAAAAATGACCTAATGAAAGAGCTCTGTGAGTGAGATCCCAGTGGAAAAACTAGGCCATCAAAGAAGGAGGTACTTTTCGCTGAAGGGAGGAAAGAACTTCCACTTTGATTATGACCTGGTCTAAATAAAGTCAGAGTTTTTGTGAACTCAAGAGGCTTCCATAGCCTTGGCAGCATCACCTTAATTTAATATTTATTATTTTTAAGATTACATATCTTTAATTTACATTATTGCAAAGGCTTAAGGCTCCACTAAATAAAGAGTTCAACAAATAAAAAGTAAAAAGACCACAGTTTAACAGGAATACAGGCAAGGTCTATAAATAATAATTAAATTAAAAGATGTTCGAACTTCACTCATATATACATAATTTTAAAATAGTCACAAATCAGAACTATAGTATATAAGGCTTAATCATTGGTTTGACCACAATTTACAACAAAGTTTGACAAACACTATTTGCACCAAAACTATTATACACAGGCATTTCCATTTTTTTCTTTTCATATTTTTTAAAAAATTAGTTCCCACAAATAAGGGAGAACAAACAGTATTTGTCTTTCTCTGTCCCTCTTATTTTACTCAACATGATGTCCTCTAGATGCATACATTTTTTCCATAAATTGCAAATTTTTTTCTTTCTTTTTAGCTGAATTTCCAATGTTAATATGTACCATATTTTCATTATCCATTCATCTGATGATGGACACCTTGGTTGATTTTATATTTTGGCTATTGTAAACAGTAGTTTTGGTGCAAGTGTAGTATGTTATCAAACTTTGTTTCAAATTGTAGTCAAACAAGTGATTAAACCTTATATACCACTATTGTAAACAGTGCTGCTATAAAAATGGCAGTGCAGGTATCTCTTTGAAGCAATGTGTTCATGTCTTTTGGATATATACCCAGAAGTATGGTTGTTGGATTATATGGCAAATCTCCTTCTAGATTTTTAAGAAATCTCCATACCGTTGTTCAGAAGTCTGCACTAACTTCCGACCAACGCTGTATAAAAATTACCCTTTCACCACATCCTCATCTACATTTCTTGCTGTCTTTTGAATAATAGACATTCTGACTGGGGTGGGGTGAGATCTCATTTCGGCTTTGATTTGCATTTCCTTGATGGAGAGTGATGTTGAGCATTTTTTCATATAGTTTTTGGCCATTTGTGTTTCTTCTTTTGAAAACTATCTATTTTGGTCCTGTGCCCATTTCTTAACTAGATTGGTGGTTTTTTTTCTTGTTGAGATTTTGAATCACTGATTGATGTATTCTGAGTATTAATCCATTGCAGGAAAGTAACTTGCAACAATTTTTTTCCCATTTGGTCAGATGTTTGTTCACGCTGCTGTTTCCTTTGATGTGCAGAAGGTTCTGAGTTTGATATAATCCCATTTGTCTAGTTTTACTTTTGATTGAAGTTATTTCTGTTTGGTTCGTCTTGATTATTTCTATATCCTTAGTGAACTTTTCATTCATGTCACCTATTGTTTTCAAAGTTTCTGTAAGCTATCTATATGTATTCTCTGGCATTGCACTGAGTTTTCTTATAATCGCTATTTTAAATTTAATATCTAGCATTTCATTGATTCCCTTTAGGTCCGCATCTATTTCCTGAGAACTATTTTATTTTTTCAGAGGTGTCATGCTATGTTGCCTCTCAAGTTTCTTGTATCCCTACATTGAAGTCTTTGCATCTGGTGTAATAGTCTCTGCTCTTTTTTGTTGGAAAGGAGTTTATAGTTTAGTTGGAATGCAAGACATCACTTGGCTTTGTTGCTTTGATTTTGGTTCTAAGTGAGTCCAGAGTATAAATTCTGATAGACTTTTTTTCCCTTAGTCAGTGACAACAATGTCTATAAGTAACACAATTGTCTATTCTGTAACCATTTTTTGGGGGGTAGAAGTGTGACTTTCAGTTGAATATGGGCTTCCCAGGTTGTGTATTTTCTGTCACCAGGGTATTGGTTTTCAGTCACACTAGGTCGTGTGATAGTCAGCACCACATTCTTGAGACACAAAAGCAAGCTGTCCTCATGTCCCTCTAGTAAGTCTGAATGAGTTGTGACTCTAGGACCATGTGATATGGATGGGACCTCCCCCAGGCCCTGCTGGTAGTGTGACTATTGCTGGGGATCATAACACCAAAATTCCCAATCCCAGAACTAAGGGATGTGAACTGGAATCTGTTCCAATCTTACAGGGTGACTACAAGATATACAGGAGATTTTTCACTGGCACATATGAGTCCAGAGAGGTGGTATTCCAGCAGGTTCTTCCCTAGGTCACATCAGGTAGATTCCACTGGGTTTGAAGAAGTTAGTATTGATTTTTACAATTCTTGTGTTATAAGATACAGTGGAACATTATCCAGATTTCCCAGAATGGGAGTCCAGAATTAAAGATGGTAGTAGCCACCTACCTGAAAAAGATTGATGCAGACAGAACAATCCAAAGATTCTGAGTGAGTGCAATTTACTCCAAAGTTTGTGATGCCAGGATAAACAATCCCAGCTCTGAAAGGCACAGCTGGAACTGCCTCCAGTCCCCATGTGGTAGGCAAGGGTGATGTTGGGCCTTGTGCCTGGGACTCACAGCACCATGTGCTAGCGGGTACAGAGGAAATTTCCTCAGGTCTGGGCCTCTTTGATTTTTTATGAGCTGCTTCTGGTGCTAGTCCCAAGAATCTGAGGGCAACTTTCCTGGATCACACATAATGAGTAAGCACAGCTCCCAGTCTTATGCCCAGTATTCCCATGTTTGCAGGATGTAGGGGGTCTCTGTGCCACACTATAAATTGTCCTTTCTCTGGCTCTAGTGGCTTCTGGTAGCAGCGGGACTGCTTTCAGTCTGCTAAGTCAAAATAGCTTTCAACAGTGGTCCTATCACAGCAAATTGAGTCTGGCTGGTAGGGGGTTGGATAGGTGAGGAAAGCAATGTGGCTTCCCTTTTCAGAGGAAAGTAGTCAATCAGACTCTAGTTAGCTCCCCAGGCTGTATTTGAAATCAGTGGGGACTGTGGCATTCTTCTTAAGCTAAAACTGACAGTACAGTAGCCATGGCACCTCCCTCATACCTTGTCTTGGGAAGACAGTGTTTCCAGGTAGAAGCCAGTTGTATAAATGCAGGGGTGGCTGGCAACACAGGTGGCCACAGAGATCCATCTGTCTTATCCCCTCCTGCCCCTACAGAGTCTTTGTTCTGTTTTGTCACTTCTCCACTGAAAATTTCTCTCAATCTGTCCTCTGGGAAAGTAGTCCTTCATTTTTTTTCTGGTATCTCTCCGTGGCTGAGGTCAGTGAAGCTTCTCACTATTCAGTAATCTTGGATCTCAAGTGTCCTTTTCAATTCCATCTTCCCATGAAATTTCTGAAACAGTTTTTATGACCATTTCAATACACGTAGGAAAATTATTTGATAAAATGCAGCACTTATGGTAAAATTCTCAGAAATCTAAGATTTTATGGTAATTTCATAATCAGATATATGGCATCTATTAAAAATCCTGCAGCTGATATAGTAAATTTTCTGTAAATATAGCAACCAACAATTCCTCCCAACCATTTATATATACCTCTATTATCAAAAAGTAGTGGGGCTTACTTTCTCTTTTACTTGAATTAGGAGATTCTATTGACCAATAGACTGTGGGAGAAATGTCTTTATGTGACTTCTATCCTTACATATTATGAGATGTTACAGTTTCCACTTTTACTTGCTTGCATCCATGTAAGGAAATTTTACCTAGATCATTGAATTACAAAGATAACATGGAGAGAAAGACTGTTAAACTGTGAAGAGAGGCCTAGCTGCTCTAGGATGCAAGTTAGTCAAGCCCATAGATGAATATCATGTTTAATGCAACCACATGAGTTAGATGATCAATTTACTAGCACAGAGAGCCTCTGGCCAATCCATTGATTGTAAGAAATAATAAGTAGGTGTGGCTTTCACTATGTTTTATGTTAGTTTATTAAGCTGTAATAGGTACCGTTCATTACACTTAACAGTAAAATATGTTTCCCCCTAAGGTCAAGAATAAGGTAAGGATGTCAGCTCTCATCAGTTCTACTTGATAGTGTTGTGGAGTACTTAGTCCAGGAAGTATGGCAAGAAATAAAAGGCGTTGGCAGAAAAAATAAGTAAAGTCACTTTATTCACAGACCACATGACTGTGTAAAAATCCAAAGGAATCTATAAAAGGAAAGTGCTGAAACTGGTTGATTCCATAACATTAAAGACAACAAAGTTCATGGGTGTGAACATTTGTCGTACTGATTAAGATGCCACTTGGGACACCTGAAATCTAACTGGTTTTGAGTTCTGGCTCACTTCCAGAGATGATTGGGGTAGAGAGATAGAGATAGAGATAGAGATAGATAGAGAGATAGAGATGAGAGAGAGAGAGAGAGAGAGAGAGAGAGAAATACTATATGCTATATTAAAAAGAACTACTTTATATAGATTATACAAAAAAGAACTAAAACTATGCAGTGGGTTTTTGGCATAGCAGTTGTCACTTGGGACTCCCGCATCTGAAATTGAAGTGTCTTGTTCAAGTCTCAGCTTCTCTGCTTCCAATCCAGTTTCCTGATAATGTACACCCTCGGAGGCACCTAATAACGGCCCACAAATTTGGGTCTCTGCCACCCCCATGGGAGATCCAAATTGAGTTCCATGATCCTGGCTTTGGCCTGGACCAGCCCTGGATGCAGCAAGCCTTTGGAGAGTGAATCAATAGTTGGAATAGCTCTCTCCATCTCTCTCTCTCCCCGCCCTCCGCCCCACCTATATGATTTTCCTTTCAACTATAAGGAAAATAAATAAATTGG
Source organism: Oryctolagus cuniculus (assembly GCF_964237555.1). NCBI lineage: Eukaryota > Metazoa > Chordata > Mammalia > Lagomorpha > Leporidae > Oryctolagus > Oryctolagus cuniculus. The sequence continues at coordinate 116,603,179 of NC_091453.1, read as the reverse complement.
AGGGTTTATTCCTTTTGGTGATATAATTATTGTTATTATCAGTGTTTCCCAGTACTAAAATTCTAACAATGTATCCTTATTTTTTATGCTTGCTGTGTTTTTCCGCTCAGGCCCACGATACAAAAAAAAGAAAGAAAGAAAGAAAGAAAAAAAGAAGAAGAAAATTATCCATTCCATGTGGGCCCTACCTCTATCCTCCATTTTATCAAAATTCTCATTTCATTACAAATGCTTTTTGTGGAGGAACAGTAATGCATTGAAAATCTATGTACAATAGTTTTTCAAGTCTTTGTGGCATAATTATATTTATATTGGCATTTATTGTTAACTATCTTGCTGTTACACATTGGGCAAAAATCTTTTCTGCTTGAGTCTTGTTATCTTCATTAGTAGAATGAAGAGGCCTAGTACTAATACTCTATTATAGTTCTCCAAAATATATGAAATATTTCTCAAAGGATTTAGCAGAGTATTGCAAAAGAGCACAAAGTCTGGGACACCAGACTTTGGAAGGGCACGAAGGGCAGTTTATCCATACTAACCTAGAGATACTTTGTTGGGAGAAAGGGAATACAAACAATGCACACTCTCATTGGATATCACTTCCTGCATGCCTTTGTAGTGCATTACTTTTAAATGCATTATTCTTCTTTCACAGGAACCATTAGTGATGAACTGAAAGTTTTGATAAAATGGAGTGAGTATAGAGGTAAACTCCACATGAGTTTTTTTTTTTTTTTCATTTTTTTCAGGTAGCTTATTTTCAACATGGATCGTTAAGAGGTGAGATAATTAAAATTAACTCTGTAGCCTATCTCTTTTATTTTAACATTGTCAATATTTGGATATTCGGGAAGGAATTCAACTTGGACATTAACCAGATTCATCTTCTCTGTGCTGCTGTTTGGGGTCACACTAGTGTACTGAAACCGAGGTATGTTATTTTAAGCTCCAAATTCTATATCATTACTATTATTTATTTCACATGTGTACAAACACGGGTACCTACCAAGAACAGGATAAAACACAAGAGAATAGAATGATAAGCAAAACATCACTTTCTATGTAGTTCCCCTTCTTTAATTCTTCCACAGGAGATGTGACAGAAGAAAGAACTAAGGGCACATGCTAGATGTGGGAAGGCCAAGCCTTTTATTTGTTATAGTCTGATGCTGCATTTTTCTAAACTGTTTGGATTCATATTTACTTCTATCATTTCAATAGTGTTGGCTATTTAAAGGACACTGATATGTCTTTTTGGTTAATTTCATAGCACTTATTAAATGTTATTTAATAAATTATATAATTTAAATCCTAATTAATAGTGCCTTGCACCCTGTGTTTTCTAGGTAATCAGTCCATATTTCATTCACCACAAATGTACACAGAGTCCACAGCATCAGACCAGATCCTCAGGGTCTACAATAAAGGTTAACAAAGTTTCTATCTTTAAAGAACTCCCAACCTGAAGTCAAGGGGTGAGTTTTTCTCTATAGATACTGGGAAGGAACTTCCACTAGCTACCCAACATAAAACAACAACAAAAAAATCACACACAAACTGGGGAAAATTGGTTATGAAAATCAACATTGGTATTTGAAATCCTTTTTTGTGTATGGGCATATGGCTGTGAGCAAGGACCATCAGCCTCCAGGTTTACAGAAAACTGAAAAGCTGGGGAATGTGGCTTGAAATGTTGATCTGAAAACGCATCCATCTGGAACATGTGAATACATGAATGAATTAAAAATGGGTTTATTTTGATGATCTCAATAAATGCTTACAGTTGATTGCCAAAACTAATCAGTTTAAACATATTTCAGGAAAATAATCCACAAGAACATGGCTAGGAATAATCATACAACTAAACCTCAGTATTAACAAACACCACCTGAGGAATTCTTAGAATGAAAAAAATAAAGTCCAGTTTGTGGTATAAAATGATATTTGCACTTTTAGTTTTCTAAGTATCAGTCAGATCAAAGCAGAAAGCTAGCTTCTAGCTACATCAAGGGAAAGAATGAGGAAAAATGTGATCAAGGCAGAACCATCTGTGGCAATTTAATGATAATTTCAGTCTTGTACCAAAAACACACTTAATAAGAAATTAAGAGCTAAAGGGAAGACAATTTCAAAGGGATTTGAATACCGAAGAAAATAACTGTGTATGTATACAATTATCTGATGATTCGATTTTAATTCTCTTGGAACAGGATGACATCTGTGAAATTAGAGGACTTAAGAAAACAAACTGTTATAAGGCTTGTATTTGGACTTATTTGGGGAAATTTTTCAAATGATATTAATTTCTCCTTATTTGAAATCTCAGTTGTATAAAGTAAATATAAATAGAGGCACAGCTGAAAAATCAGGGAGCTCTATACATTTTTAGCTGAGTTATAACAAATTATTTGCTGAAAATATTTTAGCACATTATTTTATCTTTCAGTTTGGGGAATTTCTTTACGGAGAATTTTTACTGAATCAGGCAGACACAATACCCAGTGGCCTGTAGGGAAGAGTATCTAGGGACTCTAGGAATTCTGTCATCAAGGTTATGGTCCTGTTCTACTTTAAAAAATACTTGAACAAATAAACTATATTGCAAAAAATGGGCATAAATGACCTAGAAAATTCAGATAATTATGTTTTCCACCAACTACTGAAGGGAATGAAGTAGCAATTCTATGAGTTAGAAATGAAAGAGAATCTTTCCTTAGTCCACTGAGAAATTAATCAAAATTATTTCCCTGGGTGAAAATCTTACTCTGTGAGTAATATCAATAATAATACTGAGCTCACAAAGCTTAACGTTGATCTCTGTTAATTTGATTTCCTCAATAAGTGATAAATTCAATAAAATACAAATTAATAATCTGATTTGGTTAGCTGCAATTCTTTGGGAATCTTTCAAACTTTATTGGTGTTTAGTCATCTTTCATTAGTGATTTTACTAATTGTCTAATGGGCATGATTTTGATTATTTTGAAGTCAATGGCTATGTTGTACAAGAAGTAGTTATGCTATATCCTCTCTTCACCAAACTTCTATGAAAAATCCTTGTAAATCAGTTATCAAAGAATAGAACTGAATAGTGCCCCACCTTCAAAGTGGTTTTTAGTTGATTATATTAATGTGGAAAGGGTATACATGTTCTCATTATAAATCATTTTTTAGGGTCCTAGCTCCAGAGCAAGTAACAGTGAACTATTAGACCTTCAAGTAAAAGATGCAAAAAGATGTACCATTGAAACTGCAGGGTATTTAAACTATAGAAGCTTGTTTGAGAAGTCTAGCAAGGGGGAAACTGCATCTTGTATTCCCATGACTAAATGATAATCTTTACCATATGGAAAGGTCAGTCTCTTTGTCAAGTTTATGTTGAGTTGTGAGGGAGAAAAGGAATACCCAAACACCTAAGCAGACCAAATATTCTTCCTGTCATTCAGTGGAGTGAAAATATCACAACACCACTCTCAAATTTTCTTATAGTTTCTAGACTTTTATGTTATGAGAATGAAGAGAGAAATAGTATTTGGCTGTTAATGTTCTATTCTAAATCCATACTTCCTCTGCAATATTTGAATAGCCTTAAAAAATAGCTTCTGATTATCAAGGGAGATTGGAGAAAATGAATCATTAAAATAAAAGTCAGACAGTATAAATACATGGGATCAGTAACTAAATCCACCGTTACTCAAATATGAGCTGGCTTCATACCTAAAATGTCTGCTCTGATGCACAGCAAGGGTTTGCCTACACACCAGACTGATTCTTCAAATGAAATTCTTTCAGCATTGGAATCCCTCAGTGAACAAAATATGGTTAAGGTGCATGAGCACAAGCACACTAAAGGCTACAAGATTGCTAGAGTCCAAATAAAAACCAAAACAAGTGAGCTGGCGCCGCGGCTCACTAGGCTAATCCTCCGCCTAGCGGCGCCGGCACACCGGGTTCTAGTCCCGGTTGGGGCACCGTTCTCTGTCCTGGTTGCCCTCTTCCAGGCCAGCTCTCTGCTGTGGCCAGGGAGTGCAGTGGAGGATGGCCCAGGTGCTTGGGCCCTGCACCCCATGGGAGACCAGGAAAAGCACCTGGCTCCTGGCTCCTGCCATTGGATCAGCGCGGTGCGCCGGCCGCGGTGGCCATTGGAGGGTGAACCAACGGCAAAAGGAAGACCTTTCTCTCTGTCTCTCTCTCTCACTGTCCACTCTGCCTGTTAAAAAAATAAAAAAAAAAAAATAAAAAAAAAAAACAAGTGAGTTCCCTTAATGCCTTTCCTTCAACTAATTTCAGTCACTTCGCAAAATTCTAAGATAAATCAAAATTTTAACTACCATCAGCATTGTTCAATTATTTAAATTCCCAAACTGAAATCATCCAATGGAATGATTGGTTTGTATATCACAGAACTCTGTCACCCACCTCCAAGATAGAATCAGAGATAGTTCACAAATTTCATGCAATTTAGCTTGTTTGGGGATATACATGAAGAAAGTCTACTATTTCGTCTTTTGTAAAAAAATGGTAGCAACAATACCTACTTGATAAAGTAATGGAATTAATAAAAGTTGTATATATATATATATTGCATAGAACAGTGTCTAGCACAAAGTAATTATTGAAAAAGTATCATCATCAATGCTGTAAAGATTATGTAATCTAGTTAAATTTATTTTTACTAACTGATGTTGGATCAAAATAATGTGACAGAAGAGAGAAACTGCAAGATATGAGCCCAAGTCTCCAAAGACCAGACTTAATTTTGTGTGCTTGGGAACCCTGGAACAACTCTCTGATAAGTGAGCTTAGAAAAACCTGATGGAGGTTAAAAAGTCACATGTAGGATGTCTCTGGTCATGCTCCCCAGAAAACAGATTTAGGGTTGGAGATTTCCAACTATGAAGTGGATTTTTTTGATTGTTTTTTGGAGAGTTGGGTATGGGGAGCAACAGTGAAACAATAACAAACATGGGATTGGCCACAGAGTGAAGTTGGACTGCAAGACATTTAAAACAGAGATCTCAGGTGATCTCTTGGAAAGCTCTAGAGTTGAGATGACCTTCAAATTTGCTCAAAGTTGAGGCAAAAGGGCCAGGCATGTTTTATCTCTGTACCAACCAGTCGTTAGATAAGGGTTGCCCTTAGTGAATGAGTATGATATTGGGCTAAGAAACAATTTTTGGCAGTTGTTGGGAGAGGGGTTCAGTAGTAGGTTGTCAGCAAGCAATATTTTTAGACATTGTGGCATAAATGTCTTGGCCCTGAAGAGAACAACCTCGGATACATGCCATGCAGAAGAGAATCAATGTGTCTCATTCAACAGTCAGACAAGTGCAAGACTTGTGAGTGAGGCCAGCCAGGCACCAGTCAGTGATAGATTGAAGGAATAAGTTCCTACTATTACACAACATAGTGGGGTAAATAGAGTTCACATAACCTAGTATAATCTATGAGCAAGTAGAAGAAAGAAGCTCCAATGTTCTAATTATAAAGTAATGTAAGACAAGGGGAAATGTTTGATTATCATAATTGAATCAGCATACGTTGTGTACATATATTGAAATGCCTCACTTTAGTTCATAAATATGTACAATTACTGTTAATAAAAATTTTAAAAGATAACACACATTTTCGATAAACTTTTTGAAAACCACTCATACAATGCACAAGTTGACAAACTAGGGCCTGCAAATGCAGTCTACCGCCTGTTTTTGTAAGCATAGCTTTACCGGAACACAATGACTCCTGTTCATTTACCTATTGTCTATGGCTACTTTTATGTTACATCAGCAGTGAAATGGTAGTGTCAGAGATCCTACAGCCTGTAAATATAAAAACATTTACTATTCCATCTTTACAGAACAAGTTTGCCAATCCCTGGCATAAACCACCAAAAGGAAGATGAAAATACAACACTTGACAACAACCATATGAAATATTGGAGAGGTGGTCAAATTTACTTCTAAGATCTTGGTTTTGTATGACCAACATTAGAGATATTGTCAGGTATGTGTGTTAAAATATAAAAGTATGGCTCTTTGTATAGTATGGAACAGTACTCTTGTATTTAATATTGGAAGCCTACAATATTTTCAAGTGACCCCCAGGGACAATGATGTAATGTTTTACCTCCCTCTCATATTTCTTGCAACTTTCAGTATTTACTTGAATGAAGACAGTGGACTCGAAAGCATGGCCCTCTAAGAGTGACATGACTGTTCTGCCAAGTTCATGAAGTTCTCAGTGATAAAAATTTATGTGGGGAAGAATAGAACCCACAAGAAAGTCACCTGCTGGTGACATATGTAAAATATCATAAAATGTAACCAATTTTAGCCATAGAATGGAAGTTGTTGGGGTAAATCATATGCAGTCTTAATATTTGTGGATTTTAGAAAATGAAAAAAATGACCTATATAAATACAAAAAAAATTCTGTATATAACTGTATGAAGTTTTTTACTTAGTTCAATAAATTCTAATTGTACAGAAGCATAATAAAGCAATAATTTTGTGAACCACTGAGCATTGTTATATTATAGAAAAAGTATTACTTTTCTAGGTATATCATTTATCATAAAATAGCTAAAAAGTAGTAGACAAAATCTTACACTTTTTAGATTAATTTTGATATTGTAAAAACGGTCTGAAGTCATAAATCAGAATTTAATCTAAAAAGAAACAATCTACTATAATTTAATTTATATAACTTATGTAACTGTATTGTGAATTATTTTTGAACTTTAGCTTTTTAATTACTTTTAAACAATTGTAACTCAGTAAAATTATTAACTTCATCTAACTGACAGTTCAATTCTTTAAGTATACATTGTTAATTATGCCTATCCTAAGAATTTTTAGTAGCTTCTTATTTATCCAGTGATATATCTTTCAGAAGGTTGAAGATTTCAAAAATATATATTATGTGTAAATATATATATATTTGTGTGTGTATATACTATATATACATTATATATACAATATATATATATTATATATAATGTATATAATATACATTATATATACTTATATATAATGTATATGTATATATAATGTATATATATTATATATAATTATATATGTATATATAAATATATATAATGTATATATATACATTTATATATGTATATATATACATTTTTGGTTAAAATATCCTGTTTGATGTAAACATTTTTAGAGCATTGCAATATACAATTCCACTGAAACTGTGAGCTCCTCTAGGGAATGAACTAAGTCTTATTCATCTTTTTACACCCATGGCTTGGTATGTAGTGGGCATTCATAGTATTTTTTGAACATATCAATTGCCAATACCACATCATCTCTAACTTTTCTATAACAAATTGTGTTTCTCTTTATTGTGCTCATATATCTCCCTATTTCTACTCTGTTTTAATGTCTGTTTCTTTTTCTGTCTCTTTCAGGTGTACCTCAATGACAGAAACAAAAACTTTATCTACAAATTACCATTTCCTAACACTAGTACCATTTTCCAACACACAGTAGGTGTCTTGTTAAAGTTTGTTGAGCTGATTGCATCTTTGGAAGATAGAGTCTCTTCAGAAGAATGTCATTCTGACAGAAGAGAGAAAGATACGTTCTTTATGATATTATCTCTTCTCTTCCATGTTTCTTAGTAGACTGCGGGTTCCTTGAAAGTAGGTAAGGAATGAGGCTGAGTCATCGGGCTATCCACAGTCTCTAGCACCTAAACAGTATATAATACTGTAATGTTGAAGTGAATTTAACTTCCACCTCTAATTTTAGGTTCAACTTCATTATAGATTAACCTACCCCAATCATTAGAGTAAAAGGACTTCCTGGCTTGATTCAATAAATGCAATCAAATTCAAATCGTGAATGTCTGCAATAAATCTTAGAGTATAAAGTGCCAAATTAGACTTTCCTGCTTTAATTAGTTTAGCATTCTTTGATTTGAACATGGTCCATTAATTTAGATTAAATAAGCAGTGAAAAGCTGGGGACAAGAGATTAGATAAATGTAAACATTAAGCACTACAGTCCCCTGGTTATATTTTAAAGATAGTAAATATGTAAGACATCAGAACTAAATATTCCTTTTCATGATAATAATTAGATGTTCCAGATTGAGAGAAAAACTGGGACTTTTTAAAACCCACAGAAACCAGAAACACCCTGGCAACCAATTCTTTACTTTGTTTCTGTGTAGGGAAGCTGCCCTAGTTCTCATACAATTTTGTTTGCACTGTTGTAAAAATTTTTGATAATGTTGCCAGGATAATTTAAGAATCTTTTTGTTATATCATACTAGGTGCTTTATTTTTGGCAATCATTTTTGGATGTTCATTCAAAAGTTACTTTTCTCTCATCCATGCATAAGAGTTCCTCAGAACCTACTGTCTGCTACAGAAAACCACTGCAACTGATAATTTAGTTAAATGTTCAATTTGATGAACAGTAACAGCAAATTGCATGAGTTATTTGAATGAAATGAGAATTTATTTCGCTGAACCTATCAGTAAATCTATCAAAAATAGCTGAATGTGGGTTTCTGTGTATTTTAAAGTTTTATTATTGATTATATGAAGGCAGAGTTGAGAGAGAGAGAGAGAGAGAGAGCGAGAGAGAGAGAGAGAGAGAGAGCTCTTCCATCCACTGATTCACTCCTCAAATGGCTGCAATGGCCAAGACTGGGCCAGGCTGAAGCCAGGAGCCAGGAACTTCCTCTGGGTGTCCCACGTGGATTCAGGGACCCAAGGACTTGGTCCATCAGCCGCTGTTTTTCTAGGCACATTAGAAGGAGTGGAGCTCCCACAAGGGATGGAGGCATTGCAGGTGGTGGCTTAATCCTTTACACCACAATGCTGGCCCCATGAATGCAGGTTTAAACACCAAATACGTTTATCTGTTGCCATATTTGCTTCTGCTTTCTCTGTGTTATAGCAGTCTGAGGTAGGACTTCAGAAATATGCCTCAGTGTTAAGGTACCCTGCAAAATCTTACTTTCCAAATTGTTGTGCTCCTTTAAGCTATATAATGAGCATATACTGATAAAGGCCTTGCTCTAACATGCATATAGTTGTTCCCATTAGCTCTCTGATTTTTTTTTTCTTATTTATTTGACAGATAGAGGTATAGACAGTGAGAGTGTGGGGAGCAGCCCGGACTGGACTGAGTTACTGGAATTAAGACTTATTCTATGCATCTGCTCTCCCACAATATGGTGCTGGGAGAGAAGTAAACAGCTTCTGCACAGCTGCCTCCAGTTCAACCAATAAACTGTAGGACTTGCTCCTGATTGGAGGAGAGCAGCGTACTCGGCGTGTGGGCAGCCGAGTTGGGATTGGCAGAGGAGGACTATAAAGGAGGAGAGAGACGGCATGCACCAGGAACATCTAAGGGGAACATCTAAGGCGAACACCTGTGCAGCCCCCGAGAGAGCCAGCCGGCGGTGTGCCGCTCCCCTGCAGAAGTGGGGAATGCGGCCAGGGGAAACTGCCCTTCCACGGAGGTGGAAGGGACAGTAGCCAACCCGGGAAGAACCAGCAGCAAACCCGGGGAGGGCCGAGCAGATGAAAGAACAGCGCAGGGTCCTGTGTCGTTCCTCCACGAAGAGGGGGAGCGACAGAGAGAGAGAGAGAAAAGTCTTCCTTCCATTAGTTCACTCCGCAAATGGCCACTATGGCCGGCGATGTGCTGATCCAAAGCCAGGAGCCAGGTGCTTCTTCCTGGTCTCCCACGCGGGTGCAGGGGCCCAAGCACTTAAGCCATCCTCCACTGCCTTCCCAGGCCACAGCAGAGAGTTGGACTGGAAGAGGAGCAACCGGGACTAAACCCGGCACCCATATGGGATGCCAGCGTTGCAGGCAAGTGAGCCACGACGACGGCAGCTCTCTGACTTTTATAGACACTTCTTTTTGCTGGAGCTGCAGGAGCTAATCAGCAACACAGAATTCATGCTCAAGGGCTTCCCATTTTAAGTATATGAAAGTACTGTCACAGAGAAGTCAATTTGGGTTGCAAGTCCACAGAAATATTTGTATTTGAAATAATAGCTCTTGAAAATAATCACTGGAATCCAGGCAGGGATTAAATTGAAAAGTCCACTTGACAAGAACTGTGGCCACCATTAGAGGAACATTGTCATCTCACTGTTGGTTAGGAGAATGGAAATCAGAGGAATACATACTGCACTTCATTTTACCCTTTTACTCTCACCTGACAATGTCTCTCATTGGCCAAACCTAGTGAGAAGTTGAAGGCAAGGAGGCTTGTTGGTATGAATCTATACAAGTCAACCCTCCTAGGGCAATGAACTAGGTGCAAAAGAACACACAATTTTCAACTTTGAAGATTTCTGGATAAAAGTTACCTGATACCTACCTGTCTCTTAAGGTGGATTTGATTATATAAGTAGGTTTATTTTGAAGAATTTATTATTGTGATACAATTTCAGTGATATTTGCCATAGAACAAGTTAAGTATAACTATAATTTTATAGGATAATTTGTTGCAGATTTTTGTAAAAAGTGTGTGGCATAGTAGAAAATAAAAGTTTTAGTATAAGACAATCTGGATTTTGGTCCTAGCTCCACAACTTGACATGCTTTCTGACTTCGGACAAGCTACCTTAATTTTCTGTGCTCAGTTGGCACATATGTAAAATGGATAACACATGTCCTATTTGTCCACACCTCAAAGGGTGTTGTAAGAATTAGAACATACCTGAAAAACTGTATAAACCTGTGGGGAGCAACTTGGACTAGACTAAGTTACTGGAATTAAGACTTATTCTATGCATCTCCTCTCCCACAATACGGCGCTGGGAGAGGAGAAAACAGCTTCTACACAGCTGCCTCCAGTTCAACCAATAAACAGCAGGACCTGCTCCTGATTGGAGGAGAGCAGCGTACTCGGCATGTGGGTAGCAGAGTTGGGATTGGTGGAAGAGGACTATAAAGGAGGAGAGAGACAACATGCACCAGGAACATCTGAAGGAACACCTGAGCAGCCCCCGAGAGAGCCGGCCGGCGGTGTGCCGCTCCCCCGCGGAAGTGGGGAAAGTGGCCAGGGGGAACCGCCCTTCCACGGAGGTGGAAGGGACGGCAGCCAACCCGGGAAGAACCAGCAGCAAACCCGGGGAGGGCCAAGCAGACAAAAGAACAGCGCAGGGTCCTGTGTCGTTTCTCCACGAAGACGGGGAGCGACATAATGGTGCCGTGACTCGGATATGAAGCCTAGGCAGGGTTTAGTGTCGTTCCTCCATGAAGAGGGGGAGCGACACACTTTCATGTTAACATGTCATTTAACATACACATGAGTAATGTGTAATCAAATTTAGGATTACAAAGATATTTGACAAAGCTAAATAAAAAAGGGCAGGCCGAGGCGGAGATGTAAGCTATCTTGGGATTCTTCAAGTCAGCCCGGGGAGCAAAAGGCGAAAATCTGGAACCAGAGGCAGAGACGTGGGCTGCCAGGTTGGAATCCGTCAGATTAGCCCGGGGAGCAAAGGACGGGAAGCCAAGCCGAAGGGCGCAGACGTGAGCTGGTTTGAATTCGCCAGGTTAGCCCGGGGAACTTGGACTGAATACCGGTGGCGGAAACATGAGCTGTGCTGTGTGACTCGTGGAAGCCGCCGCACGCAGAGAGAGCGCACGGGGCACAAGTAGATAGGGAACCCGGGGCTAGCGCAAGGCCGTGGTGTGGACGCGAAGGGGCGCGGAGACCGCGGAGTGCGTGCGCGAAGCCGGGAAGCCGCGCAGATGAGAGAAGCACGGGCTGAAGCGGCTCAGAGCCGGGAAGCCACCGAGAAGCAGCCTCAGGGCGGGCGCCGGGAAGCCGCAGGGATAAGAGAAACAGAAGTCTAGAAGTAAAATGAGAGAAATAGGCATGCTGGTAGATAGAAGTAAAATAGGAGAAATAGGAATGCCCGGAGATAGAGAAACAGAAAAATAAGGCCTCCCCTCAACATGGCAATGAGAGAGCTTGGATTCGGTCTGCCTGATTAGGGAGGTGGTGAGCACCTGTGGGCGGCTAGCAGCTTATGCGCTGCAGGTCACCGAAGACAGGCACGAATTAACATCAATAAGTCTCCCCACAATACCGCAATGAGAGAGCTTGGATTCGGTTTGCCTAATTAGTAAGGCGATAAGCACCAGCAGGCAGCTCGACCAGAGTATGAGCTGCAGGTCACTGAAGATAGGCACGAATCAACACCAATAAGTCTCCCCACAATACGGCAATGAGAAGGCTTGGATTCGGTTTGCCTGATTGATAGGGCTTGTAAGCACCTGCAGGCAGTTCTAGCAGAGCAAAGCATGCGCTGCAGGGCACCGAACTCAGGCACGCATCAGCGCCTAAAAACCTCCTCACAACATGGCGAAGAGAGGACCCGGATTCGGTTTGCCTGATTGGTAGGGCTTGTAAGCACCTGTGGGCAACTCCAGCAAGCAGAGCAGAGTGTGTGCCATGGGGTACCAAAGACAGGCGCGTATCAACGCCAAAAAATAAAAAGAAAGGGGGATCTGTGGGGAGCAACTCGGACTAGACTAAGTTACTGGAATTAAGACTTATTCTATGCATCTGCTCTCCCACAATATGGCACTGGGAGAGGAGAAAACAGCTTCTACACAGCTGCCTCCAGTTCAACCAATAAACAGCAGGACCTGCTCCTGATTGGAGGAGAGCAGCGTACTTGGCGTGTGGGTAGCAGAGTTGGGATTGGTGGAAGAGGACTATAAAGGAGGAGAGAGACAACATGCACCAGGAACATCTAAGGGGAACATCTATTTGAAGGAACACCTGTGCAGCCCCCGAGAGAGCCGGCCGGCGGTGTGCCGCTCCCCCGCGGAAGTGGGGAAAGTGGCCAGGGGGAACCGCCCTTCCACGGAGGTGGAAGGGACGGCAGCCAACCCGGGAAGAACCAGCAGCAAACCCGGGGAGGGCCAAGCAGACAAAAGAACAGCGCAGGGTCCTGTGTCGTTTCTCCACGAAGACGGGGAGCGACATAAACCAACATGGCTCTTTTAACCCAGGTACCTACCCTTATGGCATTTCAAATTGGAGTTTAAAGAGAAATGCTAGGCTTGTGGAGAAATAAGCTGACTTTTGACATTTTTTTTACAGCGACAGATCTATCTCCTTCCACCCAGACAGGACTCTGCCAGCTTCCTACCAGATCTAATTAGGTTTTAAATGAGATTCAGGAAGACATAATAGCTTATTCTGATTGTTCTTTTTATATCATGCAGTCTCTAAATATTCATTGTACTCAAATGATTAAGCTTTAAATCAATACAAAAAGCCAGTGGGCCTTTTTTATTTATTTTTTTTTTACTTTGCCCCACATATTTGGCTCTACCAGTCATACTACATAACAGTTTTTACTCTTTCCACATTGTCCCTATGCATCTTGCTTTGTCTTAAGTGTTTCTAATCATATTCTAAGAGCCAAATTCTATATCCTCATCTCAGGAAAGCATCCCTTTACCTCCATCTAAGTGGATTGGCTCCTACTCTGTTTGGTACATGTAATATGATCAACTATATCAGGTTTTTCACTACACTATATTGGAATCATTTCCTTCTACTTCTGTATCTCCCAATAGAACCTGAGGGTCGTGATTCTAAGGACCTTTTCCTATCTAGGTTTCTGTCCTTGTCAATTAGCAAAGTACCTGGCACTTTGTGTGAGCTGAGTTAATTGATGCATATAATGTAAAAAGAAATGCCAAATCTTCATTTTACTAAAGTGTCCTTTCTCTTTACATTGATTCTTCAGATTCAAATTGCAAATATTTCAAGCAAGACACCTGCTATTTATTTTCAGGGTAGAGTACCAGCAGAAAATACACACTGTCTTAGATGGGTCTTCAAAAGGATTCCAAACTGACTGAAAAAATTGAAAAATTTTACCAAGTACTGTAAAATTAGAGTAATTTGATGGAGGTGGGGGAGTCCAGTGGATCAGTTTATTCATAAGATTTTCTGTTTGTAGTAGCCATTTTCCATTTGCTAATTATTTTGTTATTATTGCTGTTGTCACTAACAGGCATGTTGTGGCAAGTGCCAGAGACTTTAGAAACAAAGAAGTTTGTGGGAGGAATCAATTCAAATTGCAAAAAAAAAAAATATATCTACTGATTTAATCTCACCACCACACAGATAAACATTATGCAATTGAATACCAAACGCATATTATAATCAATATTTCATGAGGTGTTTATCATGACCTTTTCCTTATCCAATGTTTGTGAGGTTTGATAATAAAAGCAGTGGCACAAAAGGATGATTTCTATGCCTCTGCCTCATTTTGATGGATGGATGGACTGGTGGACATAGGAATGTATTTTTGAAAGTTCTATTTGTAATTATCTGAACTTATAAATTGGGTTAAATAATGATAAAGTCTGTGAGTTTTTCCTTTTTGTAACAAATAAAGCCTGAAGACAACCTGATGCTCAGATTTTAAATGGTATCTTTTTATATTTCTTTTGAAAAATACAACAGGGATGGAAAGACAACTTTATATTGGTCACGACTGAGTCAGAGGAATGACTTGAATTTTAATTTTTTTCATCTTAAAGAAGATAATGTAGCTGAGGCAATATTGTTAGGCTCTTCCATCCTTTGTATTTTGGAAAGCAACAAATCAATGAGTTTTTAAGTCCCTCTCCTATTTCTAGAGTCTCAGACTTGGAGTGAAGGATTAGTGGGAACCTTGTTCCACTCTGATGGGCAAATGAAGCCCTGAAATCTGAAATCTGGTTCTCTTCTCCTCTAGCACTCCTTGGAAGTGAGAAAAATAGAGCCCATTGCTCTAGAACATATTGTCATCATCCATAATAAGTAATATCGGTACCCAACTCATGAATGTGTTCCATACTACAGACAAGGGATAGGAATGAGAGGTAGAAATACAATGTGACTGATCCATTTCTACCTTTCCACTTTTTTTTAATTTTTTATTTTTTTGACAGGCAGAGTAGACAGTGAGAGAGAGAGAGACAGAGAGAAAGGTCTTCCTTTTCCAGTAGGTTCACACCCCAATGGCCACTGCTGCCGGTGCTCTGCGGCCAGCGCACTGCGCTGATCCGAAGCCAGGAGCCAGGTGCTTCTCCTGGTCTCCCATGCGGGAGCAGGGCCCAAGGACTTGGGCCATCCTCCACTGCCCTCCCGGGCCACAGCAGAGAGCTGGACTGGCAGAGGAGCAACCGGGACAGAATCTGGCGCCCCGACCGGGACTAGAACTCAGGGTGCAGGCGTCGCAGGCGGAGGATTAGCCTATTGAGCCGCGGCGCTGGCTCCCTTCCAATTTTTACATCAATCCTTTCAACAAGTATGCTTCTTTTAAAATGCCTAATACTTAACTATTTGTTGTGTTAAAATAATAGAAATTATTGTAAAATAGAAGAGAAATTATTGACAACCACAAATACATCATTCTACAACACGCATCTTCTGTTTAATTCTTATTCTGGCTTGGAAATAAAGTTAATCTATCTGACTTTCGAGGATCCATATGCTTATAATATAGTCATCTGTTATTACACTCTTTCACCTAGGATTTTATATTCAATCTAAATTCCTTCAAAGGTCAAAGGCTATGACCTCTTTTCACAGGATAGCATGATTTAACGTTCCTGGCCTAAGAATCAGAACAACTGAATTCTGGTTCTAATTCTACCTTTAAGCTATGTTCCCTTTGGCAAGTCACTTCAACTCCTTAGGCCTAGGTTTTCTAAGCAAGAAAATGGATATATTATTTTACTTCCTACCTCACAGAGTGAAACATATAGTAGATTAAAATGCAAAGATTAGACTATCTGAAAAGGACTATGTAAATATAAGGATGTATGTATGTGTCTGTTCCTGTGGGATGGTAGGAAACAGCAACTCCTGACCAGTTATCTCCTGTGCATTGGGACACAAACCAAAATAAGTGGCTTAATAACAGTTTCCAGCATTAGGTCTAAAGAATTGTCATATATGTTTTAATGACACATGCATAGTCCTACTTATAGATCTTTCTAAAACAAAATTCATATATATATATGCATACATATATAAAACTAGCTTCATTTGAGGACATATAATCAGATATTGATATTTTAACTATATAGCTACTATGTCTTTATGGGTGGGGTTAGTCCATTTATATATATTTAAAGTAATAATTCAGAGGCCAGCACTGTGGCATAGTGGGTAAAGATTCTGCCTGCAGTACTGGCATCCCTTATGGGCCCCAGTTCAAGTCCCAGCTGCTCCACTTCTGATTCAGCTCTCTGCTATGGCCTGGGGAATCAGTAGAAGATGGCTCAAGCCCTTGGGCCCCTGCACTCACGTGGGAGAACCGGAAGAAACTCCCAGCTCCTGGCTTCTGATAGACCCAGCTCCGGCCGTTGCATCCATTTGGAGAGTGAACCAGCGTATGGAAAACCTCTCTCTTTCCCTCTCCCTCACTCTCTCTCTCTTTCTCTCTCTCTCTCACTCTCTCTCCTTCTCTGCATCTGCCTCTCTGTAAATTTTCCTTTCAAATAAATAAATAAATCTTAAAAAGTAATAATTCATAAAGAACATACTATTATCATTTGTTCATTGTTTTCTGTCATTCTTATAAATATTCTGTTCTTTCTCTCTCTTGCTGTCTTGCTTTGTGTTTCACTGATTTTTGTAGTAATATCCTTTGATTCATTTCTATTTTTAAAGGTATTTTCTTATAATTGTAACAGTTCATACTGACAACATCTTAAATTAAATTACATATAAATACTCTATGTGTCTTGTCTATGTCTCATTCCCATACATTGTTAATGATGCTACAATTTATAAATTTCATTTATATTGCATACCCACTAACAAACTTACAGATATGGTTATTACTTTTATTTTTTAAAGATTTTTATTTATTTGAAAGGCACTATGATTAAGAGAGGCAGGGGAGAGGGGGAGAGACAGAAAGAGATCTTCAATTCAGTATGCCTACATGGAGCCGTCGACTTGGCACAGTAGGTTAATCTTCCACCTGCTGCGCCAGCATCCCATATGGGTACCGGTTCTAGTCCTGGCTACTTCTCTTCCAATCCAGCTCTCTGCCATGGCCTGGGAAAACAGTAGAAGGTGGCCCAAGTGCTTGGGCCCTTGCAACTACGTGGGCGACCAGGAAGAAGCACCTGGCTCCTGGCTTCAGATTGGCACAGCTTGGCCATTGCAGCCATTTGGGGAATGAACCAATGGAAGGGAGACTTTTCTTTCTGTCTCTCCCTCTCACTGTCTGTAACTCTACCTCTTAAATAAATAAATTAAAAAAAAATGCTTACAACATCCAGAGCTTGGCCAGGCTGAAGTCACATGCCCAGAACTGCATCTGGATCTCCTATTTGGGTGCCAGGGACCCAAACATTTGGACCATCTTCTGCTGCCTTCCCAGGTGCATTAGCAAGGAGCTGGATTGGAAGCAGAATAGTTGGGACTCAAATCAGCACTCCAGTAAAGGATGTGGCATCGCAAGTCGTGGCTTAACTTGCTGCACTCCAATGCCTGCCCCATACATAAAATCGTTAACATTTTCATTTTTAACCTTTCATTCTAAATGTATGTGGTTAATATATCATTAGAGTATTGCAGTATATTTATCTACATACTTAGTTTTACCAATGAGCTTTGCTTTTCTGTGTGTTCTCATATTCCTGTGCAGCATCTTTTCATTTTAACGTGAAGAATTTGCTTTAGCATTCCTTGTAAGGCAAGTACAGTGATAATGAACTCCCTAGGCTTTTGTCTGTTTCAAAATTTCTTTAGTCTCTCCTTCATTTTTGAAGACTAGCTTTGTTGTATATACTATTATTGAATGGCAGTTTTTCCTTTCTTAAAAACTTCATTCATTTATTTGAAAGGTAGCAAGACACAGTGTGAAAGACAGAAAGAGAGTTTTTCATTTGGTGGTTCACACCCCATAGGCCAGGCCCAAGCCAGGAACCAGGAACTCAATCAGGGTCTCCTATATGGATGACAGAGACCCAAGTAATTGAGCCATTATCTGCTGATATAGCAGTTCTATTTTCTTCAAACACTTTGAATATATCAGCCTTCCCTCTCTCGCCTGAAAAATTTCTAAGCAATCCACTTTATTGTATTAGATCCACAATTTCTGTTTGGTTCTTTTTTTAATGGCTACTTATTTCTTTGTAGAGATTGTGTTCATGCATCATTTTCCTGATTTTCTTTCATTGTCTGTTTTCTCTTGTAACTCACTGAGCTTCTGGAAGATTATTTATTTTAAATTATTTATCAGGATTGATTTTATTCCTTTGGGTGTTTTATTTTCCTGATTATTTGTATTCTTTCTCAGCTTAGTGTTGATTGATTTTGCATATTTGAAGAAATAGCCATAATTCCCAGTCTTTACAGACTGGCTTTGACAGGAAGAAGACTTCACCAATAAGCATGGTTATATATTCTGGGAGTGTTTCATATTCTGTAGCTTCACACATTAAACTTTACTCATTCTATTATGGGAGAGAAGTCACAGAGTTGTGTACCTTCTCCAAATTTTACAAAGCCTGGCTGTAGTAAGCCATAAATCCCTTTTACTTAGGGCAGTGCATCAAAAAGCTAGTATAGTACATGCATGTGCCATGCCTCTTCCTCTCATTTCATAAACAAGTCTCAGGGTTATACATCTTCTCCAATGTTTTTAGAGTTATATCAACAGTAGTAAATCAGATTTCATGGGTATGCTACCAAAACAACAGGTAGCCAAAGAAAAAAATATATGCATAGTACATATTGAACTAAATATCAGCTTCACAACAAAGTAAATAAAACCAATCTACAGAATGAGAGAAATTATTTTCAAACTATTTATCTGATAAGATATTAATATCTAAAGTAGATATGGTACAACCCTGAGATAGATGGTATAACACAATAGTAAGAACAAAAACAAAACAAATGATCCAATTTAAAAATGGGCAAAGGACTTGGCTAGTTATTTATCCAAAGACCACAAACAAGTGTCCAATAGTTATATAAAAGTTCCTCAGCATTATTCATCATCAGGTAAACGTAAATAAAAACCACAATAGAGATCTTACATCATATCCATCAGAATGGCTATTATCAGAAAGACAAAATACAACAAGTGATATAAAGGATGTGGAGAAATTGGAACCTATGTACACTATTGGTAGAAGGTAAAATAATGAAATCATTATGTATGGAGGTTCCTCAAAAATTTTTAAGATATAATTGTCATATGATACAGCAATTCTATTTCTAGACACATATCCAAAAAAATTGAAATGGAAAGCATATATATATATTATATATATATAAAAGCCATAATTGTGTGTGTATATATATATAAAGCATGGTGTATTCATACAATGGGATATTATTCAGTCTTTAAAAGTGAAATAAGCATCTTATGCTAGTGAAATAAGCCAGTCCCAAAAAGACAAACATCATGCTTTCCACTGGTTTGCGGTAACTAATATGCAGAGTACAAACAAATTGAAGTATATGAGCAAAATTGACATTTTGAGATTTGATTAATTTTTATAGTCCTTACTTATACTCCTGAGGAAAAGTGGTTTTTCTGCTTACTACTTGTTGAATTCTTTATTTAGTGGGGGGTTAAGCTTGTGATCATAAAGTAAATTGAAAGTATGTCTATAAAAATTTAAAGAAAAATAAGAAACGAAGGAGGGTGGGAGTGAGGGAGGGATGAATGGTAGAACAGGAAGTATCATTTTGCTCTTATAACTTTTATATATGAAATACATGGAATTTGTTTCCTTAATATAACTTTTTAAAAATTGAAATAAGCCAGTCACAAAAAAAGACAAATATGACATGATTTCACATACCTGGTATTTCTAAAATAGTCAAGCTCATAGAAGCAAAGAGGAGAAGTTCTTGTCAGGGGCTGAGAAGAGGGGAGAATGAGCTGTTGTTCAGTGGACATAAAGTTTGAGTTATGCAAGAATATGTTTTAGAGACCCACCATACAACATAGTTCAATCTTTAACAATATTGTGCATATTTAAGCATGGTTAAGAGGGTTTTAGATCTCATGATAAGTGTTTATAACACAAAAATAAAACTAAAAACAAAGGAAACAAGGAAACTTTTGGAGCTCATGTATATATGCATTATCTTGATTTTAATGAAGGTTTGTGTTAGGGTATATGCTTAAATCACAACACATCCAAGTATCTACTAAGTATGTGCCATCTTTTCTGTCTCAATTATTCCTTAGGAGAATCTTTTTTAAGACTCATATAATGAAGAAAATTGAGTTATAAGTCACCATAGAAATATAGCCTAATCTCTTTATTTTATAGATAATAAAACTGAAGTTCTCTTTTCTCTTAAAGTAAGACATTTCTCTTCAATTCCCTACCTATCTCTTGGCCAGGCTTCTTCTTCCATTATCCAACTCCTCATCCAAGCGGCCAGTTATAAAAATCTACCTTACCATGTGTAGTAGTTTCTTTGAACTCATTTTCCCTCATGCAGATAATACTTCTCACTTACACTCTTACTGTAACCACTTATCTTCCCAATTTATCCTATGTTACCAGGTTAATCATCCTAAATCAAAATTTTGTCACACAGTTTCACTAACAAAATATTTTAATGGTTTCCTGTGGTTAAAGGCTAAAGAATCAATTTTTTAGTCTCACTTTTAAGATGCCTCACAATACTCCCTGGATATTCCTCTCCTATCTCTTCACTACACCTCTACATGAACTGCATGGACCTCAGAAACTAGAATCCACTGTTTCTGAAATCCAAATTCTGGTTCCCTAGAATATTCATGTCTTTTTTTCCCTAGCAGCATCCTTTCATGTTCTGGTAGCGACTTTTTCTCAGGGGAACTACCCAATCCTCCATTGGACTCCATCTTGTGGACCATCAAACAAGATACCCAAAGTGGTTATGTGATCCTATATTGGGCCAAACTCATTTTGTCTGGAGTTTTCACTCAGAATGAAGTTGTATAAATATTAAACATAAGATTTGGACCTGATTCATCCAGAATGTAATCCCTGAAGTGTTGTTAATTAGATCCTACTCCCTAGGATTCTCTGCTGTCTGTTCTTTCATAAATTTGGCTCTATGACTTTTCCTCCAGTTCTCTAAAATTTCTTATTTACTTCTACTCCCAGGAGCTCAGCTGAGCATGGAGAGATTGCTGAATTGCCACATGTTACAGAATCTGATTAAAGTAACACAGCAAAAACAAAAGAGTTAAATCTTTAATAACTTACGGCAGTAGTATAAGTAAGAAGCTAGAATCCAAGAAAATGCTGACTCACCGTGTTCCACATTTTTCCATGGAATGGTAGTCACATTGAGAGTCAGGTTGATCAGTGCCAACATGGAGTTCATCTCAGCCTGAACAAAAGTTAGGAAAGGAGGTTGGTTAGAGGATGGGCAAGCTCCCAATAAAGAAGTACAGGTCTCTGAATCAGAGTGGTGAAAATTATTTTTAAAGTTTTCCCTGGGGCCGGCATTGTGATGTAGTGGGTAAATCCGCCACCTGCAGTGCCAGCATCCCATATGGGCGCCGATTCGAGTCCCAGCTGCTCCACTTCCAATCCAGCTCTCTGCTATGGCCTGGAAAAGCAGTGGAAGATGCCCAAGTCCTTGGGCCCCTGTACCCATGTGGGAGACCTGGAAGAAGTTCCTAGATCCTGGCTTCGGATCAGCCTAGCTCTGGCCATTGCGGACAATTGGGAAGTGAACCAGAGGATTGAAGACCTCTCTCTCTCTCTCTTTCTCTCTCTCTCTCTCCCTCTCCTTCTCTCTGTGTAACTCTGACTTTTAAGTAAAATAAATAAATCTTTAAAAAAAGTTTTCCCTTTCTTCCCCTCAATAATAAATCTTTGGCAGAGGAATCTAGAGAAGACTTCTGTCCAAGGCCTCAGACAGAGAGACTTAAGAATGAAGATCCAAGGGCTAGGAAAGAAAATATGTGAAGAAAAGCATGACTGGCCAAGGGGGCCTAAGTCGTTGATTGAGACTTCCCTCAAAGACTTCAATTCCTTGGCTGTGAACTTAGTCTGGTATGAGGAAGACAGTTTTCGCTCTGTGAGGCCTGTCAGGCCTTTGTAATTGCTTTGTAATTGCTTATAGTCAGGCCTAAAAAATCACACAAAGCTTTTTAACATGGAGAAAGACACCTCACCTACAAACATATAACCTTCATTGTCACATGGCCTTTACTCATGCCATTCTCTTTCCCCATTGCTCTTTATACTTAAGGCTATTCAACACCAACTCTAAGTTTACCTTATTTATATAAAGCCTTACAGATCATTCAAGTCCACATTTGATCATTTCTTCCTCTGAAGCCTCATACCACTAATTTTGAAAAATCCTCTTGAGAATATACTTACAGGTAATACCTTTATGACAGCTTTTTATTTTCAGTCTTCTCATTTCCAATGTCAGTAACTTTAGGCAAAGACTTATTTATATTTTATATAGAATTCATCACAAAATCATGCCTATATTAAATGTTTAATGCAGACATGGAGGAGTGGACTCTAGTGTGTGATTTGAAAGACACATGTCCTAAAACCTCCAATAGCTACTGATATGACTATTTTTTAAAGATTTATTTATTTATTTGAAAGTCAGAGTTACACATAGAGAGGAGAGGCAGAGAGAGAGAAACAGAGGTCTTCCATCCTCTGGTTCGCTCCCCAGTTAGCCGCAATGGCCAGTGCTGTGCTGATCTGAAGCCAGGAACCAGGAGCTTCTTCCAGGTCTCCCACATGGGTGCAGGGGCCCAAGGGCTTGGACCAAATTCCACTGCTTTCCCAGGTCATAGCAGAGAGCTGGATCAGAAGTGAAGCAGCCGGGACTCGAACCGGCGCCCATATGGGATGGCGACACTGCAGGTGGTGGCTTTACCTGCAATGCCACAGTGCTGGCCCCTGAAATGACTATTTTAAGAAACTTAATACATCTACTACCTAGAAGTGTAGCACAGTGCCAGCAATTAGTTCTCCCATGATCCACTGGCATTTACCTTAAAGAAACAGTTCTCTTCTTTAAAGATTTATTTATTTATGCATTTGAAAGGAAAAATGGCAGAGAAAGACAGAGAGGCATAGAGAGAACAAGATCCTTCATCTGCTGGATCACTCCCCAAATGGCTGCAAAATTTAGGGCTGGTCCAGGTGGAAGCCAGAAGTCAGGAGCTCTATTCAGGCCTCCCACATGGGGTGGCATTGTCCTGAGCACTTGGGCCATCACACACTGATTTCCCAGGTAAATTGGTAGGGAGCTGGATTCAAAGTGGAGTGGCTGGGACTCCAGTCAGCACTTTGATATGGGTGGGATGCCTTGTTGCACACAGCAGCTTAACCTACTGTGCCACAATGTCAGCCCCAATATTTCTTTGATGTGACTAAGGAACAAGGAGAGTAGCAATTATTGAATGATTACATTGTCCCAGAAACCATGCAGACATTTTCCAATATTTATTGATTTCTTACAGCAGTCCTGAAGTAGATCCTTTTTTCCATTTTAAAGAGGATGGCATTGGGACAAAGAAAACTGAATGGATTTACAAATTATCCCACAGAACTTAAGTGACAGAGCTGGTGTTAAACTCAGATATGTTTCTATCTCAAGTATATTATATTATCCAAAAGATGAGACAATAAAGATGCTAGGAAGATACGTCATAGTGTGATAGGAGATGGATGACTTCCAAAGAACATCCCAGAAAAATTTTCGTTTTACAAAATTATTTATTGAAAGAAATTAAATAATACCTAAACAAATGAGAAACATATTGTGTTCATAGATTGGAAGCTTAAATGTTATTAATATGACAATACTCCCCAAATTGATTTACAGATTCAATGCAATTGCAGCTGTGTGTTAGTTTGTCTTTTCAGAGGTAAATTAGTTGATTCTAAAATTCATACAGAAACTGGGCCGGCGCCGCGGCTCACTAGGCTAATCCTCTGCCTAGCGGCGCCAGCACACCGGGTTCTAGTCCTGGTTGGGGCGCCGGATTCTGTCCCGGCTGCCCCTCTTCCAGGCCAGCTCTCTGCTGTGGCCAGGGAGTGCAGTGGAGGATGGCCCAGGTGCTTGGGCCCTGCACCCCATGGGAGACCAGGAGAAGCTCCTGGCTCCTGCCATCGCATCAGTGCGGTGCGCCGGCCGCAGCGCGCTGGCCGCGGCGGCCATTGGAGGGTGAACCAACGGCAAAGGAAGACCTTTCTCTCTGTCTCTCTCTCTCACTGTCCACTCTGCCTGTCAACAAACAAACAAACAAACAAAAATTCATACAGAAACTTAGGTGGCCCATTATAGGCAAAGAAATCTTCAAAACACTAATACAAACCTACAATAATCAAGAAAGTATGGTACCAACCTGAAGGGTAGACATATACATATAGATCATTGGAATACACATATATAGAGAGATCATTAGAATAGAACTGAGAGTGTAGAAAGAAGCACAACTATGATAAATTCATTTTGATAATGTCTCAACAACATTCGATGGGAAAAACTGACTCTTCAACTAATGACGCTGGGACAATTAGACAACAACATGCAGAATGATGATGCTTAATACCTGTATTATATCATACAGAAAATTAACAAACTGAATCAATGACTTAAATATAGTGGCTAAAATGACACAATTCTTAAAATAAAACATGGGAGTAAAAATGCAACCTTGGTTTGGGTAACAGTCTTGAACATGACACTAAAACACAGTCAAAAAAAGAAAAATAGATAAAATGGACTTCATCAAAATTTTAAACAATGAATGTGAGAAGAAATTTTCAAGAATGTAAAAAAATCCAAAGTGAAAAATATTCAAGACAATATCAACAAGACACTTATTTCAGAATATATAAAGAATTCTTAAAACTCAATAATTATCCTATGAACCAGGAATTCCACTGCTAAGTACAACCAAGAGAAATGAAAACATATACAAAAATTTGTACATGAATGGGCATGGTAACATTACTCATAACAGTGTAAAAATAGAGGTAATTTACATGTCCATAGCAACACAAATAAATAAACCTTGATGTATATATATATACAATTGAAAATTATTTGGCAATGAAATAGAACAATGTGCTGATACATATTTGAACATGGATGAAGCTTAAAATGTGTTAAGTGAAAGAAGGCCACAGAATGTATGATTCCATTGGCATGATATGTCCAGAATAGGCACATCCGTGGAGACAGAAAGTCAATTAGTGACTCCCAAGGGCTAGGAGGAGGAGAGAATAGCGTTTCCGTATTTAATGAATACAAGGTTTTTTCTCTGCAGTGACAAAAAAAAAAAAAAAAGCCTAAGATTACATAATGGCAATGTTTGCGCAACACTGTGAATATACTAAAGCCATGAATTTTCCACTTTATATTGGTCAATTCTATTAAATGTGAGATATGTCCCAATAAAACCATTAAAATTAAGTTATTTGCAATAATGTGATAAAAGTATTAGTCACGCTTCTGTACGAGGACAGCGATTTTCTAGTCATTTTTAAATAATTTTTTCAGTTTTTGCCCTTTGCCCCAAAATTCATTTGTACATTTAATAGTTCCATATTTGCCTCTGAGTCTTAAGGGAGCCTAAAATGAAAGAGGTCAGTTTCTCCAATTGCACTGGTTCTGCAGGAAGGCTTGGGTTACTGATTGATAGATATCTGTGTGCCTATCTAAATGAGCTTAGTCATTTCTATTTCCCTTATGTGTAGATTGCATAGCTTAGAAAGACCAGAGAAAGTCCTAGCCACCACACTTCAAATCTAAAATAAAATAGCTAGAATTTTTTTCTTTTTTTAATTTTTATTTAATGAACATAAATTTCCAAATTACAGCTTATGGATTACAATAGCTTCCCCCCCATAACTTCCCTCCCACCCACAACGCTCCCCTCTCCCACTCCCTCTCCCCTCCCCTTCACATCAAGATTCATTTTCAATTATCTTTATATACAGAAGATCGATTTAGCACATATTAAGTAAAGATTTCCACATTTTGCACCCACACTGAAACACAAAGTGCAAAATACTATTTGAGTACTACTTATAGCATTAATTAAACACCTAAGAGTAATTGTGTATTAATTACAGAGTTCAACCAATAGTTATAAGTAGAACATAAAATGCAACTTTTGTATTGTTGTGGCTCCCCCCCCCAACCTCCCTCCCTCCGTGGCCCTCCCCTCTCCCACTCCCTCTCCCATCCCACCCTTCATCACGTTTCATTTTCAATTACCTTCATATACTGAGGATCAACTTAGTATATACTAAGCAGGGATTTCAACAGGCTGCACTCACACAACCGAACCAGGTATAGGGTATTGTTCGACTAGTAGTGTTATTTTTGAGTTTCATAGTTAAACACATTAAGGACAGAGATCCTACGTGGGGAGCATGTACCCAGTGACTCCCGTTGTTGATTTAACAATTGGCACTCTTATTTATGATGTCAGCAATCACCTGAGACTCTTGCTATGAGCTGTCTAGGCTATGGAAGCCCCTTGAGTTCACCAACTCTGTACTTGTTTAGTCAAGGCCATATCACAGTGGAGGTTCCCTCCTCCCTTCAGAAAAAGGCGCCTCTCTCCTTGATGGCCTGTTCCTTCTGCTGGGGTCTTGTTCACCAAGATCTTTAGTTTAGATTGTTTTTTGCCACCGTGTCATGGCTTTCCATGCCTGTGAGACTCTCATGGACCTTTTAGTCAGATCCAAATGTCCCAAGGGTTGATTCTGAGGCAGGAGTGCTGTTTTGGGCGTTTGCCATTCTATGAATCTGCTGTGTGTCCTGCTTTCCCTGCAGGATCATTCTCTCCCTTTTAATTCTATCCTTCATTATTTGCTTACACTGGTCTTATTTGTGAAATCTCTTCGACACTTACCAAAATAGCTAGAATTTTAAAAACCAAGTGACACAGCTAGGTTTTCTACTCATCGAAAACTACCAAGTCTATTGCTTATATTGTAGTCAAAAAGAACATTTTATCATTTTGGCAAATTTTTTATATCAAATGTGTTGATCTTTTTAAGAAATGTGATGAGTACTCAAAACTTTCTGTACTGTTTTGTAAAAGGCTATGTATGTTGTTAAATATGATTAATCATATTGAATAGCAACTAATAAGAAGAAAATCTACATACCTAAAGCTAAAAAATATTTAAAACTTGCATGTCTCTGTGTTTCTTAGATCATATAATACATTGAAAGTAGACAAGAAGGAGCATTTGATACTTAAGGCAACACTTTACAGTTGCATTATTTGAGGATTATGCCCTCTTGTTGTTTTATTTGTTTGTTTTATTTTATATTATTATTTGACAGAGTTAGACAGTGAGAGAGAGAGGTCTTTCATCCGCTGGTTCACTCCCTAGATGGCTGCCACGACCGGAGCTACACCTATCTGAAGCCAGGAGCCATGTGCTTCTTTCTGGTCTCCCACGTAGGTGCAGGCGCCCAAGCACTTGGGCCATCTTCCACTGCCTTCCCGGGCCACAGCAGAGAGTTGGACTGGAAGAGGAGCAACCGGGACTAGAATCCAGCACCCATATGGGATGCTGGCACTTCAGGCAGAGGATTAACCAAGTGAGCCATGGCGCCAGCCTCAGCCCTCTTGTTTTATAGGTGAAAAAACAGAGATACAGAAAGACAAAGGGATATTATCAAAGGTCAAATGTTACCAGCATGGATTCTAATTCTAGATCTTTTATCCACCACAATATTTCACTTTCCAATTAATTGAGGTTAACTTCATAGTCAGAAAATTAGGGGTTGGCATTGTGGCAAAGTGGCTTAAGCAGCCCCTTACTACATTGGTATCCCATATGGAGTGTGGGTTTGAGTCTCTGCTGCTGTACTTCCCTGTTAATGCACGTGGGAAAGAAGTGGAATATGGCCCAACAGCTTGGGCCCTGCCACCCATTGCAGCCATTTGGGGACTGAACCAGTGGATGAATAACTGTTTCTCTCTCTGTCTCTCTGCCTTTCAAATAAGTAAAATAAGAAAAACAAAAGTAACCACACAATATGTCAATAGAATAGAAAGACGAAAATGTTTATTTTGTCACGTATTTTTAAAGTGTACCGAAAAAAAATTCATAATTCTGGTAAGAATACCATGAATTTCAGATAAAATTCACTTGTTATCGCCACAGTAATCTTCAAATTCTCAGAGATGGTTGGTTCTCCTTCTTAAGGTTTACCAGAGTTCACTTGTCCATACAATGGGCACATGCTTGAGGGTTACCAATTGTCTCTGCTCCCTTTCAGATGAGGGTCTCGCTATACTTTAATAAAATCAGAACTTACTAACATCTTACATTTAACCATTTTCCCTTAATTTTCTCATTTTAACTATTGATAAATTGGGATTTTGAAATTTATATTTGTATTCTTCTAGAGGACTCAATTCAACTAAGAAAGCAATCAAACTTATAAGAGACTAAGAGAAGTGTAAATATTGTTATGGTTACTTATAACCCAGTCAATGATGATCAAATGTACATGCTAACACTTTAGCAAAAGAAAAAGAAAAAGGAAATGTTTTTTTGAATTTTTCTGCTATATCTGTTAGTCTTGAACAAACACAGATTAAATCATGGCATCCAGGAAGAATCCTTCTAGATACATATTACATGTCAGAGATATTATTGTATATTACTGATAGGGTGGAAGAATTTAAAGAAGAAATACCAAAAAATTTGAACCAAAACCATATATATATATTTTATTCTAAAAGCTACGTTGACAGAGAACCAGATTGCTATCTCTCTGCCCTCTAGTGGCTAGGTATTGTAGTAAGCATCTGCATTACACAGGAACAAAGGCAGAAGTAACTTTTTCCTACCTAGGACTCTGTTGTTGGCTAAACTGGTTGCTTTCTAATAGAATTCACCAACAGCAGCCAAGGCCAGCTTTGCTATGACCAAATCCATGTAATTTTAAAAAGAGTGTAATTTATGTCACTCATTCAATATTTACTTATCATGTGTTTATTATGTATCTGGCACTTAGGGCATACAATTATGAATACCTCAGAGTTTACTACTTCATGGATTTTTCATTTTGATTAGCAACAAATTTTATTTATTAAATATCCATTTTTTTACAAAACTCTGCTGGGTATTCACATAAATAATTTCATTAAATCATCACAACCTTGAAAGGAAGATATGATTTCTTGTCCAATTACAAAATGAACAAACTGGCCGGCGCCACGGCTCACTAGGCTAATCCTCCGCCTTGCGGCGCTGGCACACCGGGTTCTAGTCCTGGTCGGGGCACCGGATTCTGTCCCGGTTGCCCCTCTTCCAGGCCAGCTCTTTGCTGTGGCCCGGGAAGGCAGTGGAGGATGGCCCAAGTGCTTGGGCCCTGCACCCCATGGGAGACCAGGAGAAGCACCTGGCTCCTGCCATCGGATCAGCGCGGTGCGCCGGCAGCAGTACGCCAGCCGCGGTGGCCATTGGAGGGTGAACCAAAAGGAAGACCTTTCTCTCTATCTCTCTCTTTCACTGTCCACTCTGCCTGTCAAAAATAAATAAATAAATAAATAAAAATAAAAATAAAATGAACAAACTGAGATACAGAGAAATTAAGTAAATAAATTGCAAAGATATTATATGAACCCAAGAATTTTGGCTCCAAAAATCATAATTTTTCACACAGAATCAATCTTAAAATGAAAGAATGTACAGAGGTTGTGTTTTAGAGTCTTTGTTCTTTTGATTGAGCAGACACTCATAGCATTTCAAATGATGTTGGAAGCTCTGTCTATAAACACATATACTATTGTTTTTTGAAACTTAGCAATCAAAGAGAGAAGACATCCATTTTCTTCCATTTTCTATGCCCCATTCCACAAAGATCAGGAAATTATCAAGGTTTTTTGTTTGTTTTGATGATGCTAAAGATTTGCTATTTAGCGCATGCAGTTTTTCTGTGAAATGCATTAAGAACCTAGATACCCTAAGCTAAAATTTCTTTATTTTTTTTTTGACAGGCAGAGTGGACAGTGAGAGAGAGACAGAGAGAAAGGTCTTCCTTTTGCCGTTGGTTCACCCTCCAATGGCCGCCACGGCTGGCGCGCTGCGGCCGGCGCACCGCCTCATTTTTTGCAGAGATTTTACTTAATTTAAAACAATTTTAAATGATTTATTTTATCTATTTGAAAGGCATAGTGGCAGAGAAGGATAGCTAAGACCTGGAACCAACCTAAATGCCCATCAACGATAGACTGGATAAAGAAATTATGGGATATGTACTCTTTAGAATACTATACCGCAGTAAGAAACAACGAAATCCAGTCATTTGCAACAAAATGGAGGAATCTGGAACACATCATGCTGAGTGAAGTAAGCCAGTCCCAAAGGGACAAATACCATATGTTCTCCCTGATCGGTGACGACTGACTGAACACCAAGAGGGAAACCTGTTGGAGTGAGGTGGACACTATGGGAAATGGTGGCTTGATCAGCATAGCCCTGACTGTTAATGAACAACTAAATACATTATCCCTCTTAGTAGTTTTTTTATCTGTTCTACTTAATATGACTGGTTTAGATCTGTAATTGATGCACAGTTATTCTTAAGTGTTGAAAATTAACTGAAATGTGATCCCTGTTGAACATGGTGGTGGGAATGGGAGAGGGAAGAGATGTATAATTTGGGACATGCTCAGGCTGACTTGCCCCAAGTGGTGGAGTTGGAAGCATACCAGGGGATTCCAATTCAATCCCATCGAGGTGGCATGTACCAATGCCATCTCACTGTTCCAGGTGATCAGTTTCAGTTCACAGTTGGTCATGGTGAAGGGACTGGGAGTCAAAGGGAGCACATAGACAAGTCTAGTACCTGCTAACGCTAACTGATGGAGTAAATAAAGGGGAGAGTGATCCAACATGGGAAGTGAGATACTCAGCAGACTCATAGAATGGCAGATGTCCTAAATAGCACTCTGGCCTCAGAATCAGCCCTAAAGGCATTTGGAGCTGGCTGAAAAGCTCATGAGAGTATTTCAGGCATGGAAAGCCAAGACACTCTGGCAAAAGATCTCTGTGAGTGAGATCCCAGTGGAAAGAACAGGTCTTCAAAGAAGGAGGTGCCTTTCTCTGAAGGGAGGAGAGAACCTCCACTTTGACTATGACCTTGTCTAAACAAGATAAGAGTCGGAGAACTCAGAGGGCTTCCATAGCCTTGGAAACTCATGACTGGAGCATAGGGAGATTACTGATGCCATAGACAGGAGTGTCAATTGGTAAAGTCAACAACAGGAGTCACTGTGCACTTACTCCTCATGTAGGATCTCTGTCCTTAATGTGCTGTGCATTGAGATTTAATGCTATAACGAGTACTCAAACAATATATTTCACTTTGTGTTTCTATGGGGGTGCAAACTGTTGAAATCTTTACTTAATGCATACTAAACTGATCCTCTGTAAAAAAAAAAAAAAAAGAAAAAAAAAAAGAAATTATCAATTCCCAACTTGACTCTCACTGGGATTAAACATGACAATAGGTCTGCTCTGATTTCATCATCATTTAAAAAAAATCATCTATTATTTTTCACTTTATGTTTCTGTGTGGGAGCAAACTGTTGAAATCCATACTTAATGTATACTAAGCTGATCTTCTGTATATTAAGATAATCGAAAATGAATCTTGATGTGAATGGAAGGGGGGAGGGAGTGGGAAAGGGGAGGGTTGTGGGTGGGAGGGACGGTATGGGGGGGAAGCTATTGTAATCCATAAGTCGTACTTTGGAAAATTATATACATTAAATAAAAGTTTAAAAAAAAAAGACACAGAAAGATCTTCCATCTGCTAGTTCACTCCCCAAATACAGGCAACAGTCAGGGCTGAGCAGAGCCAAAACCAGAAGCCAACAGTCAGCAACTGCATTCGGGTCCCTCATGTGGGTGGCAGGAACCAAAGTACTTCAGCTATCATATGACTGCTGCATCCCAGATGCATTACTAGGAATCTGGATCAGAAGAGTAGAGGAGTGGAAACTTAAGCTTGCCACTCTGATGTGGGAGGCAGGCATTCCCCAAGGGATAGCTTAACCTACTGCAGCACAACCCTGAGAATTTTAAAATTTATTTACTTAAATATATTTGAAAGCCAGAGACAGAAATGGAGATAAAGACAGAGAGGCAGACAGATGGACAGAAAGAGTTCTCTCATTCACTGGTTCACTCCTCAAATGTTTGAAGCAGTGGAGGCTGGGCCAGGCCAAAGCCAGGAGTCTGGAACTCAATCCTGGACTCCCACGTGGGTAGCAGGGACTCAAGTACTTGAGTCATCATCTGCTGCCTCCCGGAGTGTACATCATCAGGAAGCTGGAATCAGAAAAAGAGCTGGGACTCAAACCCAAGCACTCTGGGGAAGCAAGCATCACAAGCACCCGTTTTAACTGCTATGCAAAACATCTACTCTGTCGCTGAGATTTTATTCATACCATCTTCTTAAGCATCTGAATATCCTGTGAACATTTAATTTTTGAAAACCCACTTTTTTCTCATATAAAGCTCCATTTTTCCATCTCCTCTAAAATGAAGTTTTTATGGATGAATTGCAATTGTATTAAATATAGCACCACGAAAAGTCCATCATTTGCACTGCTCTTTAATACTTCATCAATTAGCAGGTATTTTTAAGATTGGTTACTTATTTATTATTCAGTATGTCTCCTATTTCCTTTTACACTAATGAGCTGAGATATTACCGTGTAGGTTTTTCATTTACTGGTTGATTTTGAACAGAATGCAAGAAAGAGGGGAAAAAAAGAAAAGTCAGAGCAGGAGTTTTTAACAAGCTCTTCTTTCTCCTCATAAAAATGATTAAACTGCTGATGTTGTAATAAAAGGACAGAAAATGTCTCCAGGAAACCCAGTTAGCAGTTTAGCAAGCTCATTGCTTATTTTTCATGAGAATGTTCTGAAACTTCCTTTTCCAGCACATGAAAGAAGCCCTTTGGCCTTCCTTTCTTTGATCAGGTATAGGAGTTTTATAACTCTAAAGCAACCACACTTCAACTTCTTTCTACCAGGCTTACCCCTTCTTTCCTGGCCTATTTTCTGCACTTTTATAGGTCAATACTTAACCTATCAACTAGAATTATTTCAACTCTAAAGAGAAGGCTGGGTTTTTTAGTGCTTCTCCTTAAACCTTTCTCTCTCACCATACATTTGGAGAGACCAGCTATAACATTCTCAGTTGTGGATTAATCATGAAAGTATTTTCTGTTGGATTATTGGGTGATTAACTATTCTATGTAAAGGAACAAAGGAATTACATTTTATTTCTTTTACTATTGTTATGGTATATTTATAAGGTTTGATTAAAATACCTCTTTAAAAATCAGCTAATTTATGTGTATGTGTCTAAAATGTTATACCTGAAAAAGTTTATGTTGTGTTACTTGGTGTAGCAAGAATTAAAGGGTCTGATTTTGTAGCTGATAAACAAATACCAAGGAACATTTCTAAATGACAAAAGTATGAGCATAGGCTGATGGAAAAATATGATGCCCAAGAATAATCACATTAAAGGATAATTTACAACAGATCAGTCAGGAAAGTATCAATACTATTCTATTATTCCCAGATATTGTACTAAATAATCCAACAACATGAGTATTGTGTCAATAATCTGTTTACTTGTCTTCTTCACTCACTGGCCAAAAAGTTCCATGAGGAAAAGCATTTGATCTGTATGTGTCTAAATGCATATGTATGTCATAGTAAAGTTTCTACATACATTAATTACATGAAAAAATATAAAACTCAATAATACATAATTAACAATCTTACAAATAATTCCTGAATGAAGTATTAAACAGCAATACAAACAATGAAACTTTCAAGGTGCTATTATTTAGTATAATTAACACTATCTCTTTTTATAAGTCAGGCCTTATAAGTGTAATTTTATGAAATTACAATAAGTATATTAAAAGTAGACGAATTAAAGATCCAGAACAAGAGACAAGATGATTGCAGGAAGCCACCAGAAAGAAAGGTATTGAACAAACACAAAAATGCTTTTGATCTTGATACAGTAATTGGTACCAAAATAAGCCTTCCCTGTGTAAGACTGGACAAAATAAATAAAGCAATAATTTTTAGACTTTGGATAACAGACAGCTCTATGATTGAGGACAAATACTCAAGAACAGTACAGAGGACTTGAATCAAAGCAAAGAATAGAAGTCTCATTGGGGTCATTGTGGTGTAGCAGGTAAAGTTGCTGCCTCTGATGCCTACATCCCACATTGTTCCTGGTTTCTGGCCCAGATGCTCCACTCTCAATCTAGCTCCCTGCTATTGGCTTAAGAAAGCAGTGGAGGATGGCCTCTGCCTCCCATGTTGGAGACCAAGATGAAGCTCCTGGCTTTCGCCTGGCTCAGCCCTGGCCCTTAACGGCCATCTGCAGAGTGAATAAGTGGATAGAAGATCTCTCTCTCTCTCTCTCTCTCTCTCTCTATATATATATATATATATACACATACATATATACATATATATGTAACTTTGCCTTTCAAATAAATAAATAAATAAATCTTTTTTAAGAAGTCCCATTGAACTGATAAGGCAAAAATGAGAGTTTAGGGAGCTTGAAATGCCTGGAATGTGCAGGCTTGTGTATTGCAAGTAAAGAAGCTGCACAGAGGTAGGACACCCTGGGTTCTGAAGACAGTTACTGCAATATTTCTTTTTATTTTTAAAAATGATTTATATTGGGGCCGGCGTTGTGGTAGTGGGTAAAGCCGCTGCCTGCAGTGCTGGCATCCCATATGGGGTTCAGTTCAAATCCCAGCTGCTCTACTGATCCAGCTCTCTGCTGTGGCCTGGGAAGGCAGTAGAATATGGGCAGGTCCTTGGGCCCCTGCATCCACATGGGAGACCCAGAAGAAGCTCTTGGCTCCTGGCTTCGGATCGGCACAGCTCCGGCTGTTGCAACCATCTGGGGAGTTAGCCAGCGGATGGAAGACCTCTCTCTCCCTGCATCTCCTTCTCTCTCTGTGTAACTCTTTCAGATAAATAAATAAATCTTTAAAATGATTTATATATGTATTTGGAACTCAAATTTACATAGAAAGGGAAAGAATTAGAGAGAGTGAAAGAGCGGGAGAGAGAGAGATCTTCCATCCAATGATTCACTTCTCCAGATGGCCAGGACTGAGCCAGGCCAATGCCAGGAGTCAGGAAGTTCATCAGAGTCTACCATGTAGTTGGCAGGAGCCCAAACACTTGAGCCATCCTCTGCTGCTTTCTCAGGCATTAGCAGGGAGTTGGATCATAAGTGGAGCAGCTAGGACAAGAATTGGTACATATATGGGATGCTGGCATCGCAGGGGGTGGTTTTCCTGCTTTGACAAAAGAGCTGCCCCACTACATGGTTTCTTTTTTTTTTTTTTTTTTTTTTTTTTTGACAGGCAGAGTGGACAGTGAGAGAGAGAGACAGAGAGAAAGGTCTTCCTTTTGCCGTTGGTTCACCCTCCAATGGCCGCCGCGGATCCGATGGCAGGAGCCAGGAGCCAGGTGCTTTTCCTGGTCTCCCATGGGGTGCAGGGCCCAAGCACCTGGGCCATCCTCCACTGCACTCCCTGGCCACAGCAGAGGGCTGGCCTGGAAGAGGGGCAACCGGGACAGAATCCGGCGCCCCGACTGGGACTAGAACCCGGTGTGCCGGCGCCGCTAGGCGGAGGATTAGCCTAGTGAGCCGCGGCGCCGGCCCCCACTACATGGTTTCTTGACTGACCTCTGCAAGTGTAGATGAGGGCCATGCTGCTTCCTAGACAGTAGCTGCTATGAGGTTGAAAATGGATACTAGAGATACTAGAGGTCACTCAGCTCTGGAAAACATTGAAAGGCAGAATTACCAAAGTATAAAGCCCTCATCATCACGTCAATAATATCCTGAGCACTGAGCAGAGAAACCATAAAGGCTATATTTTAAGATTAAGAACTATACTGTAAGGGTTGGTGTTATGGTCCAGCTGGTTCATCCACTGCTTGGGACACCCACATCACATATCTGAGTGCTGGTTTGATTGAGACCAAACTCTTCCATTTACCACCCACCTTCATAACCAATGCAACTGGGAAAGTATCCAATGATGGCTCAAATACTTGCATCCCTGCCACTCATGTGGGAGACTCCCATGGAGTTCCTGGTTCCTGGCTTTGGCCTGATCCAGCCCTGGCTGCTGTAGCTATTTGGAAAATGAACTGGCAAATGGAAGATGTCTCCCTCCTTTCTCTCTCTCTCTCTCTCTCTCTCTCTCTACTTCTACAATCTCCTTCCCCTCTGTCACTCTGCCTTTCAAATTAATTCATGGGGCTGGTGCTGTGGCACAGAGGGCTAATGCCCTGGCCTGACGCGCCAGAATCCCACATGGGCACCGGCTCAAGACCCGGCTGCTCCACTTCCAATCCAGCTCTCTGCTATGGACTGGGAAAGCAGTAGAATATGGCCCAAGTCCTTGGGCCACTGCACCCATGTGGGAGACCCTGAAGAAGCTCCTGGCTCCTGGCTTTGGATCAGCGCAGCACCAGCTGTTGCAGCCAATTAGGGAGTGAACCAGTGAATGGAAGACCTCTCTCTTTCTCTCTCTGCCTCTCCTCTCTCTGTGTAACTCTTTCAAATAAATAAATAAATATTTTTTTAAAAAAATTAGTTCATTAATTAATTCTGGATTTACTCTAACAGACGAAAACCAAACCCTGACAAAATTTTCTGAGAATATGATGTTTGGAAGCTGAGTTACACCAAGTAGAAGAAGCTTGGGAAATAATATGCAATTTTCATAGAATCTTACCTACTAAAATATAATCCTAAAATGTTACAATTTAAGACAATTTGCCAGTTATTGGAAATAAAACCTTTCCATATAAAGATGACTGAATCTAAAATGTTTTAAATGTGTCATAAATAGAATCAGCTACCAATTAAAAATAGTAGGAATGCAAAGAAATAGGAAAATGCAACACATAATCAAAGGGAGAAAAGTCTGGAGAAATTGACCCATTGATGATACAGACTTTGTATTTAGCACATAAATGTTATCTAGCAGCTATCAGAAAAACCTTGGAACAACTAAAGAAAATTTGTTAAAATGATTAAAGGAATGGTGTAGACATTTGGCATGTTGGTTAAGATGCTGCTTGGTACCCCTGAATCCCATACTGGGTGCTTTGGTTGGAGTCCCAGCTCTGCTCCAGAATCCAGCTTCTTGCTAATGCACATCCTGGGAAGCAGCAGTGATGGTTGCTTGGTCCATCCCTGCCTGTTGTGGGCATTTGGAAAGTGGTCTAGGCGATAGGAGATCTCTGTCTCTCTATCTCTTTCTTTGTCTCTCTGCCTTTTAAGTAAATAAAAAAATAAGCATTTAAAGCAAAACATGATATTAGTGAGTGAAAAGATAAAGAATCTTAGCACAGAAAGTGAAAATATAAAAACTCAATTTCTAGAAATAAAAAGTGCAATAATTAAAATAAATAATTTCTATGTGAGCTTAACATCAGATTGTGGATTGAAGATCGCAGAATAATGACACAGTGATTTGAACACAGAAAACAATATTATCCAATCTAAACATGGAGAAAAAGAGATTGACAAATACAAGCAGAACCTCAGAGACCTGAAAGATAAATCACTATTGTAACTGTAGATTCAGAAATAGGTGAAGCTCTATGGAAGTCAGTCTGGAGATTCCTCAGAAACCTGAAGATAACCCTACCGTTTGACCCAGCCATCCCACTCCTTGGAATTTACCCAAAGGAATTTAAATTGGCAAACAAAAAAGAGGTCTGCACCCTAATGTTTATTGCAGCTCAATTCACAATAGCTAAGACCTGGAACCGACCTAAATGCCCATCAACGATAGACTGGATAAAGAAATTATGGGATATGTACTCTTTAGAATACTATACCGCAGTAAGAAACAACGAAATCCAGTCATTTGCAACAAAATGGAGGAATCTGGAACACATCATGCTGAGTGAAGTAAGCCAGTCCCAAAGGGACAAATACCATATGTTCTCCCTGATCGGTGACAACTGACTGAACACCAAAAAGGAAACCTCCTGAAGTGAAATGGACACTATGGGAAACGGTGACTTGATCAGCATAGCCCTGACTGTTAATGAACAACTTAATACATTATCCCTCTTAGTAGTTTTTTTTGTCTGTTCTACTTAATATGACTGGTTTAATTCTGTAATTAATACACAGTTATTCTTAAGTGTTAAAAATTAACTGAAATGTGATCCCTGTTAAACATAAGAGTGGGAATAAGAGAGGGAAGAGATGTATAATTTGGGACATGCTCAAGATGACTTGCCCCAAATGATAGAGTTAAAAACATACCAGGGGATTCCAGTTCAATCCCATCAAGGTGGCATGTACCAATGCCATCTCACTATTCCAAGTGATCAATTTCAGTTCACAATTGATCATAATGAAAGGACTAAGAGTCAAAGGGAGCACATAAACAAGTCTAGTACCTGCTAACACTAACCGATGGAATAAATAAAGGGGAGAGTGATCCAACATGGGAAGTGAGACACTCAGCAGACTCATAGAATGGCAGATGTCCTAAATAGCACTCTGGCCTCAGAATCAGCCCTAAAGGCATTCCAATCTGGCTGAAAAGCCCATGAGAGTATTTCAGGCATGGAAAGCCAAGACACTCTGGCAAAAGATCTCTGTGAGTGAGATCCCAGTGGAAAGAACAGGTCTTCAAAGAAGGAGGTGCCTTTCTCTGAAGGGAGGAGAGAACCTCCACTTTGACTATGACCTTGTCTAAACAAGATAAGAATCAGAGAACTCAGAGGGCTTCCATAGCCTTGGAAACTCATGACTGGAGCATAGGGAGACTACTGATGCCATAGACAGGAGTGTCAATTGGTAAAGTCAACAACAGGAGTCACTGTGCACTTACTCCTCATGTAGGATCTCTGTCCTTAATGTGCTGTGTATTGAGATTTAATGCTATAACGAGTACTCAAACAATATATTTCACTTTGTGTTTCTATGGGGGTGCAAACTGTTGAAATCTTTACTTAATGTATACTAAACTGATCCTCTGTAAAAAAAAAAAAAAAGAAATTATCAACTCCCAACTTGACTCTCACTGGGATTAAACATGACAATAGGTCTGATCTGATTTCATTATCATTTAAAAAATCATCTATTATTTTTCACTTTATGTTTCTGTGTGGGAGCAAACTGTTGAAATCCTTACTTAATGTATACTAAGCTGATCTTCTGTATATTAAGATAATCGAAAATGAATCTTGATGTGAATGGAAGGGGAGAGGGAGTGGGAAAGGGGAGGGTTGTGGGTGGGAGGGACGGTATGTGGGGGAAGCCATTGTAATCCATAAATCGTACTTTGGAAATTTATATTCATTAAATAAAAGTAAAAAAA
Organism: Oryctolagus cuniculus; assembly: GCF_964237555.1. Taxonomy (NCBI): domain Eukaryota; kingdom Metazoa; phylum Chordata; class Mammalia; order Lagomorpha; family Leporidae; genus Oryctolagus; species Oryctolagus cuniculus. The sequence goes on along the minus strand of NC_091453.1, from coordinate 116,563,720 downwards.
AAAGAAATAGGTGAGGCTAGTAACAAAGAAAAAATGTGTAACTAATGTTCAGGGACAGATGTTTAGCACATCCATTTGCAACATCAGAGTGCTGAGGTTCCAGCTCCTGACTCTAACTTCCCACCCTTGTAGACCCTAAGAAGCAGTGGTGATACTCAAGTAATTGGGTTCCTGCCATCCTCATGGGAGGCCTGGATCACATTCCCAGATTCTGGTCCTGGCCCTGGGTTGGTCTCTGCTGTTGCAGGCTTTTGGGGGGAGGGAACCAGATAATGGAACAGTTTCTCTCTCTCCCTCTCTCACACACACATACATGCACACACGTGCACATAAAAAAATTAAAATGAAGGAAAGTAATGGTCAAAATTTCCCCAAATATAACATATTGGATGTATCCGGGTTCTCAATACCTCCCAAACAATCAAAATAGATCACATTATAATCAAATTACTGAACCAAAATAAAGATAAAATCTCCAAGGCAGCCATAGTATAAAACACAATTACACAGAAGTAGCCATCATTAGAATTGATGATGGCTTCCCATTAAAAACTAGCTTGGCCAGCAGACTGTGAAGTATCATATTTAAAGTACTTGAAAGAAAAAATAAAATGTTTCCACCTGGCTATTTCCAACAAAATAGTCTTCAACAATGAAGATAAAATACTCATATACTTTACAATACATAAAACTGGTATAATTTGTAATCAGACTTGTAATAAAACAAATGTTGGGGGCAGGAATTTGACCTGGTAGTTAAATAATTGATTATGATGCCCATGTCCCATATTAGAGTGTTCAACTTAGTCTCCCAGTTTCTAGCTAGTGCACATCCTGAGAGGCAAGTAATTGAGTCCCTGCCACCCACCAGGGAGACTAGATTGAGTTCCCAGCTCTTAGCTCTGGCCCTGGCCCAGTTCCTGACTGACTGTCCTGGCCAAGGCTGTTGAAGGCATTTAGGGAGTGAATGAGCACGTAAGAGCTCTGTCTCTTTCTGTCTTTCTGTCTCTGCCTCTTAAAAAAAATCCTAGAGGACTCTCACCTGGCTAATGGGAAACTGTATCAGACGGGCTGAAGCTGGGGTCTGGGCCGTCAGTGAAAGCCTTAGATGGGAGATCTGTGGTTTCAAAGCCACTTGTTGGCAATCGGTTTGAGGCTCCACTAGCCTTACACAAAGCTGCCAGAAAGGCTTTGAGAACTGTCAATAGAGCTACAGAAAAGTCCAGGAAGATGAATGGACCCGTCAAACAAAAATAGTCAAGCTTTGCCAAAAAGATGACCAAGAAGAATGTTAAAGCAAAAACCTCTGTTCCTGTCTCAGATGACACCTATTCAGAAGTAGAAAAAATCTTTTAATTCAATCCTCTAGATTTGCAGAGTTTTGACCTGCATGAAGAGCACCAGGTAGCACAACTCCCCTTGAATGTAGTGCTCTCATGATCCTTGATAAGGAGAGAGAACTCAAAAAGCTGTTACAGCTGGGACCCTCTTTGCCTATAAAAATGTCTTCTCTTCCATGGGAATCTGATCGGTGTCATCTCCTTTAAGCATTCTTTCAGCCCTGTGTATTATGACATGGATATTTAAATACCTTACTGCTAGGTAGTTTCTGTGATTTGTATTAATAAAGCCTTTCTTTAATGGATATTTTTAAAAAGCAAGAAAGAAAACTCAAGGAAACCTACTTTTTACTCATTAAACCTGTTACAATGGGACAGATTGACAACATCAAATATTGTCAAGTGTGTGGAGCAACTAGATCACATATGCATGCTACTTAGAGTGTAAAATGATGCAACAATCATAGAAAACGGTTTGGCAGATGCATGTGAATTTAAATATACACTTATCTAATGACTTAGCTACTTCACTCCTGGATATTAATCCAAAAGAAATAAAACATATGCCCATACAAAGATTTTTACATAAATGTTCATGACAGCTTTGTTCATAATAGAACAAAAACTTGGAAACAACCCAAATGTCCATCAGTGAGTGAATGAATAAATTAATTGCAGAGTCTTACAATGAAATAGTACTCAGTGGTAAGAAGCAACATAAATAAACCTCAAAGTCCTTATCTTAAGTGAAAGAAACAAGATAGAATAGTGCATACTGGATGACTCTATTTTTAGCTCATATTAAACTAGCAATTCTATCATTGATAGAAATCAGCAGTTGTATAAGATGATAGGGTGCAGGCACTGATTGCAAAGTGTATGAGGGGACATTCTGGGTAATGAAAATGTTCTATATTGAGATTTCTGTACTGTTACATAGGATATACATTTGGCTGAATTTCTTAAACCATGCAGATATAATTATGTAAAAAGTATACATCAATAACTTTAACATCAAAAGTTTCTGAGCAACTGGTATGTTACTGTACAGGAAGAAAAGAAATAGATAAAAAGGAAAAGACCCTTGGTAAATACTGCTATGGTTTTTCTTCTCTGTTCCTTTAAGGTCACAGAGAGGAATAGAAAAGAAATTTAGAGATGTAGGCCAGGGAGGGAAAGACAAAAAGACTCATTTTGATAAGGAGCCTTTGAAAGTGTTCATGGGGCTTGCGGGGGGGCATAGCGGGAAAGCCGCCACCTGCAGTGCCAGCATCCCATATGGGTGCTGGTTCAAGTCCTGGCTGCTCCACTTCCGATCCAGCTCCCTGCTATGGCCTGGTAAAGCAGTAGAAGATGGCCCAAGTTCTTGGGCCCCTGCACCCACATGGAGACTTAGAAGAAGCTCCTGGCTCCTGGCTCCTGGCTCCAGATAGGGCACTATTCCTTCTGTTGCAGCCAATTGGAGAGTGAACCAGTGGATGGAAGATCTCTCTCTCTCTCTCTCTCTCTCTCTCTCTGCCTCTCCTTCTCCTGCTGTGTAACTCTGATTTTCAAATAAATAAATAAATCTTAAAAAAAGAACTGTATGGACGATTAAAAAAAAACAAGAAAGTCTTCATATATAGATAGGAGAAGAAGCTGTCTCACAATATATGGGCAAACAATCCAAGGATGACATGCAATTATAAGCAAGAAGCTGAATTATCTTCCCATGTAAGCACAAAATGGCAGAGTAAAAACATGGAGTAATTTAAGAATTCCTGGAAATATGTATACAGAGACTATAGCTGCAGTGACAGAGGATAAAAAGAGAAAGCTGTAAGAGAGGCTAAGAGATGAAGGACTGAATACCTCTGGGAAAGATTCCCTTTCTGTTTTACAGTTTTAAACTTATTTTCACATAATTTTGCCTTTGGCATTACAGTGCTGCACTCTGCCAATGCGGTATCCTGAGGAAGCTCTCAGGTCGCAATTTCTGATCCAAGAAAATACTGCCTTTGGCCTTCCTGAGCCATTCAGCTTCCAAGTTCTTTCTCCTTTCCCCATATACTTCCTGGCATGTACTCATCTCTGTGTCTCCAAATGTGTTTCTATCCACAGTCCACAAATGGCTTTCCCTCCTTCCATCCACTTTAACACTGCTTGTGTCCCAGCCCTCTTACTCAAGCTATAACAACTGCCTCACAACTGAATCCATTCTTTAACTCCACCCACCTTTTTTTTACATACCTCCCACATGCCTGCCATGAGGCTCAGCTTCATAGCCATGTAATCAGTGTAGTTGCAGAAGACTCTATGCTCAGAAAATCCCTGAACTGAGGGTTTAATTCTCTGAAGTTACAGTTTAACATTTTGAAAAGTATTTTCTCTTGAAAATTGTACTTTCTTTACAAAAAAGATTTATTTATTGGAAAATCAGAGTTACACCTTGGAGAGAGAGGGAGAAAGAGAGAGAGAAAGAGAGATATCTTCCATCTGTTGGCTCACTCTGCAGAAAGCTGCAATGGCCAGTGCTGGGGCAGGCCGAAATCAGGAGCCAGGAACTTCATTCCAGTGGGTGGCAGGGGCCCGAGTACTTGGGCCATCTTCTATTGCTTTCCTAGGGCATAGAAGAGAGCTGGATTAGACGTGCAGCATCCAGAACACAAACCAGCGCCCATATGGGATGCAGGCATCACTTGTGGTGGCTTTATCTACTATGCCACAACGCTGGCCCTGAAAAGTGTACTTTTAAGCTTGATTAAGTTATGAGTGACACTGGTGCACACTCTGGATGTTTGGATTCTTGGCTCATCTGCAGGCTTACTTTCTGACATATTTCCTAGGACATTTTCTCACCATGTTCTCTCCTACCCTCTGCCACCTTATGCCCTTCCTGGTATCCATTTCTGCTCTGGTGCTACTCTCCTCTGCTTCCAGCAGGAGCATAGGTAAAAGTATAAGGAGTGTTGAAGTTGGGCATACATGCCCATATCTCAGGGTGAGTCATGGTGGCAGCCATTCCCATCCCATGCTGACAGCATCCCAATGCCCAGTGGGTGGCCAGTCTCAGTCTGCAGCTTGCTGGAGATAAATCTCTTGCCCAACCACCTCCAATACAAATAGCAAACACATTGCAATACTTAGGTTTAAATGCCTTTTGGAGTCACTTGTAATCCTTTTTTCTTCCAGAGTGTAGTGCATAGATTCAGTAGCTAATGAGAGGAGCAACCTGGCAGTAGTCAGGCTTGAAGGAGTACATGGATATGCCTCATGTACAAACCCTGTCAGCCAGCTCCAAGTTTGAGGAGTATTTTCTATTTCTCTTTTCGATCTTTCCAAGTCTGGCTTGTGTTTCTCCCTTCTGTTCAACTCCAGGCACCCTTCAGGGATAGGCCACAAAGCATTAATTGTATACTTTTAGAGATTTTGCATACAAGTTAAAAGATGTGAAATATTCTTTGAATACTGGGCTGGCGTTAACCAAATGAAGATGAGTGATAATATTAATGGTAGTAATTTAAAAATTTTTACTTTTTCTTAGATTGACATTAAACAGAAAATATAAAACCACGTGACATTGTGAGAGAAAGACTACAAAAGGAAGAAAAAAGCCTCACACACCTTCAATTACGTGTTTTCTTTAATTTGAATAAGGGGACACACACAATACATAGTTAGCCATCTGTCATACTTGTATACCAAATACAGAAATAGATTTCTGAAATACAGAAAAAATATATTTCTCCTAATCAAGCACCTTCTACAACTCTCTATTACTTATGGGATAAGGTAAATAATAATCCTTAAATTGATTTTTAACTTCCCACATTATTACGGTGTTCAACAAAAGCATAGTTTATGTACAATTACCTGAATCCACATTGTATTTTGCTGTCTGCATTTTTCTCATGCCCATTTTCTTCTTATTTCTAACTATTAAGATTCCAGTTATCCATCAAAGTTCTGCAAATTTAGCTTTTCTCATCATCTATATATCAAAGTGATCTCTTTGTCTTTTGTATATTCACAAACACTCTATGATTAGACAGTTCAAGTAGAAAGGGCCTCAAAAATTGTCTGATCCAGTGAGATTGTCTATATTTTCGGTGCTCAGAATATTTTTGTGAATTGGTTTTTCTCATCAAATTGTACAAAGTTTTTATTTGTATATTCATTCATCTATTTATTTCAAAGACAGAGAAACCTCTTATCCACTGATTCATTCCCTGAAGGCCCACAACAGCAGGGGCTGGGCCAGGCCAAAGCCAGGAGATGGGAACTCAATTTGGGCTTCCATGTGTATGGCAGGGACCTGACTACTTGAACCATTCCCTGCTGCTTCCCAGGGTACACATTCACAGGAACCATGACTGACAGCAAAACTGGGACTGGAATCCAACACTTCATTATGTCCCAAGCAACATCTTTTTTTTTTTTTTTTTTTTTTTTTTTTTTTTGACAGGCAGAGTTAGACAGTGAGAGAGAGTGACAGAGAGAAAGGTCTTCCTTCCATTGGTTCACCCTCTAAATGGCCACTATGGCCAGCACACAGCGCGGATCTGAAGCCAGGAGCCAGGTGCTTCCTCCTGGTCTCCCATGCGGGTGCAGGGCCCAAGCACTTGGGCCATCCTCCACTGCCCTCCCTGGCCACAGCAGAGAGCTGGACTGGAAGAGGAACACCGAGATGGAACCCAGCGCCCCAACCGGGACTAGAACCCGGGGTGCCGGCGCCACAGGCAGAGCATTAGCCCCAAGCAACATCTTAACTAACACCTGGACCTCTTTGGCCATTTTTTTAGCCAAATGTTTTGATATTTAACAGCAACTATTTTGTTTATCAGAATTCATAACTCTGGCCATCCAAAATTTCGTATTTTAACCAGTTAATAAAAATGAAGGAAGACAAAATTCTAGTGAATATTCTTTTAATGGCTGATTTGGACAATATATAATCACTATCCAAAGCTATCATTGCCTTTTATCTGTAAACTTTTCTGTCAGAATAATTTTATATGTACAAAACAAAAATTGTGAAGTAGTACAAAGAGTTCCTGTATACCCTACACAAGATTATGGTTTTAGTAACATTCCATATTAATATGATATATTTGCCACAATTAATGAATCACACTCAGCTTCCCACATTTTTTTTTTTTTTTGGACAGGCAGAGTGGACAGTGAGAGAGAGAGACAGAGAGAAAGGTCTTCCTTTGCCGTTGGTTCACCCTCCAATGGCCGCCGCGGCCAGTACGCTGTGGCCTGTGCACCGCGCTGATCCGATGGCAGGAGCCAGGATCCAGGTGCTTCTCCTGGTCTCCCATGGGGGTGCAGGGCCCAAGCACTTGGGCCATCCTCCACTGCACTCCCTGGCCACAGCAGAAAGCTGGCCTTGAAGAGGAGCAACCGGGACAGAATCCGGTGCCCCGACCGGGACTAGAACCCGGTGTGCCGGCGCCGCAAGGCAGAGGATTATCCTAGTGAGCCGCGGCGCCGGCCCCCACATTTTTTTAATCCAAACTCCCTCCATCCTCTCTCCCCACTCCTCCCAGCCTATAGTAATCACCATTTTTTTAGATTGATTTTTTTATTATTTTTAGCTCCAATATATACAGGAGAATAAGCAGTATTTGTCTTTCTGTGTCTGGCTTATTTCACTGAACATCTACCTAATAACAGATTTTTTTAAGTTAAAAATATTATATTCCATTTCTTTTCCTGGAGGGATAGAAGTAAGGCTATTGCCATTTTCATTTACTTTATCATGTGAAAATGATCTCTGCATAGATCAGATAATTTGTAGTTAATTCTATAATGGAAAAACCTATTGTAGTTTTTAAACATGCAATAATGTAAATTAAGCATTACATGATTTTTGGCACATTAATGAGTCATGAAAGAATTTTGGCTAGCCAGAATACTTAACCCTACATATGATATATAGGTAGAAATCATGAATGTCACCTGATTCATTATATACTTCGGAAATATATGTGATTATACACACTCAAGGATGTCTCCAGTATATTTTAATTTTTATGCTTTGATTTCTCCAATATTTATTAACTAAGATTATGAATTTAACAACGCCAATCCTTGTTAAATGTTGTTCCCTAAGACAATAACAGAACTTAATACCAACTCCTCAATTACTAGATTAAAGATAAAAGAAATTCATCATTGGTTAATCACTTCACCACTTCCATCAGAAGGCATGCAGTAATAAGAATGACACAATGGCTTATTTTTTGCTAGGACCTATCCAAAATAGTAATTCGTATACTACTGAAACATCTAATTACCTCCATTATTTGTGTGTACCCTTTTTTTTCTGGTGAAATTGTTATTATATTTAGCTTTGTCCACTGGTGCAAGAGACATATAATCTGAAAAAGAACTTTCTATACTTTCTATTACATGCACTTCATGTGCTCTTTGATCATGAAATTCTACTAAAATCCAAATGTTTGATTTATGTGTGTGTTTTATATCAATAAACATATACAGGTTCTATGTCCAAATTATTTGAGCATTCTTCACTACTTGTCCTCAATCAACTTAAGAAATAATTTTTCAGGTCTGTGTGTGTGTGTATGTGTGTGTGTGTGTTTCTTTCAAATAAAATGAAAATAAATGGACTAAACGATAAAAAAAGAAATAATCTTTCAACAAATGTATCCATTTAAATGTATTCTAAAGTTTATTATAAATTAGTGGTCAAAACATAAAAATTAAATAGTGAAATACCATTTTTTACTCATTTGATTGTGAAAAAAAGAATAACAATAACATCTTTTCTGGTGAAGATGCAAGGAAAAGAACAGTAATTTATTGCTGGTAAAATATAAATTATAATAGTCTTTCTGGAAACAATTGTAATCCCTATTAAAATTAAAAATGCACATTACTCTAACCTCTCTCCTTCCAGAACTTTATCTTAGAGAAACAAAATCATCAAATTTGTATAAATTTATTTACTATAGCAAATTACATAATATCAGAAAAATTGGTGTGAGGTATTGTAAAAATTAAGCTTTTATCCAGTTAAGAGAAGGATTCTATTTCTATCCTTTTAATCTGCCCAAGCAACTTACTTGGCCAATGGATTTTAGCAAATATGATATAAACTGAAGACCACCATGTGAATGAACCTATCCAGAATGTTGCATGAGAGACACATGTACCTGTCAGCACTGTCACTACCAGCTGTCAGAGACATGAGTGAGTCTACCACAGACAGCCAATCTTGCTCAATTTGTCAGACACAAGAGTGAACACAAAAGAGATCAGCTGAGTTGACCCAGAAGAAAAAAGCTTCCCAAACTACTCATATAATCATGGAAATCAATAAATAATTTATATTTAATCCATTAAATTTAGGGGTGGCTAATTACACAGCAAAAGTTATCTGCTTATTTTAAGAAATCTAATATAACTGGAAACAATATGATTGCCCAACAACAGGGGAATATTTTAATAAATAGTGGCACAAGATGGATGATCATACAGCTATTAAGAAAAATAAGTTAGATACACATTTAGTGATCATCCCTTGTTTCTCCTCCCTAACAAGACTATAATTGTTTGGAGAACAGAAAGCTGATCTCTACCTTTGTTGATTTCTCGCACAGCACAGTTAGGGTGCAAGTATTTTTGATTTAATTGCTTCAGGAATCCATTTCCAAAAGTTAAACAGTCTTTATATAAAAGAAATATTTTACTGGTATATTGTTGAGAATGTTCCATATGGTGGAATTATCTCAGTATGCTTGCCTATTAAAGTTTCAAGAGTTTAATTGGCAAAGGTTCCTATGTAATGTACAATCACTTGATCCACCATGGTTGGTTTTATATTTTCAACATGGTCACAAAGGGCTCCTTCTTCAGAAGGACCTCGCACTTGAAGTTTAAGGCTCTGTGGTCACAATACTGAAATTTATAATTGTATTCTTTAAGAAATTGCATCTTTTAAGTGAAAGCAAATAGGACAATATAGCATGAGCCACGGGCATGAGGCATCAGCCCATGTATTGGTCCCACCATTCTATTCTTTCAGGATATGATCTCAGGCAGAGGTCAGAGTCCAGAGTAAGTTTGTAACCAGTACTAATTAAATTTTATTAGGAAAATACAAAAGGAAGAAGATATGTATTCCTTCAATGTAAAGAAAAGCCATGGACATTGTGCTAAATAATAGGGCTGCTTTTTTCTTGTGATTGAAGAAATGAAATTAGCAAAAATGGTACATTTGACAATAGAAAATATGAGGAAATGTTTCCTACATCTGACAGCAGCTCTTTCTGGCTGTTTGTCTATCTGTTTTCTCCAAAGTATCTGTTTTTGCCCTTGTTAATATCCTCTGTGCTCTTTGTGTTTATTAATTTTGCTTTTTTTTCTTTTATTAAATTTTCTCAGATTTATTTGATTTTATTTTGTTGTTATTTTTATTCGTTGGATCAAATACTTTGTCTACATACAACTGGGTGCCTTATTAGTAAAAGCAATTCTAAAAACTTCCTAGCCTTACAACTGTACTTAAGCATTTTTTGGGGAAAATGCGGAGAATTGAACAAATATAAATGAACTTCAATTTTTAAGCAGATTCGTGTCAAAGTACAAAAATCAAATATGAAACATTTCAATATGTTCTACTATGAACCCATGACTCTCTTTTTGGCTGGGTCTTATTACCTCTTTGGCTCTTGGGACTATATCCAATTCCTTGCTCAGTGTCAGAAGATAACCATTGTTAGGTGGTACAGAATGTGTTGTTGTTTGGAGCACAGACAACCCTGAAGAAGCAGTTTAGGCTCAATCTGATGCTGGAATAGGTCAATAGTTAAAAGCACACAATACAGGATAAGGTAGCCATGGTTTGATTCCAGTTTCTTCCTGATACAAGCTCAGCTATCTGGTGGCACTTAATATTTTTAATGATGTGTGATTAGCTTAAAATTTGCTGTATATGGGTGAAATGGTCATTTTTCTATTCAATTATTGTTTATAAGCCATTGTCTATATTCCCACTAAACTAAAATCTTTTTTCTTTTTTACTTTTTAAGCTTCTTATTTGGTGAAGCACTAAGCCTTTTTACTGTAATGTAAATTTAAAATATATTATCTCAAAAAGGAGAGAAAGAAAGAGAGAGAGAAAGAGAAAAGGAAGAAGGGTGAGAGGGACAGTGGGAAGCAAGAAGGGAATATCATTATATTAGAATCATATCTATGAAATATATTGAATCTATTAAAAAACAAAATTTTTAAAAAATGAAAAAAGCAATACTAAAAAACTCCCTTGTTTACAAAAAAAAAGGGATAATAACAATACATTTCACTTACAGTTATTTTGAGTTTTAAATGAAATGAATTACTTTCTCTGAGAAGCCTTCTCTAACACAATTAGCTGTAACTCTACTATTTTCCCTTATTGCACACAATTATTTTATTTTAGAGCGCTTACCTCAATTTCTATACATGTATCCATTCACATATTTATAGATTAATTTGCTTAATATTTGCCTTTCATACTAGAGTATTAAATTCTTGAGTAGAGGGATCATATCTATTTTCTTCATTATTTTATACCTGCACTGAGCAATATATCTGCCACATTGTTGTTGTCTAATAAATGTTTGTAGAATGAACAAATAAAATGCTCAGCACAGTTCTGTGTTAGAAATAGTGAAATAGCTGAGTAAAGACTCAAAAATAAATGTAAAACAATGGTAATTTATTTTATGCCTTATTTGACATTAAATGGCTTTAATCTTCTCCCTCAGACAAATCTTGGTAAATGTAAGCTCTCTAAGTCTCAGTAGGGTTCAGTGTAAGGCTTGGTTTATTTCATTACTCATTCATTTGCTAAGAGCCTCCTTTGGTGTATCCCCTCTGCGTGACACTTTCCTACCACTGGGAGAACCAAGGGTTTCAGGTCTCTGGGGACAGTCTTCCTTATGGAGGATAGCTAGTCCTTGAAGAATATCACATAAGACCATTTTCCCTGGCTTCCTTGCTATTTTTTTTTTAACTGAAGGAGGATCTGCCCTAAAGTGCTTGTGACTGATTCACTTCTGAGTGATGTGTCAGTGCTATGTCTGACACCTTCCAATGGCTTCTCAGCTCATTTAGATCTGCTCTCATCACTTCTCAGACTTCATATTCTACTCTCTTATTTTTTCTCATAATCCACAATACTGTTTCTCCTTTCCTGATTTATGTTTTACCTTCAGCACTTATCGTTTTCTAAAATATAAATCATTTTACTGATTAGTCTTGTTTATTGTCTGTCTTCCCTCACTAAAATGCAAGCATTGTGACACCAGGAATGTCTCTCTTTTTGTCCACTATTGTATCCCTAGAACCTAGAACTTAATAAGCCTTTACTATATTTTGCTAAATAAAGTAATAGTATGTTCTTTTACATTTTAAAATTATAAATATAATATCTATATAAAAGCCTATAATTATATATATATATTAATTTTTTATTTATTAATTTTTTGACAGGCAGAGTTAGACAGTGAGAAAGAGAGACAAAGGTCTTCCTTTTCCATTGGTTCACCCCTCAAATGGCCGCTATGGCCGGCACGCTGCGACGATCTGGAGCCAGGAGCCAGGTGCTTCCTCCTGGTCTCCCAAGCGGGTGCAGGGCCCAAGCACTTGGGCCATCCTCCACTGCACTCCCTGGCCACAGCAGAGAGCTGGCCTGGAAGAGGAGCAACTGGGACAGAATCCGGCGCCCCAACAGGGACTAGAACTCTGAATTCCGGCGCTGCAGGTGGAGGATTATCCTAGTGAGCCGCGGCGCCGGCCAAATTATATATACTTTTTAATCACTCAACATATGAATGGATCATTGTATCCCATAGATATGTCAATTAGAAATAAAATGGAACTGTAAAAATAAATACTATTGATAAAATGAACAGAGAACATTTCCAATACTGTTAATTTGCCCAGTGCACCCCTCTTCCATGGCATCCAAATTTCATTTACCCAAGCAATTCACTTTTCTTAATTTTGTTCAAATCATTCCATTGCTTTTCTTACACACAATAATGTATCAGATAAATATGTTTCTCTAAAATATAGTATATAATTTGTGTATTTTTATCTAAAGTTATATAAATGAATATATTCTGACATGTCTTTTTACTCAATTTATTTCAAATTGCCATTCATGTTGTGGTGCGTAGTTGTAAGGCATTCATTCTCCCTGACATCACTCCAACAGTATTCTATTGTGTACATGAGCCATAACTTTGTTACCAGTTGGACTGTCAGTGAACTTTTGAAATGTTTTTTCTTGGAAATTTTAAGGAGGACAGCTATGAATGTCCTTTTCCATGTCTTCTGGTGAACACTTAAAAACTTATTTTAAAGTTGTTTTCCAGAAACATACACATGATCAATTAGTGGTAGAATACCAATTAGGATTCAAAGAAAATAAGCAGAAAATAGACCACAAAATATCAGAATGCATAAATGCAATAATAGAGAATATGGTTTTGAAACATACATGATACATTTCAACATTAGTTGAAATAAATGTAAATAAATATACACTGGTTCATGATGTACACTGTGGGTCGTGAGTATTCAAAAGCCAGTGCTTTGGGGCTATGCTTAGAATTAAGTTGCTAGGTTGTAATATATACACATGCTTAGCTTTACCAGGCTATGCCAAATTGTTTTCTGAAGTGGTTATACCTTTTATATTCTATCAGCAGTTTATGATGTTCCCTCGCTTCATCAACTTCCAAATATTTAGCATTTTCAGACGTATAACAATGTGACAGGTATAATAGAATGATACGTGATTTTGTTCCCTATTATTAATGAGCTTAAGCATGTTTTCATAAGTTGTTTCTCATTCATGTTTTCACAATTAGAAAACATCTACAGATTTCTTTTATTTATTTTGTAGTAAACTGTTTTATTAATTGGTTAATAGATGGTTATATATATCATGAAAATAAAATTTTGTGAGTGTGTTGGCTATATTTTTTCAATCTGTGGTTTTTCTTTCCAATATTTAAATGGCTTTTAAATAATCAGAATTTCCAATTCTAAATATAATTTATTATCTTTTGTGGTTTAAGATTTTTGTATCTTGTAGGTATCATTACCTACCATGAGGTCTACAAATTTTCTTCTACATTATATTCTGAGACTTTTATGTATTTTTATTATTTATTTTATTTATTTTTAAATTTATTTATATAATGGAAACAGATTCATTGTATTTCATATATATAGATTTAACATCCTATCTCCATCTCTCATTCCTACATTCCCTCTTCCTTTCTTTTTAAAAAAATGTTTTCCTTTCACATTTACCTTTTTTTACTTTAAGGATTTTGATTTTTTTTCAAACTCATGGTTTTGTTGTTGCTGTCCTTTTTTAAAAAATTTTTATTTAAGGTTTATAAATTTCAGATATTTCATATATACAGATTTCCAGTTGGAATTGATTTTGTGTGTGATATGAAACTTGGACACAATTTTATTGTCTCATATGGAAAAACCCATTGTTCCAAATTTTATTAAATATTTTGTACTTTACATACTAATCTACAATGTAATATATGCCATATATCAATTTTCCAATATATAGATATAGCTAGATATCTATTACACATCTATAATTAGGATTGCTTGAGGCTTCTATTCTGTTTCATATGTCTTTACACCTGTGTCACAACTGTCTGTAGAGCCTTGGCTTTACAAAAAATATCTTTATCAAATGGAGAACATATGTTTCTCTCATGCTCCAGCAGGAACTCTTATATATTGATACTGTCATTATTGTATCATTTGATGAAGGAACATAACAGTGTCAGAATTTGAAGTACTTACAAATGCTTCCAGTTCAGGATAGCAGGACATACATCTTTTTAAAGATTTTATTTATTTTATTTGAGAGGTAGAGCTACAGATAGTGAGAGAGAGAGACACAGAGATCTTCCCTCCATTGGTTCACTCCCCAAATGGCAGCAACTCTGGAGCTGCACCAATCTGAAGCCAGGAACCAGGTGCTTCTTTCTTGTCTCCCATGTGGGTGCAGGGGCCCAAACACTTGGGCCATCTTCCACTGCTTTCCCAGGGGAAAGCACCACGGGCCAGCCCCAGAACATACATTTTGAACCCCACTTTTCCCTGAGGCACCCTTTAACCCACTATCATAAAAATAACCAGAGGAAATCATTGATGGAAAATAGATTTCTAGAAATTTCTAGAAAATGTTCTAGAGTAGATGCAGGAGTAATGACTGATGAGTGGGATAGACGAGCTATAGTAAACAGCTGAGGAGAGAGTTAATTTCACTTGCAGAATCATTGAGAGACTGCTTTTTGTACAAAGGAACTGTTAAAGAGAAATGCAACCTCAACAAACTTAAGCTTATTAACTTTTTACCACCAACTACCAGAATTTCTCTCCCAGGGAAACAAACAAAAATGCAAACAAAATCATAAAATAATTTTCTAAAAAGTTTAATGGTGCATATTTGGGGATATTAAGGTAACTAGTATAATAGCACCTCCATGATTTTGCCTCCTGTTGGGTCACTTTATGAAACAGATTTCTCTCCTTTTTTATGTATAAAGTTAGATTTTTAAAATTTCTATTTCTTGCTTTCTTTTTTTATTTTATTTAAGGTAGTAAATTCAATGTATTTCATATCTACAGATTTAGGCATATAGTGATATTTCCCACCCTACCCTCTCTCTTGCCAATGCCCCCACCCTTCCTCCGATTTCTCTCCTTAAAGCAAAATTTGTGAATGAACAAGCTTCTTGAATATACAAATATTTTTTCTTGCTAACTGTTAAAATATGAAGGGCATATCCTAACTAGATATTTGAAGGCAGCAACATGAAAGAGCAGGTCCATATGAAGCAATGACAATCAGAAACTAAAAGGAACTCTCAGAAAATGCTAGAAGAAAATGTTATTGAGATTGTACACATTAGAAATGAATATGTCAGACAAATAAAAAACAGAGTGGTAATCCAAGAAATCAATTATCTGAATATTCAGAATTTTAAAATGATGATGGAAGGTTATTACAGAAAATTAAGAAAAACGCAGATGCTGAAAAACCCATTGATGTAACACTTTCAACATTCTAAGAGACAATAATTTTCATCCTAGAATTCTATACACAATTCACCAAACATGTTTGATCTCATCCCAAATATTCCCTTACTTTTTCTTAAGAAGTTACTCATTTGCATGATCCAATTATGTGTTTGTGTAATAGCATGTTGAAGGATGATGGCTAATCAATAGATGCATAGAAACACAGATTGCTGGTGAACAATCTAATACCAATTTTATTCCTCCTCTTTTGTAGTATAACATTTTTTCTTCCATCTCATTTTGCTAGTTTTGAGATCTCTTATGTTTGTGTTCTCATATTTTAATTTCCTAAGTCTGGATGAGTTAGTTGTTGCTGTTGCATCTGTTATTGTACATTATGGAGCATTGGCATACTCATGTCTTTTAGTTCCCAGGATCTCATTTTGGAAGGCAATTTGCCTTGAAGGAAGCATGTATTCTCTGATTCTCCATGCTATAATTTTGTAGGCTCATCTGATGTAAGAGAAGACAATGGCTTTCTAATAGTGCCTATAGTTTGATCCATAAATTCAAATTATGGATGCAATATTAACAAGTCTACCTGCCATTATAACAGGTATAAAAACATGCTCTCCAACACATTTGATATTTTTATCTACATTTGTCTGCCTTCCTTTTTTCCCCATTAGTTGGTTCTGACCTCAGATGTGGTAGAAAAGTATTATTTATTGCCCTCATCTGACTCCAAAATCTCTCCAAGTTATCATCATTTATAATTGGAGAACCACAATAATATGTTAAAAATAAAACTTATAAGCCCCATGCCAGTCTTGTTTCTTGCTAATCTTCCCACATTTTTACCTAACTCTACCTTTTAGTCAAATTGTAAATTTGCTACCATATGTTCTCCCTGATCAGTGGTAAACTAAAAGGTAATCTATAGAAGTGAAATTGACACTTTGGGATATGATGATTTTGAACACCCATTGTCTTGGTTCATTAGGAACAAGTTTTTTTTTCATACTATTTGTTGAAGTCTGTACTTAGTATAGGGTTAATTTTATGTGTATACAGTTAATTATAAAAAAAAGAATGTAAATAGGAGAGAGAGGAGGAATAAGGTTAGCAGTGCAGGCAGGAGGGAGGGTACGGTGGAAAGAATCACTATGTTCCTAAATTTGTATATTTCAAATGCATGAAGTTTGTATACATTAAGTAAAAGGTTTCTAGGTTACAAAAAAGAGAATAAACATATTTTTCCTAAAAAATGAGAAATTGCACTTCAAATATTATGCTGTATCTCAATGCTGAACTTTGCACATTATATTCCTTCTCTCTTGAGTACTCTTCTAACTTCTTCCTCACTTGTTTGAAAATATGTTCTTCAGAAAATTTTCCTATTCTCTCATAGAACCCTGTGTGTCCCCCCAAGAAAGTATTTTTCATATTGCAATGCAATTTGATATCTGCATCTGCTTTCTATTAGATAGTAAGCTATTTTAGGATGTGGAGAATGGTTTCCATATCTTGAAATATATCACATTATATACCACATTGTCTGAAATATGGCAAGTGCTCAAAAATATTTGTTAGCAAGATTAACCTTTTGCATACAGTTCAAGATGAGGAATTTAATTTGCCCTCAAATAT